>NC_133161.1:93013214-93322261 GCF_040802235.1 Manis javanica
AAGCACAGCTGCTTGAATTTCCAGCTTTATGACCAAATATTCTATAGTACATTGTTCCTGGTCCATAAAGAGGAAAGACTCTACAGAAAATGATGACATTTCTGTATTGTCAGTGACCTATTTCCTCTCCCTAAACCACTGATTCTACTCAGAAATAAATCTGTGCTGTGATAACTACACTTTTGGAACTGTTTGTTACTTCAGCATAGCCAGCCTCTCCTGCCTAACATTACACCTGATAGGGCTATAGTTCATTAGAGATAATTCACATAAAGCATTTAGCACAACACATGACACAAAATAAGTGGGTCTGAAGAGTATAAGGAACTGAAATTCTTCATTATTCAAAAATTGTCTTTCATTAAAATATACATGATAAGAACAAAATACATCAGATACTAGAATTATCTAGCAAGGATTTTAAAGCAGTCATCATAAAAGTGCTTCAACAAGCAATCAAAAATTCTCTTGAAAAAAATGAATAGGATAGCTCAACAAAGATTATAAAAAAAAAAAAAAAAGGAAACTTTAGAAATGGAAAATAGAATAACCAAAAGAAGTAACTTACTGGAAAGGCTCCAGAGTAGAGTGGAGATGACAAAGGACAAAACCAATGAACTTGAGGATAGATCAACAGAATTTACCCCATCTGAACAATAGAGAGAAAACTGACTCAATAGAGAAAAAAACGAAGAGAGTCTCAGGCATCTGTGGAACAATAACAAAAGAGCTAACATTTATAGAACTAAAACCCCAGGAGGATGAGAAAGGAACTGAAAAAGTATTCAAAGAAATAATGGCTGAAAACTTTCCAAATTCAGTAAAGGACACAACCCTTCACATTCTGAAATTGAGCAAACACCAAATAAGATAAATCAAAGAAATTCACACTAAGAGACATCACAATTAAGTTTCTGAACACTTAAGTTAAAAAAAAAAAAATCTTGAAAGCACCCAGGGAAACATATTACTTATGGGGGAGAGTGGGACACCAATTCAAATAACAATAGATTTCTCATTTGGAATGACAGAGGTCAGAAGAAAGTGGCACATTTCTCAAGTACTGAAAGAAAAGAATGGTCAACCACAAATGCTATATCTGGTGAAAATATCCCTCAAAAATGAATGAAAAATAAAGACATTCTTATATGAAGAAAAACTAAGGAAATTTGTGGCTTGCTAACCTATCTCTAACAAATAGCTAAAGGAAGTTTTTTTAAACAGAAAAGAAGATAGAAGATAACAGAAGGCTTAGAAATTTAAAATGAATGTAGGAATGGTGAAAATAAGGGCAAATATACTAAATTATCCTTCTTTTCAGGAGTTTCTTAAATCATATGTGAGAGTTGAAGCAAAAAGTTTAGTATCAACTGATGTGGGTGCTTAATGAATGTAAAGTAAATATTTCAGACAATTGTGTTTAAAAAGAGGGAAGGGTGAAGGTAAATAAATGGAAGTAAAGTTTCTACACTTGACAATAAGTGGTAAAATATCATGGATACCAGTATGCTATGGTAAGTTATGTATGTATATTTTCATATCCAAAGCAACCATTAAGAAAACCATACAAAGTAAAATACTATATTTAAAGTATACATATAAAGTATAACATACTCAAAAACACTATGAATAAATCAAGGTGGGATCAAAAAAATGTTCAAGTAACTCACAAAAAGCAAGGAAATGAGAAAGAAATGAAAAACAGAAACAGAAAGCAAACAATGGCAGATTCCAGTCCTAATACATCAACAATTACCTTTAATGTAAATGATCTAATTATACCAGTTAAAAAATGGATAGGCAGAGCAGAAAAAAATGTCAATCTAAAAAAGTTACACATGTAAGGTTCTACTCATATACTATGCTTGAAATGACACAAGCACAGAGATGGAGAACAGATTAGTGGTGCCAGGGTGTAGAGTGGGGGATGGAGTGGCCAAAAGAAGCAACACAAGGGTCCCTTGACTGCAGTGGTGATTGCAGGATTCTTCACATGTAATAAAAGTGCACAGAACTAAATATACACACACACTCACACATGTGCAAATGAACACACATAAAACTGAAATCTGAATAAGGTCTTGGACTTTATCAGTCTCAGTTCCCTGGTTTTGATGCTGCACTAGAGCTATGCAAGATATGCTACCCTTTGGGAACTGGGAGGAGGATATACAGAATCTCTCTGTATTATTTCTTACAACTGCATGTGAATCTACAATTATCTCAAGTAAAACAACTTTTTTAAAAATCTCAAGAAAAAAATGTGTATTAGAGTAAAAATGATGTTGGCTTTATATAAAATCTAGGATAAAATAAAGAGGCTTTCTTGGCAAATAAACCAAATCTTTTCCCTAACCCCCCTTTTAGAGGTTGAGATGAGGAAAGAAGGAATGCAGTTTCTGGGTTCCACAGCTCTGCAGCTCAGAAGTCCTGTAACACCAACATAAAGACTACTACCATATGTACAGAGATTAATGTGTTTGGTTAAAACAATAACAATTGTATGATTTTGCAAAGTATGTAAGTTATGCATATTTGTTATGGAAAATTCAGGAAATGAAGGCAGACAATGATAGTAAATAAAGTAAGGATCTCATGACCCAGTGTTAATATGGTCTTCTGGCCTTTTTTTCTATGCTTACATGTGGATTTTGGAGGGTGGAGAGAAACTGGATTATACTCTCAATCAGGAATCGGCAAAGTTCAGCCCACAGGCCAAACCCAGCCAGACACATGTTTATATACAGCCTTCAGGCAGGTTTTTATGCTTTTATATGGTTACATACCTATATAATACCCTCAGTATTACCTCTTTGTCTGTAAAGCTTTAAACATGTACCATCTAGCCTTTTACAGAAAAAGCTTGCCAACTCCTACTCTAAGTGATATTTTCATAAAAATATTTTATCAATTAAAGAGATGACACAATTCTTTATTTCTGGATATTTAGCCTGGCCCCCAATTTTTATATCATAAACAAAGTTGTAATGAACATTCTTGCAACTCAACTTTGGCACACAGAGATGGATGTACTTTTTTTTTTCAAAGGATATAACATAGACCATCATTTATTTTATAAATGTATTTCAGATTATTATTTTCTAAAATAAATAACACATTTATGGTTAAACAGGAACTTCATTAAATGTTATAATAGACATTAGCCAGACAATTCTCAACTCTCCAGAAGAAAAAGCAAAATTCAAAGACTCTGAAATTGCTATCTTTTCTTATGAGCTAAACAAGCCAAAATCTGTAACATCACCCAGAGTATTATTTTATATATAGGCAGAAGTTTTGAGGAAAAAAAATTTTTAATCCTGTCCTATTTACAAAGATACACAGAGGAAGAACCTGGCATAAAATCAGATGGGGCACAGGGAAGTCAGAGACAGTGTAAGTAGAGGGTAAAAGGCCAGGCTTAGAGTCACTGACTACTGGATTCAAATCCATTTACTAGCCAGGTCACCTTGGGCAAGTTAACTAAGCATTTTGTTCATCTGTAAAACTGAAGCAATAATCATGGCCAACTCACAGGGCTGATTAATATACATAAAGGTGTACCAAAGAGCCAAACACTGTTTCCTACACTAAAAGTGTTTTTGTAATGATCATCATTTCAAAATAGATTCCCCAAGACTGTACTCATTTCACTATGCCATCTTAATGTGAGCTCAGAACCTTCCTCTATAAGTAGTAACTTCTAGGATTTTAAAAATAAAATAAAATCCCAGATATTTGTCTGCTTACTTGCTTTTGTTCAAAAATGCATTTAATATGAAAGCATATTATTTGTTTCAGCCTGAACAAAACCATACAAAAAAGAGTCATTAACCAATTAAAAACCACTACTTTAGAAGCAAAAAACTATCTGAATATAAAAATTATCAATCTTCAGGCTCAGAATGTCTTTTTCCTTTAACTGTCTTTTTCCTATAACCATCTAATAGTGGAGTTTACTCAGTTTCCCACAACACAGCTAAGCTAGATACTCTGTAATCTTTCTGACTCCCTGATCTAACTCATCTGTTACTTACTGCCCCCTACACCTGACTGAACTTGAGAAGCATTTCTTCTTTGCCTTCTGAATTGCCTAGTCCAAACCCCTACATTCTACACATCTCTTTCAGGGACACTGCCAATGCATCTCTCCTTCCAGTCCATCTGTCACCAGCCCCTGTCCCCACCCCCACACTCAAAGCTTTGGCTGGCTCTCCAATGTCCATTGCATCAAGTCTTCCCTTTAGCTTCCTTGGCCAGCCTCATCTCCCCAACTTCCTCCTACATTCCAGCTGCACAAATTGCCTCACAGTTGGCTGAATTTGCATGTACTTTCATGACTTGGTCTCTGCACATATGTTCCCTCCTTTTCAAAGATTTGTCCAACTTCTCTGCCCAGATTCACCTTCCACATTAACTCTTAAAGATTCCAAAAGAAGCCATTCCTGACCAATCCTCCATTCGTCTGTGCTCCCAAAGCACTCTGCTCCCACCTATACCATAGCAGTCAGTCCTAAGTACTGGAAAGATCTTAGAGCTTCAAAACAGGAATGAATTCTTTTCAAGGTAACACATTTCTTTGTTATGCTTTTCAAGAGTAAAACACCACCTAAGAAATAGTCTGGCTTATCATATCAAGGTAGACTAAATAGTAGAATGTGTATTAAAAATAGAAAATACTAGTTGTGAGGACCAATTCAGTTATCCTACAAAATTTGCCACAACTAATGAAGTGTCAGCATGAATGCAGGATCCTTAACTATGTCACCTATTAAATAGCATACTCACTATCTTGACTGCAATATGGTTTTGAACTTCCACATTAACTCCAAAGTACAAGTTAAAATTCGTACAGTTTTACATACTTCATATACACCACTTTTGATTATATTAACCCTTCTGCACTGAGCAATTCATTTAATTTAGTTGCAGTTTCAAGATTAATGAAAAATTTGGGGCAGTCAGTATTCTTTCCTTGAACACACATTAAAATAAGGATGTTGCAGACAGGATAAAATCTTCACAACATTGGATTTGGCAGTGACTTCTAGGATATGACACCAAAAGAACAGGAAACAAAAGTAAAAATAGATAAACTGGACTATATCAAAATTAAAAACTTCGTTATGCATCAAAGAATACATTCAATAGTGAAAAGGTAACCTATGAGATGGGTGAAAACATTTAAATATTTGCAAATTGTATAACTGAAAAGAGGTATGTAAATATAGATATATTCTACATATGCTTTTTATATTCTTTTTAGTTGATAGATAATAACATAACTTATAGCTCTATAGATCTACATCTATCCATCTATCCATCCTATTCATAGAATTTTGAGATATAGATGAATATAGACAGATACATCTATGTCTATCTGAGATTAATATCCAGAATATATAAAGAACACCTCAACTCAACAAAACCACAAAAAATCCAATTAGAAAATGGGCAAAGGACTTGAATAGATAATTCTCCAAAGATGACACACAAATGGCCAAAAGCACATGAAAAGATGCTCAACATCACTATTCATCAGGGAAATGCAACTCAAAACTGCAATAAGATAGCACCTCACGTCTATCAGGATGGCTACTATAAAAATAAATACATAAATAAAACAGAAAACAGCAAGTATTGGTGAGGACGTGGACAAATCAGAATGCTGGTGCACTGTTAGAGGGAATGTAAAATGGTGCAGCCGTTGAGGACTCATTCCTCAACAAATTAAAAACTAGAATTACCATGGGATCCAGCAATTCTACCTCTGGGTATATATCCAAAAGTACTGAATGCAGTTGTCACAAAGATATTTGTACACCCATGTTCACTGCACCACTGTTCACAATAGCCAGAAGGTAGAGGCAACCCAAGGATCCATCGATGGGTAAGTAGATAAACAAGATGTAGTATGTACACACAATGAAATATTACTCAGCCCTAAAAAGGAAGGCAACTCTGACACATTGGACAAAACAGATGAACCCTGAGGACATTAGGCTAAATGAAATAAGCCAGTCACAAAAAGACAAATACTGTATGAGTCCACTTATCGGAGGTGCCTGGGGTAGTCGAATGCATAGAGATAGAAAATAGAACGGTGGTTGCCCAGGGGCTTGGAGAACAGGGACTAGGGAATTGTCATCTAATGTCATCTAATCACTATATGTTAGTTTTGCAAGATGAAAAACTTCTGGAGATTGGCTGCATAATGTGAATATAGTTAACAACAACGAACTGTACCCTTAAAATGGTTAAGATGGCAAATGTGGTGTTATGTGTATTTCACCACAATTAAAAATTTTAGATATATTAAAAATGTAAAAAACAAAAACTTCAGAATAACACTATGGTGTTCCTGACATAAAAACCCAGTCTATATTAAATGCAGCATTTCATAAAATGACAGATATATAAATTGTTATAATACATGGTTGGAAACACTACGCTACACATTGTTGTTCATAGAAGTGGAAATGATCTGAGCACTTGAATAAATGGGTCAAAGTACAGAAAGGCAATGCTGTCCTCAAAAGCTTAATTAACAGTTACAAAGCCTAATGGGAAGAATAGGCAAAGGAAGAAGAGAAAAAGAAAAATAAAGATTCTTGGGCAACCAAGTGTATCTCATAATAATCAATCCTGGAACTGGAAAGCAATTCAACATGAATGAGAAATGCAAGACAGACTTCTCCAAAAACTGGATTGCATATCACCTCATTATGAAAGCCTAAACTTGGTCTATCTGCATCCATAAACTCACTTAGGACTCAAATATAGCTGGGAGAGTAAACACTTTCCTAGGGCCAGTAGGGAGTCTCTTCAAGCCCTTAGGTTGAAGGACCAGGCTGTAAAATGAGCCATCAGTACCACATCTAAAATACAACCTAAAGATCCCTCATCTTCACAGGGCTTCTCACATCCTAGGCACTATACAAGATGCTTTGCAAACAACTGTATCTAATCTTCACAATAACCATACAATGTTACAACATAAGCAATCACCCCCATTTTCCACATGAGGAAACTGAAGAATAGGAGTTGAGTGCTAGGCAAGTATGCAGTACAACTGTGGTATGAACCCACCACCTGACTTAATCCCTTAGTACCCGCCTAAGCAGAAGGCACCCAAGCCAGTGGGTGAAATGATGGAAAGAGTCTGGGGACTTGAGTTTGAAAACATCTCTTCCATGAACCAGCTGTCTGACAACAAGCCTCAGTTTCCTCAACTTTAAAAGAACTATCTTCCCTTCCATTTCTTTCCTGAGTGTGGTCAACTCTTACTCTGTAACTTCCTAGTTGTTTGTCCATATCAATTCTGAGCTTTAAAATTTTTGGTCTAAGTTTTTGATATCTGCAAGTGCTTGTTTAAAAACATTCAACTCATGATGGAGTATTATGTTGGTGTTTGTTTTGGCTGTAAATTTTTGATTCTCACTTACTGTGTTTTTCCTATATAAGTTTTGTGGAGATGCTAACTGCCATTTCAGTTCATTTTTCACTGTCTTCAATTCTCTGCAATGTCTGAGAAGCACAATAGGTGCTCCTATGGAGGGTGAGATATTTGGGTGGCTTACTAGTGCATTTTCCTTTAATAAGCAGCACTTCTTTTGAAGGTGGGGAGAAAGGAAAAGTCTCTTGATTTGATGCTGTTTGTTTCTGTGCACCCTTCATGTCCCTGGGCTTTTTTCTTTCTCCCCATGCATCCAGGGGATGCCTCCCCTTTCCCTCCAGAGGCAGCTTTATCCCAACACTGCCACCTCTGGTCCCACACACTTTTAATTCCCCAATAGCAGGATCCACCAAGCCTCAGACCTGTTCTCACCCCTTCTGCCTCCTGTACTGTGCATACTCCCTTCACTCCCATCCAGTCTCCTTCTGACTCCCAGCTCCAGAGTCAATCCAGAGCTTGCTCTGCTGGTTTCTAATGCTGAGCTCCCCACTTGTCCCAAGTTCATAGTGCTTCCTGGCCCCTAATCATGTGGGAGGCATGAGTTCTGGATGCTCGTGTTTGCTCTCCTCTGGATCCACTGGGCATCTGAAGGATGTGTGGAAATATTTAGATTTAGGTAATTGACAACATCCTTCTCACCCCCAAAGTGAAATTCCTGGAAAGGCTCTACCACTAGAGGACTCTATACCCCAATAATTTTGAGGGCATAGGGTTCTTCTCAGTAACTAGAGATTTTCAAAAACAAGAATGGTTATCTGAAATGCTTTCCAATACTTTATTAAAAATTAACAACTATTATATGCTATCTATGAGCAAACTCAGTAATGCCATAACAGGAGCCCCCAAAAAGTATCACAAGTCCTTAGTTGTGAAAATGTTAGGGACTGCGACTCTACAGCCAAACTACAGATGCATGATGGCAAATGTGTAAGATGTTCTCTAGAAGAACATGAATAAGCCCACGTTTTTCTTGAAAAAGCAAAGAAAATTCACATAGCTATCTGCAATATCAGCACAAATTTAATACATTATCATGGTTATAGTCACATTGCTGTGGATTTCCAGCAAGTTATCGTAGATATTTTTATATTCATCTTAGTGAAATGAAATAATAAAAGGGGAAATGTTATTAGCATTAGTCCAGCTATAAAACTGATAAACTAATGTTATGCTTAAACTTATTTTTATTCAGTCTTGAAAAAATTTTCTAAAAGCTTCCAATATATATTCCTTTTCTCTCGTTAAAATACAGTATGTATTTACAATAGCCAAGATATGGAAGCAACCTAAGTGTCCATCAGTAGATGAATGGATAAAGAATAGGTGGTACATATACACAATGGAGTACTATTCAGCCATAAGAAAGAAACAAATCCTACCATTTGCAACAACATGGATAGAACTAGAGAGTGTTAGGCTCAGTGTAATAAGGCAAGTGGAGAAAGACAAGTGCCAAATGATTTCCCTCATCTGTGGAGTACAAAAACAAAGCAAAAACTAAAGGAAAAAAATAGCAGCAGACTCACAGAACCCAAGAATGGACTAACAGTTACCAAAGGGAAAGGGACTGGGGAAACTGAGTGGGAAGGAAGGGATAAGGGGGAAAAAGAGGCATTACTATCAGCAGACATAATGTGGCGGGGGGCGGGGGGGCGGTGCATAGGGAAGGCAGTATGGCACAGGGAAGACAAGTAGTGACTCTATAGCATCTTACTACGCTGATGGTCCGTGACTGCAATGGGGTATGGTGGGAGGGGGCTTGATAATATGGGTGAACATTGTAACCACAATGTTGCTCATGTGAAACCTTCATAAGATTGTGTATCAATGATACCTTAATAAAAAGAAAAGTCTAATACAACTTAGCTCCCAACAGCATTTAAAGTTGCTCCTTTCCTTTTTGTTTTATGAAATAAACTATAATTTTAATGATTCCAAAATCACACCAATGAGGATGCCATATAATAAAGGAAGAATAAATATTGCAGAATGTACAGCAGTTATTTTTAAAACAGGCTTTGAAAGTGGCAAGATTAGTTTGTAAAACTTTGCATCAGTTCTCCCACTGCCAATATGCTTCAGGTTAAAGTATCATTCAAGATGAGGAGCAAATTTTTTGTTCCTTTTACTGCTTGTTTTTTAAGTTAATCCATTTAATATTTTTACAGACAACCGGCCTGTTCCTCCCCAGGGGCCAATCACCGACGGCCCTACTTTACCACCCCAGCCCCTGGGAAGGTTGCACTTAGAGGGCTGGACAAGCTCTAGATAAAAATATGGTTAGCTAGAACCCCAAGGCTTTGAATCACCACCTTACCTCAGACTCTTCTGTTGATTCTTCAAGAGACCCGGGTTCCTACAAACACAGAGGGGGGAAATGATCAGAAGACAAAAGAATAAAAAACACTTTTAAGGGAAAAGAGTCCTAAAGCCCCCACCACCAACGCCCACCTACCCTTGTGTTTGGGGTAATTTCCAACTACAGTTTAAAGGACCCCACGTGCTCCGACTCTCATAGGCCTCCTACAACTTCCCCTCCCTGTGCAGGACTGAGATGGTTACTCAGGAGCCACATGGACCCACTACTCCTGACAACCTCCCTCAAGTGGTCAGCAGGTTGACAAAGGACCCCAGGAACTTGTCATGTGACTACCTGGAAAGCTCTTCCTTTGCTAAAAATGGAAATTGGTCTGGCAAAGCAGCCTTACTGATCTCAGAAGGGAAGAGGAGGCTGCCATCTCGAATTATCCATAAACCAATTTTTATACTGAAAAGCTCTATGCCATTAATTATTATGCTATTAATCCAGTTGAGTCAAAATGACTGTCTTGCTTAAACAGCTTTTACAAGAGAATTCCCCTAGAGTGGTAACTATCAGACACTGCGCAAACAAGCTGTATAATTTACACCCACTCTTTAAACCATTAACTGGAAAACAAATTCTGCCATTTGACACAGTTTCCCTCTTGCTAGACAATGAATCTTGCTGCTCTGGAGAAAACAAAGCAAAAAAGGAAAAATTGACTTGATCCTGCTAATCTCTCACCTGTCCACTGGAAGAGAGAATGTGCTGATGCCACGCATCCTCAAAGAGGTCAGCAAAATGAAGATTTACTTAACGTACTTACAGATATCAGTAGCAATAAAAGGTTACAACTAATATGCTGACACTGAATGTAAGCACTTTACAACAATCTATGAGATAAAGAAAGAACAAAAAAAATGGGACAAGGATATTTTAGCTATAACTAATACTTTTTCAAGACAAACAGTGAACATTTTCAAATGTTCAGATGCATATTACTCAATGCAAAATGGAAAGGAGAAATGCAAATCTAGTGTTTGAAAACATTTTAATTTCATTCATGGAATATCAGTTAAGAAACTGGCATTTGGAAGGCTGCCAGTGGAACAGCCTTGTGGACAATACAGTCCCTGCTTGCAAAGGCCATCTATAAAATGGGGATGAATGCTACTTGTGATTAAGAATGTCACTGCAGTTATAACATCAGCCATGATGAATACGAGAGTCCTCCTGTACATCTCAATGCAGCCGGTTTAGTTTGATGTTACTCTGAATATTAGAAAATTCTTACTAATTTAGAGCTACAATTGCTCCACAGTAACTTTTTGTTCTTCGCACCAATAATACACATGAAAAAATCCCATTCTTCTACAACTTGACAGTTCCCCAGAGTTAATGACACAGATCGTGCCTACCAGCCTAAGTTGTTTCTCCTTTGCACTAACCACCCCCAGTTTCTGACGTTAGTCCACCTACCATCCTGATCCTTCTCTTTTTGATACCCTCCATTTAATATTAACAGTCACTATTCTGATGGCTTTACTGAACATCTATTATATATATCCCAATAATGCTAAATTTCATGTAGCATCTTGAAATTGCCTAATGACCCATGAGCTAAAAACACTGAGGCTCACAGGTTGAGCTTAATGCCTTCTAACATCCATTCCATCCCGGACAGTCCTGAATATGAAGCTATTAGCATGAGCAAAACAAGGCTTTAATAACTGCCATGAACTGCACCTAGATTCCCATTTCCAACTCCAGAACTCTAAAAGGACAACTGACTGCTACTCATTTCTGAGAAATTACAATAAACCTATGGAAATTTTTTCCTTCTTATTTAGAGTCCAGTCAAACAGGCACAAGGAGTAAAAGGGCCAAGTGTCCCACTTATACTCTTCATTTTTAAAACAACCCTAAAGCCTCCACCCACCCCCACCCCCACCCCCAGCAATTTCAATCCACTCTAAACCAAACTGTACTCTTGCTCCCTACTGGGAAGCATGCCAGACTCCTATGTCTTCCAGGAAAATCAGGCTCATGAAGGAGGAATGTGGCTTTTAGTATCAATAGTAAATATCATTTACTCCAAGACACTCTCAGACTTAACCTCAGCACCAGCACAAACCTCCTAAACATAGCTGTGGCCTCGAAACAATGACACTTTGGTCCCCAATCCTACCAAAACAGTGAAGGAGTGGCGGCTGGGATCAGCCTGGTCTCATATTTCTTAGTTTGATTCATTCATCAAGCCCCCCCCCCTGCGTAATGCTCTACAGCCAGACAGGCAAGCAAGAGGACAGGAAGTGAATGTCCCAGTGAGGGATCCAAGAAGCAAGACTGGATCTTGAGAAAGGTTACAATTAAAAAATGATTTTCAAACATTTTAAAATTCATACTCTACCTTTCAAAGAATCTAGCTTCAAACCATGAAAATTTAAGTTACAAAACTGTGCTGTTCTCTAAGTGAAATTAAGCCAGACACAAAATGACAAATATTGTAGGATTCTACTTTTGAGACAGAAAGTAGAAGAGAGGTGTGCAGGGGCTGGGGGAGGGAGGAACAGGGAATTAGTATTTAATGGGTAGAGTTTAGATTTGTGATGATGATAGTTCTAGAAACGGTTGGCAGAGACAGTGGCACAAAAATGTGAATGTACTTGATGCCACTGAATTGTTCACTTAAAAATGGCTAAGTGGTAAATATTATGTTATGTATATTTTACTTACAAAAAATATGCTGTTCTGGTTGAAGCAAAAACAATGGGTTAAACAGTGTCACAAGTGTACATCTGGGTAAATTCTGGGAAGCGGGCTGCATGCTGAACTAGTGACTGTTTCCCTTTACCCTTCTTTCACAAACCAATCCCTTCAACTCAATCATCAATCCAAACCTAATGATCTTGGTGCCTTCACACATGACCTCTCAAATCTCTTCATCAACTGCAGTCAGCATCTTCTTCCCACAGCACACAGCCTGATTGCTGCCCTCCTCCAAGATCCTGATGCCCCAGCACTGTGGTCAAAGCCCACCCTAATCTGGCTCCCAGTTGACTTTCAGATTCACTTCCCACTCTCTGCACAAACCCATGGCCCTCCAGCCACACCAGGTAACAGGAGATCTCACACGCTTACACCTCTATGCTCTCTGCCACAGGTAGCAGAACAGTGGCCAGAAGGTCTGTTTTGGTCTGGGTAGTGCACTGAAGATTTTCACATAAATATCTGTATTTCTGACTTCATAAAAATAAGACTGTATGTCTACACCGGATTTACATTTCCATATAACATCACTGGGAGCAGAACAGCTGTGTCGGTGAAACAGAATGCACTTCACACACATACACACCCCGCCCCCCACATCCGACACCAAGACAATTCCACTCATTTCCACTGCCACTTGCCTGCCTTGAGCTTGTGGTACTTGCACAGAGCCTCCTTAAGTGCTTCCCTCAGGTTAGAAGGCCCTTGGCCCAACTCCACACTCATTCTAATGGTCTTCCAATTCCCAATATACTCCACAGGTTCAAGGTCACCACCAGGGGCACCTCCAGTGGTGGTTACAGTCAGGCTGAGACCCTCACTCTTGTTTCAACAACAGAACTTGGATTTTAGGTTTTCTATTTCCATGTTGCCAATCTGAAGCTAGAAAAAGCTTGAAAATCACTGGCTGCCTCTAAATCCTAAGCTTTCTTCATGGTCCAACTGATGCCTCACATCCTTCATGGAGTTGTTTCCATAGAGCCCAGGACACCAGGTCCAGATCTGGCCTTTGTTTCTCACTATATCCCTCAGCTGATGTATTATATTAACTGCCCTGTCTAATAGTTATCTCTGTAAATATGTCATGGATAAACCAAAAGGCTTTGCCTCTTTGTCTCAAGGAACGGCTCAACAAATGTTTGCTGGTGGTGAGGGCAAGAATAAACAGCCCATCTGAACAAGGAGCATTCTGCCTCCTCTGTTTTCTTTACTACTCATGCGCATCACCAAGGGCATTTTCTCCAGGCAGATGCTTGAATTACTAGCTCATGGCTACAGGGCAGTTACAGAAGGGGACCTGAAAGAAGGCAGCAGCAGACAAGGACAGAACGATTCAAACTGAGTGTTTGCAGCCCAGCAGCAGCCCTGGGAAGGGCTAACTGGGCTCTTGGAATAAAGGCTTTCAAACCACCTCACCCCTAGCCCCAACATGGGCACAGAGCCCCGTGACAGTGGCCTGGGTGAAGACTCAGCACAGCTGGCCTCAGAGTCCAAGAGCTTCTCTCATTCCAGGAGAGAGAAGCTAGGACCTCCCAGTTGTGAAGTCCTCAGAACTTTGAAGGTATACACACTGTTTTGCTTGTTGGATTTGTGGGGAGGGAGAGAATTTGGGGAAGAAATGGAAGGCTGGAGCCTGAGGAAGGCCAGCTGCAAACTGCAGGAGGAAGGAAGAGCAGAGACCAGGCACTGGGAAATCAGGCTGGGCTGGAGGCAGATGTGAACCACCATCTCTCCCCTACCAACAAACTGTGGGGCACAGCTGAGTGTAAGGAAGACAGGGTGTGAAGGCTCCAACGTCTGACAGAGGCCTGGGAAAGAGTGTGTGATGTGTATTTGAAATCTCTTTGTCACAGAGCCTCAATTTCTAAAAGCCCAACAGAGCTGTGGCCAGCTCGGGGCACCCAGGGACTAAGCCGCTTGAGGGGGAAAGATGAAAGAGTGCCTGGAGGCTGACATGAGTCAGGAGACTGTTACCAACCTGGTTCAACCCACTAGGCTCCGCTGCCACACGCAGCTTATTTTGCAAAGGAAGGAAAACCTGACATATACCCAGCGTGGAGAAAGGGACCAGCTCGAGGACCAAGTGACCAGTCCCAAATCTGACTTTGCACCAGGATCATCTAAATTCAGTTTGGGGAACTGGCTAATATCCACCAATGCATCCCACCTTCACAGATTCTGATTCAGAACGTCTAAATAAGAGCCTAGAATCTCAAGCATTTGGTAACAAAAACACTAAGGAGGGCTGAGTTTCTAGAAGAACTACAATTGTGACTGAGCAGCCATGAATGGAGAGCTGCATGAAACCCAGACCCCTGATCTAAGGAATGCTCCCTCTCCAAGGAGGTAATGTGGGACGAGGGTCACCCTAATAACCAGCTGGTGACCTCTGCCTCCAGCCAGCCAATCCAGACAAAGATGAGAGGAAAAACTCACAAGGCAATAAGCATGTTCAGCTAAGCTACTCTGTGACTACACTTTGGTTACATTATGGTAAAGAGTAGACTATCTAAAAATTTCTCTGATCCCGTACTTTTGCAACTTCTTGTTTTGGGGCTATTTCTCCTTCAGGCATCAATAAAGTTGCTTTTAAAAGATCTTTCTTAACCAAACGGTAAAAGAGAACACTGCATACCTAAGCCAAGCCCAAGCTCGGAGGATAAGCCATTGTCCCATTTACAAGACAACCATTTCAACCTGGCCACTTTAACATACTTTACCCTATTTCATACTGACAGGAGAGTAAAAGCCCCAATTTATAAGCAAGAACACTGAGGCACTCAAATATTTGTTGACTTGATTTTTATTCTACATATGGAGCACAATCACATGGGAGTATTCGAGCTCATGAGAGGGCCATCTGATAATCAGTAAATGCTCTACAGTAAGGATAAAACTGACCTAATTTCGAAAATGTAGAGGGAGCATCAATGGAGAAACTCTCCTGTCTGGTCAAGAAAGAGATGGTCTGATTGTTCAAGTATTTTAATGGACTAGGTTCCCTGCTGGTTTGTAGTAGGAGAGAAAAAAAGGAAGATAGGTAATGTAATCCACATCGAATTAATAACTTTCAAAAGTTTTTAAGGTAAAATAAAATACCAAAAATTCCACTAAACCTAACTGACAATTTGGTATTTTCAATTCAGAAGGCTATTCTCCCCCTACTAATTTGATTAAACATTTCATTAAGCACCTAGTACCTGTGAAGCACTAGCCCTGTGACAGACACAGGCATGAGTAAGCTCAGTCCTTCTTGAGGACTCAGCAATCTGTAGGAGACATAAGAGACAAATACACAAACAGCCCGACTTCAAGAGGAATGTTATTCATAAGCGAGGTATGAAAAAATCCCGCCAAGCATCAGTGATAAGGTCAACTATAAATCATTTTGAAGCTAAGTAAAACTGCTGCTTAGAAGACTTCCAGGCAGAATGCAGGGTATTAGTTCTTTCTGGGAACTATGTAATATACAGTTATTTTTGTGAACTGCCTTTACTATACTCAACATGAACAAGGATTTCCCAACGACTTTTAAAAACTTGGCTCATATCCAAAAGGCGATTTTTAGAGAGTCTATGAACTGTTTTGCATTATATAAACTCAGTATGGCTCTCACTATTTTGGTTCTTCCAAAAATTAAAGGAAGGAAAAAGCAATCACTGAAGAATGCAATGCTCAGAAAAGTTAAGAGTTTAGTTTTGTGCTGCCTACCATGGAGGGCTGTTTGCATTTACAGTACATGGTGGTTCCAAGGGAAGACTTCCTTGGCCCTAACCTATCATTGTAGTTAATTTTAATATACATCTTACTTCTTAAAGCATTCAGAGAGGGGAAATTATGTCAAGATTTTCTAAAAGGTTTGAAGTAGCAGAATTGAACAACTAGCAAATTTACTTAACTCCACTTTTGTGCACTCTTAGGCTTCAAAAATCTGTAACAAAGGCCTACTATCTTGAACAGATTTGAATGGCTTCCTACTGTGAAATGCAAAATGCACAAATGAAGCAGATAAAAGTCTAACCATTTTTAATCTACAAGGGACTGATAATATAGGTACATTTATTTACTAGCTTTCTTTTAAAAAAAAATAAACAGAACAACAATTTGTGAATGTTTGCTTCTTTCTGCGATTGACAACAGACTATGGTCTTTTTGACACTGACACCATGGGGGCAGCGGGTGGGGAAGAACACCTGCTCTAACCATAGGTTGCTAAATGTCAAAGGTGAAATAATGACTTGAAAGAAATTTATTAAGGTGATAAGGGCTAATTCTACTTCATAAAGTAAAAAAATAATCTAGATTTTCAAGTACTTTTTAAAAGGCGGGGTGTTTCAGTGAAAAATCATAAGCCCTGGAGATAGAAGACTGGAGATTTATTACAGATACATGCCTGAGCACATTATGTAAGTTGTCTGAATTTCAATTTGCTTATCTGTAAAATTCAATCACTTAACACATAGAGTGCCAAGCACTATTCTAGGTGTTAGGCATATAGCAGTGAACAAATCCTTGCCATGATGGAACTTATATTCTAATGAGGAAATATAGATATGAATACAGAAGCATACAGAATATACAGAAGAAATAAACAGAAATTTTAAAAAATAGTATGTCAGATGGTGATGAGTATCAAGGAGGAAAAATAATGTAGAAAAGAGGTTCCAAAGATTGGTGAGGGATGGTCTCTCTCAACAAGGTAACGACAAAAATATGAAGGAAGTGAGGGAGAAAACCTGTAGAATTCTGGGACAGAAAAAGGGAGCAGTGTGAGCAGAGGCCCTGAGGTAGAAACATGTCAGCCTTGTTGAAGGAAAAGAATGCAGTACAGCCAATGCAGTGATAAAAGGGTAGAAGAGTACTGGAAAAGAGGTCAGAGAAAGGGGACAGAGAACAGTTGGGACAAGCCTCTGTAGGGCAGCTAAGCTATTATAAAGACTCTGGCTTTTCTTCAGACAACAAAGAGGAAGCCACTGGAAGGTTTGGAATGTAGGAGGTGCTTGTCCTGACATATATATCAGAATAAACATTTACCACACACAATTCTTTTGTGAGGACCAAATGCAACATGAAAGGATTCTTGAAACTAGAAAGTGGTGTAAGAAAATTCAAAGCCTTATTCTTACATCACTAACTTCCTATATGTTCTTTTACACAGGGCTGCTTTGCCCAACTCCTCATCAACACAAAACTCTCAGTAGTAAATACTAAAAGCAATTCTCTCCATTTCTACTACCCTATACCCAAGAATGTAAGTAGCTTGGTTTTCTACTTTTAAATCAAACCACAAAAAATTAATATTTCAATATGAAAGACAAACAGTGTGAAAACTAATCTCACCACTATCATCAAACCCAGCAATGAGTTATGAAATTACATGTGCTTAAGGAGCATTTTCCTTTAAATTGCCTAGAACAGAAAAGGGAGGCTGCAATGGTAGGTAAGGACTCTCCTGTTATCAGAGTGACCACCCACACCAAATTCTAGCTTATTTCTTAATTATTGGCACAAATGCATACAGGGCAAACTTCCCTTACATAAATGAAATATGTTGCAAATGGTACAAACTATAAACTAGGTAAACTTCTCGTAGGACAGTACTAAACAGCTCCTCATCAAATCACTTTTTAGAGAAAATTATAGAAACTGATGGCCCTGTTAACTTGTGAGGAAAAATAATGAGAAGCTGAAATGACCCCAGAAATGGAAAATTAAGGTATTTCCCCAAGTTCGGGATTTTTTGGTCTTCTTCATGTTACTTTGTCATTTCAACTAATTCTGACTACCACTATTTCCTATAAGAGAATAACTCTATGGCCATTACTAACTTCTACCCTACACTCCGGTGGCACATTGTGAAGTGTTGACTGGATATTACCACCTATAGTCTGCCTGCAACAAAGAATCCTAGGCAACACTTAATGTGCCCAACTTTTACGAAGCCCTCTGTGTACTTAACTCATTCTCTCTTTAATCTCCTGCCGCTCTGTTATCTCCACCTTACGTTTAAAAGTTAAATAACTAGCCCAAAATCACATATAAAGAAAGAGAACCAGCACTGGAGCTTCGGCATTACTTAGCTCCAGAACAGACGCACTTGATCACTACTGCGCACCACAGTGACTTAGCTTTGTACCTGAATGCGACAGATACGAAACAAAACTCGCCATCAACTCTCTCCTACCCTCCCACAAAGCAGTTCTTACTTCGAGGGGAAAGGAACTTAAACTTCAATCACGTGGCCTTAAAACTCTATCCATCTCTTATGCCTAACACACGCAGTCACTGCCTGGGGAAGCCCAGTCAGCCTTCAAGCCAAAATTTCAACTAAGCACAAGCCCTGGGGGCAGCACCAAAGGGCCGCCTCAAGGATGCCGGGGGTGTGTCGACGCGCTTTCCCGGGGGCCCTCCAAGAGCAGGCATCCCACCCGCCTCTGCTCCTCAAGATGGCCTTCCGTCGCCCTGCAGGAGATCCGCACCTCCACACGCTCCACACCAAGCCCCCCACCACCTCACCCTCTCTCCCCTTCCCTAGCCAGCAGTTGCTGCCTTTACCTGCTCCTCTGCTTCCGCCATGGTGCAGCCGGGAGTCATGTGACAGACCCGGAAGTGAGGGGAAAACAAGCCACTGGGGCCCAAAGCCTGCTGGGAAATGTAGTTTTAGCTCCATCTGAGCTAGAACGAGTTTTCATCACCACAAGTCTATAGGGTTTCATGTAGGATTTGAACTTTTCAAGTTCAGTGGAGTTGTGCTTTGGAGCATACGAACGTAACGACTGTTAATGCTATGATTTACTTTATTGTTCTTATTGTTTCGTGATTATCATATGTATATAAGTATTAACATCCACTATGTATCAGGCCCTGGGATTATAGTTTTGCGTGGATTTTCTCATTTAATCCTGCCAACAATCCCTTCTATTATCCCACTTAAAGAGGAGAACACCATGGCTCAGAGGCCACAGCTAGGAAGAGGAAGAACTAGGATTAGAATTTAGTCTTGTCTGATGCCAAAGACTGATTACCAAATGCTGGTTAATCTAAAAGTGTTCTTGTCCCTTAAAAAAAAAAAAAAAAAAGTATATTAAATGAATCTAGAGCATAAATCAGTCTTTGCAGGGAAAGGCCAAAGAAAAATTTACTCTTCAAAAGTATTTAGTGTGTACTGCTTGCTGCTTTCAATTGACATCTTCTGGCATCTGGACATTAAAATTTTTAGAAAAATTCTCTGTTGTCTAATTAAATTATTTGTTGAAATTTTATCGAGCATATTCTATAGGTAAATATTCAAGAGTGAATATAAAAATTTGTCCTTGGTAAAATATGTAAAACCACTATATTTCTTCCATCCATTAAAATGAATGATTCCTCTTCCATGTTTCTGCATTGTGAACTCTCCTTCCTAACCCTTAGGAATTTGCAGTATCTTGTCCAAAGACGCATTTTCTTCTTTCTACTCATCTCCACTAGCTGATAACTAGCAAAGGGATTCACAGATGGCAGCATGCAGTGGGTGCTCAGTACCTTTTTTTTGCCTCCCTGTGTCTCATTGACTCTGACCTAGTAGGAGGTCATGGACTCAGCAACTCTGCACTTCCCAGGTCTCTAGCTATGCTCAGCTCATGATCCCCAAGCCAGGGTGAGTTCACCTGAAACACTTGTCTCCTCCCCAGGGCCTAAAGAGCCTCAGTTCCAGCTTTTTCCTCCAAGCCTTGCTAAGGTCCCTCTTTCAGTGTGCTTATCACTCAGTCACAAGGGAATAGACAGAGACCAATCCCAAGGCATTCAGATGTCTAAACCCAAACACCCAGTACCCTAAGAATCAACCTTTCCAGTCTGAAAGTTTCTAAGATTCTCCCTTACAAATCAGCCCAAAGTCAAACATTGATACTGATGAACTCCAAATCTTACAAGGACCCTTATACAGACAAAAAAAATGTCCTCCTTCCAGTCTCCACAGTAAAAAGAAATAAGCTTGGTCCTTCTACTTTTCTGACTTTCCTCACAACTATAATGTTCCCTTTCTGCACTCTGAGCCAGATTCATCTATAAACTTCTGGTGGACCTTACTGATGATGCAGTCAGTTTACTGCATATTCTCTTCTGCTCGCTCAACCTCAGAGACTCTGGATTCCCCAAATCTATTTCCCATTCACTGTACTGTCTTGACTCCTATAAAATATGATGAGCATTGGCTCTATTGTCAGATCCTTTTGGAAAGATTGGAAACTGAGGAGATACAGATAGAGAATGATGAAGTAGAAGAAGAAAACCACTACAGGCTAGCAGTGCTAGTGCCTGCCGGCAAGAGGAAGCTCACATTTGACCTCAGAGCCCCTAGTTTTCTGATGTGAAAAGAGAGTTTGGGGCTCCCTTATCTAGAAGGTCATCTATCCTCCTGCTACTCAAAGTGTGTCCCACAAACCAAGCAGCTTGTTAGAAATGAAGAATTTAGGCCCCTCCAGAGAACTACTGAACCATAATCTGGATTTTCATAATATCCCCAGGTGATATGCACGTACATTAAAGTCTGAAAAGTGCTTAGCCCAATAATCTCATTCTATGGCAAATCACCTGTTTTCTTCTTGCAACCATCAATTCACTCTCTCACCTTCACACTATAAAGGCAAAGGTAAGTCAACATTTTTCTAAAGTTCACATGGAAAATCACCAAGATAGACCACATCTCGGCCATAAAACATACCTTAACAAATTAAAAAGAATAGAAATCATAAAATATCTCCTCATAGGCCACAATTAGATTAAACTAGAAATCAGTAACAGAGAGATAATTGGAAAATCCCAAATACATGGAGATTAAACAATGCACTTCCAAATAATACATGAGTCTAAAAAGAAATCTCAAGAAATATTTGTAAATGTTTCAGACTAAATTAAAATGACAATACAACTTATCAAAATGTGTGGGATGCAGCAGTTTATAATATTGAAATACATATTAGAAGACAAGAAAGATCCAAAATCAATAATCCTAAATTTGCACCTTATATCACATCAGCTAACTGAAAAAGAAAAATAACATGATCATGTCCATAAATAAACACTCGTTTATGATAAAAAGATGAGGAAGTTAAATTCAAAATAACCAGAAGAAAAGAAATAGCAAGAATTAGAGCAGATCACTGAAATTAGAAATAGAAAATCAATAGATGATTACTAATATCAAAAATAGAAGAGGGGACATCAGTACAAACTATGGAGATGTTAAAAAGATATAAAAAACACTATAAACAATTCTATGCCCACAAGTTTGATAATTAGATGAAATAGACCAATTCCTTGACACAATATGCCAATATCACCCAAGAAAAACAGGCAATGTGAATACCCTGTATCTTTTAAAGAAATAAAATCAGCAATAACCTTTCAACAGGCCTAGATGGCTTCACTGGTGAGTTATACCAAACATTTAAGAACAAAATTACACCAATTATCTACAACCTCTTTCAGAGGGCAGAAACAGAGGAAATGATTCCTAACTCATTACTCTAATACTAAATCAAAGACATCACAGAAAAACTATAGACCTATATTTCTTAGATATAGGTCTAATTCAAAAATCCTCAGTAAAATATTAGCAAATTAAATTTTTAAAATGTATAAAATGTATACACCATGACCAAGTGCAATTTATCTCAGGTATGCAAGGTTGGTTCAGCATACAAAAATCAGTTAATGTAATATATCACAATAGACTGAAAAAGAAAGATCACATGATCATGTCAGATGCAGAAATACCCATTTATGATAAAAACTCTCAGTAATCTAGAAATAGATGGGAACTTTCTTAAACTGATAAAACTATCTACAAAAAACTTAATACTTAAGGGTGATAAAGTTGAAGCTTTTCCCACAAATATCAAGTACAAGGCAAAGGATGTTCCCTTTCACCACTCCTTTTCAACATCATTCTGGAAGTCCTTGCTAATATAATAAGGCAAGAAAAGAAAATTAAAAGGCTTGTAGGTCAGAAAGGAAGAGATGAAACTGTCTTTGTTCATAGAATACATAATTTTCTATATAGAAAATAAGAGAGAATTGACAAAAAAAACTTATGAAACTAATAAGTCATCATGGCAAGGTTGCAAACATAAGGTTAATATACAAAAGTAAATTGCTTTCCTATATACCAGCAATGAACAAGTAGAATTTGACATAAAAAATACTATTTACATTAGCATCCTGAAAATTGAAATACTTTGATATGCATCTAATAAAATATGTACAAGATCTATATGAGGAAACTTAAAACTCTGATGAATGAAGTCAACAGAGTAAATAAATGAAGACGTATTCCACATTCATGGGTTGGAAGACTCAGTATTGTCAAGATGTTAGTTTTTCCCAACTTGGTCTATAGTTTCCATGCAATCCCAATAAAAATTCCAGCTAGTTATTGTATGGGCATCAAAAAACTGATTCTAAAGATGATATGGGAGGCAAAAGACCCAGAATAGCTAATACAATCTTGAAGAAGAAAATTGGAAAACTGATGCTGTCTAACTTTGAGTTTCTATAAAGCTACTTTAATCAAGACAATGTGGTACTGGAGAGATAACAGACAAATAGATCAGTGGAACAAAACAGAGAGCCCAGAAATAGGCTCCATATGTACAGGTAATTGATCTTTCACAAAGGAGCATAGGCAATGCAATGATACAAAATTGTCTCTTCAACAAACTGCTGGAACAACTGGATATCCACAGGCAAAAAATGAATCTAGACACAGACCTTATACTCTTCACAAAAATTAACTCAAAAGGGATCATAGGTCTAAATGTAATGTGGAAAAAAAAAACCTCTTAGAAGATAACATAAGAGAAAATCTGGATAACTTTGGGTTTGGTGATGCCTTTTTAGATATAATACCAAAGATATGACCTATGAAAGAAATAAAAATGAACTAGATATCATTCAAATTTAAAACTTCTGCTTTGGGAAAGACAATGTCAAGAGAAAGAGAAGAAAAGATACAGATTGAGAAAATATTTACAAAAAACAAATCTGATAAAGGACTGTTATACAAAATAGGAAAATAAACCTTAAAACTCAACAATAAGAAAATGAACAACTAAATTAAAATATGGGCCAAAGATCTTAACAAATTCCTTACCAAAGAAGATATATAGAAGGCAAATAAACATATGAAAAAGTATTCCACATCATATGTCATCAGGGAAATGCAAATTAAAACAACAGTAAGATACTACTACACACTTACTAGAATGTCCAAAATCTGGAAGACTGACAATACCAAATGCTAACAAGGATATGGAGTAACAGGAACTCTCATGTATATTGCTAGTGGGAATGCAAAATGATACAGCAATTTTGGAAGACAGTGTGGCAGTTTCTTGAAAAACTAAACATAGAGTTATCATACAACCCAGCAGTCATGCTCCCAAGGAGTTGGATCTTATTTCCACACAAAACCTGCACACTGATGTCTATGGAAGTTTTATTCACAATTGCCAAAACCTGGAAGCAAGCAAGACGTCCTTCACTAGGTGAATGGGTAAATAAACTATGGTACACCCAGCTGATGGAATATGACTCATTACTTGGCACTAAAAAGAAATGAAAGACTATCAATCCATGAAAGACATGTAAGAATCTTAAATTCATATTGCAAAGTGAAAGAAGTCAATCTGAAAAGGCTACATACTGTATGATTCCAGCTGTGTAACATTCTGGAAAAGGCAAACTATGGGGACAGCAAAATGATCAGTGGTTGTCATGGGTAAGAGGCAAAGGGGTGAATGGGTAGAACAGGAAGAGCACAGGCAGTCAAAATATTCTGTTTGATATTACAATGATAGATATGTGACATTATACATTCATCCAAACCCATAGAATGTACAACACCAAGAGGGAACCACAATGTAAACGATGCACTTTGGGTAATAATGTGTCACTGTAGTTTCATCAATTGTAACAATGTACCACTCTTGTAATTATGAGATGTTGGCCATTGTGGATATTATGCATGTGTGGGGTCAAGGAGCATATGGGAAATCTCTGTACTTTCTTCTCAATTTTATTGTGAACCTTAACCTTCTCTAAAAAATCTCATTAATTTTTAGAAGTTATTTTCTGTACAATTATAGAGAGCATCGAGTTATAGCTTGCCCATAGTGAAGGTAGAAAATCCCACCGGTTACCTTTTCTGCAGTAATTTTCCATAAGTGATCATTGCTTTATGTACAGTAATCCTTCACATCTATGGATTTCTAAAGGGAATAGTGAAGATTAATTTCTTTTTAAAAAGAAAAAAGTAATATATAAGTGGCCTGTCAAATATAACTCAGTAACTAAAAGGACAGAGAATAAACTGTAGAAGTGTTTTTTTCACATTCAATGAAATACTTTTGGAGAATATTTTCCCAGATTTTTTCCCTCATATGTATAAGTAGGGGACTCCCTACATATAAATTTAAAATGTAACTTGAATCAACAGTTCTATAGTCTTATTTATTTTACTTATAATATATCAAACATGTAATTCTGCATAAATAAGTATGGAGCTACTTGTCTATTATTATATAGTCTTCTATTGAGCTGATTATCATAATTTATGTAGCCAACCTATATAAATTGAATATTTAGTTGCTTTCAATATTCACTATTGTAAATTACAGTGTGATTAATATCATTTATTTGAGCACTTGTCCAATTTATAATATTTCTTTAGAAAAAATATGTAAAAATGGGATGGCTTGGTCAGAGGACTTTTGAAGTTGTCATAAAAGGTCTTTGAAAAAAATCAAGAAATGCCTAAAAAAAACAATCTTTTGAATACTCTAATGTGCTAATTTAAAAAAACTTGTGAAATCCTTTATTCTTCCTTTGGCTTCCCATTGTATGTCTTACTAACAGATATTTCAAGGACCATCTGTTTGGATTGTCCCCAGACATAGACCACTCTGTGCAATCCACTTACTGAACTTCCTTCATATTTTTGACAGAAAAGCACAAAACTAATTTTTTTAACATCAAGCATGAATTCAATCTGTTCAGAATCCAGGTGTTTAGCTGTGCCAAGAAAATGTATTATTTTATAGGGAATCTTTCATTTTCAATCAAAATTTTGAACAAAATACTTAAACACATCCTGTCATTGGATCCAAATATCATTTGTGAAACAAGGTCCATTTTTCAGCAAGAATCCAATTTCAAGGCATGTTTGTGGAGCAAAAAGCCTTTCTCTTCCATATGTCTTGAGTCATTCACACACAAAGACACTAAAAATTGAAAAAGAAGAGGAAGAAAAGAGAAAAAAGCAGAAGGAGGAAGATTTGGCTGCACTAGGAGAAAGCAGTGGCAATCCCCAATTGTGTTCCAAAATTTAACATAAACAGCTGTTAATTGGTCAAAACTTATTATTTGCTTTTTTGTATAAAGAGCAATATACATGTTTCATAGCCAGAAAACTGTAATCCACAATACTGTTGAATCTATAGATGTTCTGAAAAATAGAAAACCACTGTTGCAGTACCAGAAATTAAAATAAAAACACTCTATGTTGGTTTAATGGTTTTGTACTTACACTGAATATTGGTTCATGAAGAAAACCAAACTTAATCACTCCAGGGTTTTATTTTTTACTTTACTCTGTCTCTGCAGTACTCCAGCCATTTATTGCAATGTGATAACCAAGGAGCTTATGGCATTGTTGAGCAACCTTAGTTATAGGCCCCTACCCCAGAAATCAGGTTTCAGGCCTTTTTATTGGCACTCTAAGGGGAGGAATGACCCTAACCACCACCAAGGGAGTCTTACTCACTCAAAAGAATCTGGAGAGTACAAGGGGAAGGTTCACAAAATGAGTGTGTAAGGTAACACTGCATGCTAGAGTGAAGCAGACCAGATTTCAGGTCATCCTTATTAGACTCCGTGTGGTATTTTTAGCTGTTTGGACAGCTGCTGGAGAAAAATTGTTGCCCTGGTCCCCACCATCCTTATGTGGGAGCCCAGAACCCTTGGCTTGACATCTCTAGCTGATGGATCATGAAGTTCTTCTTTGATATATAAATGTCAAGAAAGTACTGGAGGAACCTTCCACACATCCCCACCAACCACTTCTTAAGGCCATTTGAAATCTCCCTTCATGCTTTGCCCTCCCTCTGGCTCCTGTAGATCCTATGTCAAACAGCAGTGTTCTGGCCTTGCTGTTCCCACAAGCCAGCTCCAGCCCCTTTGCCCTTACCTTGCTTTGGAGACCCTGCCCCACTTATTTCCATTTGCTTCAAAGTCAGTCAATGTGCAGGTGGTGATGAGGGGGAAGGGGAATGGTCTTCATGATAGGATTGGCCATGGAGAAGAAACCATGCCCCACCCTCAGCTGATACAGATGCCAGGCTTCTCTCTACCAAGGCTGGCCCTGATTCTCTCTATCTCAGGTCTGTTAGTTGCAGTTGAGAAGGCCTAATGGTAGATAAAGCCTGTTTTAAGGATTTATGATACCTGTAGTCCACACGTATTGTATTGTCTGTCCAGCATCGTTTCCTAGGATTTGCCTCCCCACCACTCTGTGCCCTTGGCCCACTGCCCACATGGTACTTACCAAGTCCTTCCACTCACTGAATACAGATTATTGATCTTCATTCCTTCCCTGGGATTTTTGGAATTAAGACTTAAAAAAGTCAAACTATTTCCCGATTCCATGAGATATCCCAGGAATTTTTTGTTGTTTAAACATGTTCAAATTAGTTTTCTGATGTTTACAGTCAAAATAGCCCTGGCTGATTAGTATGAAAACTCACATACACACATACAAGTTGGCTTTCCCCTCTAAGCAATTTTTATGCCATATCCTCCCTGCCCTTTGCTCTGGTTAAGTGGGCTTTGGTAACCAGAGAAACTATCTTGATTCCCAGCCCTAAGGGATTAAGGAAGGGTATCTTGGAAGAGAGGCAGAATTGAAATTCCTTGTCTTTGGCACATACAATCATCACTCCACCTCTCCTTGATATAGCCTTGCACGCAGGACCTTCTGATATTAGCTGAATTTCAGCCAGCAACTGATTTCACCATGCCTTCTTTGCTAGACTGGTGGTGAGCAATCACTGATTAGCTGGATACCAGGAGCTGTTTTGAAAGTCAGGTGCCAGTTGAGGAGAAACTGTAATACTGAACCCTTCAAAGATACTGGCTCAATTATCTGATTCAGGGACTAGGTCAGTAGACTACTACCCTTGGGCTCCCATTCCTGGTTGATTGGAAGTGGGATAACTATATAGGGGAGAGTGTTCAGGAAAATGCTGAAGCCAGGCAGGCAACCAGTTGCAAACCTACCTGCCATTGCCATATGAGCATTCCTACGGTAATAAATATCATTCCAGCAAAAAGCAACACACCTCCTCTTACTTAAGTGACATGTGATTGGAAGTGAAGGCTTCTACTTGTCAATAGAAAGGAATAAAACACTGAACAACCAAGACTTAGACATGACTTCTTGCAGTACAACCCTTCCTAAACAAGGTACAGTCCACTCTTAAAAAACTGAATTTTTACCTTCTTAGAGTTTCCATCTTAGAATGCTTGGAAATCTTTCCAACTCCACAAACAACCTGAAATTAATCACAGGTTTTTCTTTTTCTAATGATCTAAGATGGTACTAAGTTTGCACTTAGTTCACAGTCGGTAAATATTATCTAGGACATTTCTTTTATGCTAAACTGCTGGATTGAAGACAATATTCAGACTTTAATAGTGATAATCTTTGCATACGTGGGATAATTTCAGTGTAACTTTGTACCCAGAAAATATACTATGTTCCAAATGGCACATTCCTGCAAATGGCTGGAGAACCAATGCCTTTAGTGCATCTGCAAATCCAGAGTCATTTCGTCCAGCAATGGCAGCTCCTTTGTGTTTGCTTGTTCCACATTCCATGAATTGAGCCAACCTGTTTGAAACTCTTAGTAATCATGCCAGAGTGACTCCCAGGTGCACTGGCCATGAAAGATCTGTGCTACCTCATGCTTACCATGTCTTTCAACCAGAAAACCCTTTTCCTACTTCAATACAATGTGGATTCTTGCATGGCAAAGGGCCTTTGGCTTCTCACTTGGCACCGCCCTGACTTTCCATGGCAGGAAACTATTCTTCACTTCATGTATGACATATTAATTTATATTTTAGTATCTTTATATTTATAATGTACTAAATCTTGTGGCATGTTGTCAGAGTAAAGAAGTGTGCTTAAATGCCTTCTCTTGGAGAATCACTTGGAGCCCTAATGCACCCCTCTGTCTTTGCATATTTATTGCAGGAAGGTTTTTATTCAGCCTATTCAAAGGATTATCTGGGGCAGCAGCATGTCCCAGAACTTCTAGTTTATTCTTGAGCTCTTTACTGGATTCTTTAATCCATGAAATATGACTAAGGTCCCTGTTTCCCTTTCAGATATTAATATTATTACTATGTAACTTGTCTTGAAGATTATTCAAAAGCATGGTTTTTATTGCTCATTTCCACAGATGGTATTCATTCATTTAACAATTAGCATGAAGTAAGGGTAAACACATGAACCCAAATATTAAGGGACAAATTTTCCTAAGAGTAACTAATCGTAGAGTGTGAGAATATTCAACTAAATTCTCAGAGACTCAAATCAATTAATACTTATTCTTAAGATTGTCTCTTTTCCTCTCCTCTTTTATGAGGATATATCCTAAACTGAATCCACCACCTGTTCTCCAATACTGCCTCCTCCTGAGTTTCATTCTCTATAACTGGCACCACCTACCTGGAGGAGCCCCAGACAGAAAGCTAGGTGTCATTCCCTATGCATGTCCTTTACTCATCCTCCCAGATCCCCCAAAATTCCAAGTTCTGTTAATTTTTTCTGTTAACTATCTCTCTCTGTAGTCTCCTCTCCATCCTCATTACGTCTTTCCTAGTTGAATTCACCATCAACCTTCTCTTGGATTATTATAACAGCCTCCCAACTGGTTTCTCTGCCTAGATTCCCCTCTCTCTACTTCCTTTTTCATATTGCAGCTAGAGTTATATTTTAGAAAGGGTACTCCTCTGCTTCAGACCCCTCATCTCTCTCTACTGCTCTTGGTGTAAAATCTGGTGGCCACCTCTCCAGTCTTGTAAGTCACCACTTGCTCTTCCAGCTCTTCTGCAGCCACAGAGAATCACTTGGAGCCCTAATGCACCCCACTGTCTAGTTTCTGGGACTTTGCATGTGCCATTCTCTTTATCTAGAAGAATCTCCCTGTTCCCTGTTCTCCTACCCCACTTCCATACTGATTGTTAAAGCCTCAGGCTTCAGAACTGTCACTCATTGTTATCATCTTAACAACAGCAATAAAAACTGTCTATTACTCTTTTCTCAAGGAAATCTACTTTCTATTTCTAGTTTGTGCTTGTAGCGAATTTCCCAGGATTTTAGGCAGCTCAAGCTGCCAACTTATCTATGCCTGGTTATCATGAAACTGTAACATCTTTTGCAGACATAGGATGGTCCTTCTATCCTAGGCAAGTGAATTAGGGACCCTTGAAAACTAGAGCTCTTTTAAGCCACTAGGTTACTACTCCACAAACAAATGACTATTTAATTCAATTTTGAGTTGAGTAAGTTTCTTCAAGTGTCTAATATCACCTATAAAAACTTTTCCCCTTCCAGTCTATCATTTGATAATGAAGACAGTGTAATATTTTAGTATATAACTTCTGTTCCAGTGAGTTATAAAATAACTTCAAGAATAGGTCTCAAAACAACCTCTGATTCTTGGAACCTTAGCTCCATTTTCCTGAATCTTTGCAAATTGTTGTCCTGCTTCTATTTTCTGAGTTTACAAATACCAAGTTTAGTACATTCAAACTATGGGCACTTATTCTTAGGCTCATAGGAATTTTTTGATTCATTGTTTTCATGGCCAACACCTTTAGAAACATACTGGCATAAAATCATTGAATATGGAAAGCAAATCTGGTTTCTTAATGGGAGTATTTATCTTTTGAAGTGTGGAATATAATTAATTTTCATCTTCCAAAGAATTAAGAGTGTGCAGAAAAGTCTTAACCCCCACGTGGATTAACTCAGTACATCTTAAAGGTTTTAGTTTGTTTTGTCTTGTTTTTCTACTTTAAGCTTCCTACAGTAAGAAACTCATCCTACATCCTACACAAGAAAATATGCTCACACAACTGAAGCAAAATTTCCATGAAATAATATCTACCCTTAGTAGATGTGATTCACAGTGACATTGCTGACATTTTGTATTCTATCCCATCCTGTGCTATCCTACAATATTCTGGTCACTTCGCATTAAGTTGATTTCCTTATCCGCAGTTGAAGCACAACCAGCCATTTGAAAAGCACTGGCTTATAATTTTTCACCCTAAGAAAATAAAAAGTCAAGAAAAGTATACTGGAGTAGCTCTAGGTTTTGGCTTTCTAGACCATTTCCCACCTTTTTCCTCTTTGCTGTCCAGGTGATCCTGGTGGGACTCTTTCACAGCGTCTTCTTCACAGCATTTGGGGTGAGCATGTGACTAAAGTTGGGTTGATTATAGCACATTTCCTCCTGGACAGAGAAATCCTTTCAGGTAAGGACGTTTGACCCAGGTGCACCAGTCTAACCTTTTCTGTCAGAATAAGTGTGGAAGATAGCCTCTATCTGCCGGGGGTGCCAAGCTGTCAGCATGTGGATGTTGACTGTTGGCAGCCATTTCCATCTTGCTTATGTGGAGAACACCGGACTGAATATGAAGCCAAGCTCTGCTGAGAGGTGGCAAGAGAGGGGGCCCCAAGAGCAATGTCTAAGGCACTAAATCAAGTTGTGAAGAATTCTAGATTTATCTTGTATTTCCCAGGTATCTGAGACAATATGTTTTTCTTTTCCTGTAAGCTACTTTGAACTGAGTGTTCTGACTAGCAAGCAGAGGAGTCCTGATCATGCAGTAAAGTGGACAGACATCTAGAGCTTGGTATTTGTGGTGTGTTTGAAAAGATCACACACCTGTATCTGTATTTAGAAATCTTCTGCCTACTTCTCATATCCATGGAGAACTGGGCTGCTTGGTGACGTATGTGGCTAGATAATGTATTTTAGAATATTTTAAGTATTCATTCATATGTCCTTTACCCCCAGTTCTGCTGCCCTTTGTCTTTTCCCCATTCAGTCAGCATGGCATTCTTTATTCCATTTCTTCAGAGAAGCGACACACCCCAGAAATACAAAGTCTTGGCTTTTCCCTTGCAGTTGCCTGGGCTTCAGAAGGACATGAAAGAGGTGTGATGAATTAAGACAGAGAGCTTTCTAACTCTAAGACCACAAAGGAATTCCCAGGAGTGGAACATGAAGGGAATGTGATATGGGAGAAGGTTGGGAGAGGCCCTCAGAAAAGCCACCAGTTCTGCTCCAGCATCTAGTCCCTAGAGCAGGGCCCAACCCCCATGTGTGGGGGCTTCCTGGCTCTATTTAGGTGAGGACCGTGCATTCCCTGTGTGGAAGTTCCTTAGTTATTCATGCATTGAGGATCAGTGAGCATCTGCCTTGAATAGCAGTTACCACATGGCCTGCAGAGTGTCTGGTAGGATGCCTGCCTTTCTGTGTCCCCTGTGCACCCATCCTGCTAACAGCCCCCCACTGGGATACACAAAAGGCCCTGAATGGAGTGTGAAGCCTGGATATAGACAGTATTATAGAGGAGGAAGGAAAACCCACTGCTCCTGAACTTGAATGAAGCAAGTTATTACCAGCTGAAATCTCTCCAGAGCTAGGCAGTCTTAAAAAAACCATCCTGACTCCCAAGCCCCTACCCCCAACACATACCATTACCCCCAACACATACATTACCACAACCACCACAGTTGAATGTTTTATATAATGCTGAACAGGGATTCAATCCATCTGTACTAAGCTATTTTTATTTTTTAAAATTTTTATTAAGGTATGATTGATATATACTCTTATGAAGGTTTCACATGAAAAAACAATGTGGTTACTACATTTACCCATATTATCAAGTCCCCACTCCTACCCCAATGCAGTCACTGTCCATCAGTGCAGCAAGATGCCACAGATCTACTGTTTGCCTTCTCTGTGCTACACTGTTCTCCCCGTGATCCCCATGTATACTAAATATAATACACACCATGTATACTAAATATAATACCCCTCAGTCCCCTTCTCCCTCCCTCCCCACCCACCCTCTCACACCCCTCCCCTTTGGTAACCACTAGTTCCTTCTTAGAGTCTCTGAGTCTGCTACTGTTTTGTTCCTTCAGTTTTGCTTCATTGTTATACTCCATAAATGTGGGAAATTATTTAGCACTTGTCTTTCTCCACTGGGCTTATTTCACTGAGCGTAATGTCCTCCAGCTCCACCCATGTTGTTGCAAATGGTAGGATTTGTTTCTTTCTTATGGCTGAATAGTATTCCATTGTGTATTTGTACCACCTCTTCTTTATCCATTCATCTACTGATGGACACTTAAGTTACTTCCATATCTTGGCTATTGTAAAAAGTGCTGCGATAAACATAGGGATCATATGTCTTTTTGAATCTGAGAAGTTGTATTCTTTGGGTAAATTCCAAGGAGTGAGATTCCCAGGTCAAATGGTATTTCAATTTTTAGTTTTAGAGGAACCCCCATATTGCTTTCCACAATGGTTGAACTAGCTTACATTCCCACCAGTAGTGTAGGAGGGTTCCCTTTCCTCCACATCCTCTCCAGCATTTGCTGTTCTTAGTCTTTTCGATGCTGGCCATCCTTACTGGTGTGAGGTGATATCTCATTGTGGTTTTAATTTGCATTTCCCTGAGGAGTAGTGATGTGGAGCATCTTTTCACGTGTCTGTTGCCATCTGAATTTCTTCTTTTGAGAACTGTCTCTTCCTATCCTCTGCTCATTTTTTAATCAGATTATTTGCTTTTTGGGTGTTGAGACATGTAACTCTTTATATATTTATTTATATAACCCCTTTTTGGGTAGGTCATTTACAAATACATTCTCCCATACTGTAGGATGCCTTTTTGTTCTGTTGACGGTGTACTTTGCTGTACAGAAACTTTTTAATTTGATGTAGTCCCATGAGTTCATTTTTGCTTTTGTTTCCCTTGCTCAAAGAGATGCGTTCAGGAAGAAGTTGCTCATGCTTATATTCAGGAGATGTTTGCCTATGTTGTCTTCTAAGAGTGTACGAAGGTATTTTACACATTTTTGTTTCATGGCCTCTTAACCAATGTTAACCAGTGATTATTAAGCCCAGTGCTAGGCACTGATAAAGATACTAATCCTCATGTTGCTCACTGTGTGGGGGAGTAGGTGGGCACAGACATGTATGTAATTGATCCCATTCAAAGGGCTGCTGGAAGGGGGTTTGGCCTGGGTAGCCTCTCAGAGCCTCTTTCATTCTATCACTGGATGATCATTTTTTTAGTCAAAGTACTCTGCACAGTCATAATATTCATTTTGGCTTAGCCATAAACATTCAACCTGTATAGTTCAGTGGAGGAGTTTTCCTATAGTATTTCCTGAGGGGTAAAATGTGACATTAATTACAGTTTAAAAAACGCAAAGTAAATAATGCATGCAAGACCCTCTTTGCATGTCACGTCCCCCACCTTTACTGATAAGCTCTGACGGAAGTGATGGTGCCAGTTCCATCTGCTGCCAAGTGCCTTCCATGGGGTCTGGCTCCTAATTACAGGCTTGCCAATGAGATGGCCTCCTTCAGTACAATCTCCACTCCAGTGCTGTATCACTTCTCTCCTCTTCACAGAAATAACCTGCCCTCCTTATTTCTTCTCTTCCTCCCCAAACTCCTTCAATAATTGAAGCTAACCCAGAGCCCTGAGGCCCCGATGCTCACCCTTGATTAAGAAGCCACCAAGTGGCTGCCTCCGACGTCAGAATCCTGATCTCTGGGGGTCCGCTCCATGCCATTAAGTGGTGCTTGAAAGAGACTGCCTAAGTCCATGCCTTTGTGGTAGGTTCTTTTTTTCTTTCCCCCTACTTCTCCTCAGTGAGCCTTTCTAAAGAAATACATTTTGAGTTAAGAGCCTCTTCGAGAGTGGAGAGTGAATCTGTAGGTCTCAAGGAATTAAAACTCAGGCCACCCCCTGCCAGGATAGTTAAAATGGAGCCAAACCGCTCTCCTGGGCGAGGGGGCTGACCCTAGTAAGGAAGTGAACCACCTCCCTAATCCATGGGACAAAGGGACTTTTCAGAAATGGAAGACACACCATTTAGAAAAGATGATGTGGCATTCCAGAGACACGTACTCTAAATAAGGCGTTCTAATAGAGCGACTGCCTTACAGAATCAGTAAATGAACTGACCACATCTTAAGAACACGCAGAGCATTTCTCTGAACAATAGTTTTCTATATTCTTTTCATTCTGTAGAGTCAGAGAAAGTGTTTTGACGGTCATAAGCTTTTTATGAACCCATGACCCGGATTTAGAAACACTGCAATCATAGCATGCCAATCTTCCACAATGAGCTCAGCCCAGCCCTCCTGGCCCCCAAAATGAACTTAAAGGATAAAATTCAGAAATCAGAAACTACATGCACTAGGAATTACAACCAAGTTTGATATCATCCTGTCACGTTTTGACAATAAATTAACTGGTTAGATGTCATATTAGGTGGAACATACTTGTGTTGACTATATATTCAACTTACACTCCATTGTTGATCTATATTTGTTTTATAGTGACACTGTAATGGGTTCCTCTCTTTAAGACAACAAAAGTATTCATGCACTTCACATATATAACAGCATCTTCATCACATTGTAATGTTCCGAGGTCAGCACTGTAGAGAGGATTTCAGATGGCCGGTCTGTCTGCCCAGGCCTGGCTGTGTTCCTTGGCAGAGGCCATTTTTCCACATCAATGTAGACAGTTCTCAAACTTTTCTTAGAATCCAGGCCAAAGGAAGCGACAACTGGAGACAGGAAAGATTTACCTCTGGCTACTGATTAAAGCTCAGTTTCCAATTTCTAATTTCCTGTCCTATAATGTTCTTCTCAGACATATGACTGACACCTCAGAACTTTCCTTCTCTGGGGTAAAGCATATCTCTGAACCATAGGGGAGTGTTCTTTCTTTATCCCCACAGGATATCATATCACAATTCCATAATCCAACATCAGAGTAAGAGGGTGTGTTGGGGGGGCCTTTTCTCCCTGTGGTCACCTATAACAAATAGAATGATGATAATTTACACAAATGGATGCCATTCATATATCGATGTTCCTTAAATTCTCTCATCATCCTGGTGAGTTACTGTAACCATCTTCTTTCCTTACTCACAATATTCCACTAACTCTCCTTTGACTACAAGATAAAGTCTGAACTCTTTAGCATGACATTTAGGGCCCTTCAAGGAGTAGAATGAAAAAGGAGCAAAGCTGAACAGCACTGTAATGTTTTATTTGTGACCAATTCCCTTCTAGATTGTGGTCCTTTGGGGCATGATTGCATTCCAATCCCGTTTCTGCCATTTTTCATCCATGTGACTTTGGAAAAACAACTCAATGTTTCCATATAAAGAAACTGAGTTTCAGAAACATAAACTAGTTTGTTTGTTCAAGGTTACTGGATGAAAAATGGCACAGGTGGGATTGAGATCCAGACTGTTTAATTCCAGAGCTGAGCTCATTGAGTTCCTATGAGTCAAGTCACTGAAGTCCACTGTAACTGGGACATAGCACAAACTTGTTACAAGCTTGCTGTTATAACTGTGAGTCTCTCTCCCACCTGGCATCCAGAGCTAATCACAGGACAATGCCTCTGGTAATTGGCATCTCAGGTAGCTTCAGTTAATGATCCTGTTAATGACTTCCATTTCTCAAATGAGGAATGGAATCTCTGAGAGTATGAATGGCCTGCAAAGTTCTAGGGATGGAAAGTGGCCAAAGCAGGATTAGCATCCAAGTCCTTTGATTCTTAGCTTAATGTTCCCACTATGCTATTCACTAATCATATATTTAAAATGTATAATTAGGGAGATATAATTAAGAATAAAAGAATGAATATTTAAACTTTCTAAGAAAAGAGATTTCTTAGAGAAAAGGACATCTTATTTCTCTATTGGTAGCACTGACAAAATACCTGTTGTTTTAAAAGTCACTCATTATTGTACTTTTAAAACAAAATTTTAAAGGAAGATTTATGCTTCCCTGTATGTGAGTAAAACCAGATTTTAGCAGGTAGACTTGAAGCATCTGGAAGCATATTTCTGATAAACAGAAAGGAAATCTATTGTATTGACTCAGTCCCTAGGATATCAGAATGAAAGTATACGTGTGTGCTTATGTATTATTCTCCTTACCATTTTCTTCCCTTCTGAGCCATCCTACTTGAAAGTATGGGGGGTCTGGTGTGGGGGGTGGATCTAGAATTTGTGTGCCAGAATAGGAGAATGGCACAACCTAAGAAGTCAGATGTAGCCTTAGACTAAATAGATTTGCTAAGTTTTCTGTCGACTACTCTTTTCAGAAACTTCCCAATCTAACACTGAAAGTGAATATAGCTTTCAGCTTTAAAAAAAAAAAAAAAAGAAAGAAAGAATTTTTCCCTCCTTAGTGTAGAACACCCTATTAAAACCTTAAGAATAAAACTTCCTTCTCTATTAATTGTTTCCTTTTCCATTAAGCAAATATTGATTTCCCCTCCCCCCGCTTTGGACACAGGAGTCCAAGTGATCAGGGCCTTTTGGTCTGCTTCCTCCTTTGTGCACGGAGGACAGACAAGGCAGTATGTTTATGAGCTGCCTGCTGCTAGGCAGCCAACAGGGGGTGCTCATTGCGTATTTGGATGAAAGGAAAAAAAATTGGATTCAAAACAATCTTCAGCTTTATTTTTCTTTGCTTGCAATGCCAAAGTAAAGACTATAGTTCTTCTCACACACAAAGGTTTTACAAATATGCTCCTAAGCAAAGTGAGAAAATGCATTCATCAGTGAAGGGGGCTTTAGGCAGAGCCAGTATTTATATATGAAGTAGGGATTGAAGTTCTGAGGGACTGAGGTCCCTGAAGGATTTGAGTCATTGATCATCAATTACACCTGAATTTTCTCAGCTATAATGACTACATTTATTGGATAATTTATCAACTCCTTACTTTGTAGAAACAGAGTGAGTGGTGAGAAAATATGTTCTAATTTTGCTTTTCCTGGTACTCTTTAGCACATCACAGCACTGTCTCAGCTTCTCCATGTGTAAAAAGCAGGATGGGATCATGAGTTCCCAGTGACAATTTCTCCTATGAATATACATCTTTGTGTCCAAATGGCAAATGAAAATAATAGACATTTTAGAATATACAATTTTGTGGGCAGCCATACATTAGAAGATTTAAGAAAAACTGGAGAGGTGTTAGGATTTGAAGTAGCTTTTACCCATTTAGATTCAGATTCACTTTGAATTTGCAAAATCCCTACAAATAAGAATACATGTGACATTTCAAGTATTATCTGATTGCAATATTTAAATGACCAAGCTTAAAATTTGGAAGGATATTAAAAAGAAGTTGCTTGAACATCAGACAAATGCTGACAGAAACAAATAATTTTGAATCATTTGCCTCTGAAGACACATGAAAAAGATCAGAAGTGAGAAGCTCTCATTAGAAGAAAATACAGCATGTGGCAAGCCTTATAAAATTTATCAGGATATTTCATCAAGAATTACCAAATGTCACAAGTATATACTGAGATATTTAACAAATAATATCATTTACTTTTTATCAGACTACTAAATAAGGCTTCCTGTAGAATTTCAAAGCCTTTATTTTGATTTATACAGCAAGACCTCAGAAAGAGTGATGGCCTTACTCATTATTCAACAAAAACCACAAAGAAAAATGTGCATCTTAGAAACATACTTCGTTTTCTCTTTCTGAAGCACAAACAACTTCTAGCTAAAAGACGTATTTTGATTAAGATAATATTTTTCCCTAATCAATATTTTTTACCTCTGGGTTATTACTTCCTTGAAGGCTTCTCTGCCTTTTTTCTTTCTAAATTAGTCCATGTAGTTTATGAGAAATCATCAGCCCTGCCATATGCTGCCTTTTACATTAAATCTTTCCCTTAATATTTACTGCTGGGTGGTAAGGCTTGTCTCTAGCCTTTATGGTTTGGCATCAGATCTTGAAATGTGTTTTTTATACTTAATTGGAATGGGGATAGAAGCACAGGAGCAGAATTAACCATTAATGAAATAAGACTCCTCTCAACCAACATTCCCCATGTTCCAACTTGGTTGGTAAAAAGCCTGAAACACTCCTTGGTGTGAAACAATAGCAGGGTGATGTGTTTGCCTAGAATTATGCATGATTCCATCTCTGTCAGATTGCTACACAAGGATTGAAATGCATAGATTTGGATTTTTGTACTTATTTCATTACAAAAGGGTGAAAAGTGGTTTGTGGATCAGTGCTGGTTTGTGGACCACACCCTGAGCAGCTGGTTTGGGTGCGAGGAGGAAAGGGGGATAAACCTTCCCTTTGATCTTCCCAGTTTCTTTTACCTTCCAATGTCCTTTGTTTCCCCAAACATTCAGTTACTGCACATGTCCACCACCCCCACCTCACCTCACCCATGCATGTATATGTACACATGCACACACACATGCACACACACACACTACAGTGGTTTAAGGCCTAAAATAAAGTTTTGACATAATGTGCTGCCTTGATATCTGGAAAAATTGAGAGGTTATTGAGTGGCCTAACCACAAGCTCCCCTCTTCACTCTGCTCCTAAAATAAGGTCCCCTTCTTAATAACCCTTTGTTATTGAAGGCCCAGGCACCATTCCTGCTTATCCCTTAGTAGTGAATTTCTGTTCACTGCCAGGGCATAGAATTATTCAAACAAGTCAATCACATGCTCCCATGGGAGCCAGGGGCTGCCTCATCCTCTTGATATTACAAAGGCTGCCTCACACAACCCCTGGGTGCTCACTTGGTTCTTGAGCACCAGTCCCATGTGGCCCTGAATGGCAGATGTGGTGTTCTCATTTCTGGGTTGTGATATTTGTAACTAGTAAATTGCCATTGATATCATCTATCTAGTATTGGTATTATGTGTTCACCCATCCCCCTAACCCTACGGTTGGGGAATACATCCTTCAGCAAAGGGGTGAAAAGAGGCAATTAAAACATATGCACACACAGCTCCATAGAAGGAAGAGTTTCACCTTAAGCCTGCCCTCTTTAAGGACATTGTCTTAAATTACAGTTCTGTCCCTAGACTATTGATCTAAGTTAGGATTTACATTTTAAAATGATGCAGGAAGAATTAGGAAGAAGAGGATCTCCAGGTTTGAAATCAGAAGATTTAAGGTGAAAAGTAATAGTATCAAAAATTCCCTGGCTGTCTTCAAGCTATACTAGAAAGCTACGGTAATCAAAACAGTATGGTATTGGCACAAGAACAGACCCAAAGATCAATGGAACAGAATAGAGAACCCAGATATAAACCCACATGTATATGGTCAATTAACATATGATAGAGCCATAAGTATACAATGGGGAAAAGATAGCTTCTTCAACAACTGGTGTTGAGAAAACTGGACAGCTACATGCAAGAGAATGAAACTGGATTGCTGTCTAACTCTATATACAAAAGCAAACTCGAAATGGATCAAAACCTAAATGTATGTCATGAAACCATAAAATTCTTAGGAGAAAACATAGCCAAAAATATCTTGAACATAATCATGAACAATTTTTTTTCCTGGACACATCTCAGGCAAGGAAAACAAAATAAAAAATTAGCAAGTGGGATTACATCAAACTCAAAAGCTTTTGTACAGCAAAGGACACCATTAGTAGAACAGACAACCTACAGTATGGGAGAATATATTCATAAATGATGTATCCAATATGGGGTTAACAGCCAAAATGTATAAAGAACTTATATGCCTCAACACCCAAAAACCAAATAATCCAATTAAAAAATGGGTGGAGGGCCTCAACAGACACTTCTCCAAAGAAGAAATACAGATGGCCAAGAGGCACATGAAAAGGTGCTCCACATCACCAATCATCAGTGAAATACAGATCAAAACCACAATAAGATATAACCTCACACCAGTTAGAATGGCCACCATCCAAAAGACAAGAAATAACAAGTGTTGGTGAGGATGTGGAGAAAAGGGAACCCTCCTGCACTGTTGGTGGGAATGGAAATTGGTATAACCACTGTGGAAAGCAGCAGGGAGGTTCTTCAGAAAAACTAAAATAGAAATACATACAACACCATACTTCCACTTCTAGGAATTTACCTAAAGATAACAAACCCCCTGATTCAAAAAGACATATGCACCCCCATGCTTTCAGTTCTTGTGGATATATACCCAGAAGTAGAATTGCTGCATCATGTGGCAATTCATTATTTTTTTTTGAGGAAGTTCCATACTGTTCTCCAGTGGCTATACGATTTTACATTCTTGCTGACATTGCACAAGGTTCTAATATATCCACATCCTTGCTAACACTTATTTTCTGTTTTTTGGTAGTAGCCAACCTGACAGGTGTGAGGCTATCTTACAATGGTTTTGATTTGTATTTCCCTAATGATTAGTGATGTTGAGAATCTTTTCAAGGGTTATTGTATATCTTCTTTGGAGAAATGCATATTGGAGTCTTTTGCCTGTGTTTTAATCTGGTTTTTAAAAAATTGTTGGGTTTTAGGAGTTCATCAAATATTCTGGATACTAATCCTTTATCAGATACACAACTTACAGATATTTCCTTCCATTCTGTGAGTTGCCTCTTACTCTTTTGATTGTGTCCTTTGATGCCCAGGAGTTTTAAATTTTGATGTAGTTCAAATTATCCATCTCTTCTCTTTTGTTGTGTTTTGGTGTCATATCCAAGAAATCATTGCCCAGTCAAATGTCATGAAGTTTTCCCCCAATGTTTTCTTCTAAGAGTGTTATTGTTTTAGCTCTTATGTTAAGGTCTTTGATCCATGTTGAGTTAATTTTTGTATATGGTGTTAAGTAAAAGGTCTAACTTCATTCTTTTGCATGTGTCTATCTAGTTTTCCCAATACCATTTGTTGAAACAGAGATTTATTTTTTTAAATACGCTTTAAAAAATATTTTTAGCATGGAGGAGATATGTTTCCTTGTTTGTATGGGACCAGCCTGGGAGAGAGAATGAAAGCAGCGGGATGGAAGGGACAGTTGCTGAGCTCACTGGCCTGACAACTAAGAAAAAGTTGAAGAATTGAAATGGAAGGAGTTGTATTTGTGAAATGTTTCCTTCATATTGGCAAGAGAAATAAAAAACAAAATGTAATTCTCTAGTCAGAACAACACAAATAGATAAAACCATGGACTCAGCATAGATTAAAATAAGCATTAGCAAATGTTATGTTATGAAAACTGGAAAATGTCCTGTAATAAAACATTTTACAAAATGTAAAATTTTCTTGGGGTAAAACAAATCTGGAAATTTTCACAAATGGAAACTACGAGGAAGTAAATACCTAAGTAGAGAAAAATAATTCATCTATTGAATACAATATCATAGAGTAATATTTTAAAAGGCTTCAGAATCATGCAGTTTTACTAGAAAATTCCATTGCACTATAAACAGTCTGGACTACTGAAGTAAAATGTGGAAAGCCATCTACTTCATTTTTATAAAGCTATCTTGACTCAGACATGGGAACCTGGTAAAAGTACCATGAACATATTTCAGAGTGATTTAAATTATTTGTAAATTACCTAAATCATAAATAGAAATCTTTTTTCACATTAACATGGGATAATAATATTACCTATATAATAGCCATTACCATTAGGTGAGATGATGTATTTACAGCATTTAGCAGGATTAGAGCATTTAACAAGTGTTCAATAAATGTAGCTGTATTTATGCCTCCAACACTTTCTGAATATAAATTATTCCAGTGAATCATATTCCATTTTCATAGTTTTAAAAATATAGTTTTACTCAGATGAACTTGCAGGTTTATGACAATTGAAATAAAATGGAGAGTCTCCTAAGAACCTGAAAAATATTTCCAGTTATTCTTGAGGAATAAAATGGCAATAATAGTAAAAAGAATTTTGAATAAAGAAGTGGTTGTTGTATTATTACCCCTAACAAATAAAATAACATGTAACTAAAACTGTGTACAGATTCAGATTAGTGGATAAGAATAAAGAGCCAGGAAAAACTCTACCTATCATTTGATTAAAAATATCACCACAGATATATGGTAAAATACGATATATCCAACAAATGGTGTTCAGGAGGTTAGCTATTTGAGACAACAACAATGAGACTTCATCCTGCATCTAATACACCAAAATAAACTGCAAGGGAACTTAAGTGAAATAGTTGACATTTAAAAAAATAAAAGAAAATACCGTACAGGTGAATACATTTAACTAACCTTAGTATGGACAAGGACATCCTGATTATAAATTCAATGAAAAAATTAAAAAAGAAATAATAGATTTGATAAAAATTGCATGCCTCAAACACCCTTCAAAAGGAGACAACAAATTTATCAGAAAAGAAAACAACAAATTTATCTTACTAATATAAATTAGTAAGAAACCATTCCAGGAGAAAGGTGGAAAAGATAATTCATAAGAGAGAAACTGAAATTGCCAATAGACATGAAGAAACGTAATGTTTTGTATTCAAGGAAACATAAGATTAAAATAACAGTGACATACTCATCTTGCTTGACATACAGAAAGCAGATGTTTAAAATATGTTAACACACAACATTGGAGAGTCTTCAAGGAAACTCTCGGGAATGGCTGAGCATTAAATGTGGCCCAGACTGTCCGTACTCACAGAACAGAAACCCAGTGGTAGAACTACATTGCAGGTGAGGAAGCAGGCGACATTTAAGGGTTTGCAGTCAACGTGAGTGATGTCACAGCAAAGTGTGGAGGAATGGCCAAGAGCTATGTCAGTTGCAGACGTCCCTCGCTACCTGTCAGGGCCCTTGAAAGAGGACAACTAGCTGCTTATTATAAAATACACTTAGGTATCTCAAACATGTGTGAGTCAGACTGTGATTATATGAATACCTGTTCATTTGAAAGGCGTGGGGTGATGCTAAAAAAAGTGATTATTTTTTTTTATCATGGGATGTGATTACAGGTGATATTTTTGTCATTGTTATTGTCCTTAAGTAGAAGCAATTTGCTTAGTAAAGTGTTTTGCACAGCACCAGATTTAATTAGACATTAAAACAGGCTTTTTAAACATGAAAAGAAAATTAATGTTCTCTGTACAAAAATGCATGCCTTTTTGACTAAAATATATACTCACAGGTTTTAGAACAGCCTTGTACAGGGCAACTTCTGCATTTTATACCACCTGCTTTAGGGATAAAATGTACTATCTCATGTCTTTTGAAGTTGATTTTAAGATCAGAGAGACAATTTTGTATTACCTCAAAATAAAAATCACAAACTTTTCTGTTCAGAGCTGAAAATGGCATTAAGACAACATTAGAATTACAGACATGCCAAGTCCTTCAACCACTGGGTTTTCTGTTTCCGTAAGTGTGATTCTGGCCCAGTTGTTTTGTATTGAAGACTTGATGTTGGTATCTTACTGCCTCCCTGAAAGGGCATGCCTGTGAGGATAACAAATGTGGATGATTTAGGATTTCCTGTAGGTCTAATTTGTAAGTGCCTTTTAGTCCGTCAAAACTCCTTCACACTGTGTTCACAGAAGTCTATCAGACTGGTCTGGCTCAGTGACAAATATTTTAAGAGAAATTTTGTAGGAAAAGGATAACATTGGTCAAGGGTTCCCTCTACATCCAGGGATGAGTCCCAAACAGAAATGGGAGATCTGTGAGATGGAAGGGAACTTCTAAGGACAGAGAGCCTTTTGGGAGACATGTGTGTAACTTTACCTCTTTGTTTTTCTTCCACAATTTTTTCTGCTGGCTTTCTGAATAAAGTTGCTTTCTTTGGCCTGGCACCCTGTCTCTCAACTTACAGGCATGTCATGTAGAGTGCCATGAGCTTGGACTCGGTAACACTGCCTTCTGCTGCCCTCTCAGCTGGAATGCAGACCCAGAGTGGCCACGCAGTCAGTGATTTTATGAGAAATGTCCTGTTATTTAGATAAAACAACTATAAAAATAAAAAACAAACCTTGTGTGTCAGAGAACATTGGCAAGACACACAGCCAGTGGCTCTCCAGTGTGTGACCATTGCTTAATGTCACATTAGGTCCCTTTGCCTGACATGACAGAGCCATCTGCTTAACTGTTTTTAAGAAACAATAATATTTCATTCCTAGAATTGTGCTCCAGCACTTCCTAGCTGTGAGGAGAGTGTGGGGGTACTGCAGTCTCCTCAGTAACATGGGGATATTGTGGAGGGCTAGATGTGATGTCACCCTGGATGACATCACTGGATCTGGGCACCAGGAAGTGATATCACTGGAAGTGGCAACACTGGTTGTGAGATCACCCTGGAAGTAACATCATTATAAGCTTCTGTATATAAGAGGTGCTCAGAAAACAAATCACCATCCGTGGACAGTGAACTCCTGATCTTTGCTTTGATTTCTGTGCCTTTTTTGTATCTTTTTCTTTACTTTCCTCACTGTATTTTCCTTAAGCTCCTCAACCACTCTGCTCAGTTTCAGCTGGTTTGTGGAGCTGGTCTCCACAGGATATTAATACCTACTTCCCTAAATTTTTATGAGGCCCAATAAATAATGTACAGACCTGTACAGATGTACAGACCTGACATGTCATCTCTCTTCTCTTGTATTGAGTGGGTTAGTCTTCTGGCTCCATCCTCACAAATTTCATTACATTCCCTCCCCTCCCTCACTCCCAAAGTTCATTCTTTCCCTCTGCTTTTCCTCTTGCTGTTCCCCTAGTCTAGAAGGTTCTTTCCAGTTCCTTTACCCATTCTAATACCCCTAAAAGATCCAATTCACCTTTCTTTACATTTAAGATTAAGCCAGTAATTTCACTAACACATACTCATTTTAATATCCGATATGTAAATCGGCAAACTGTCTAGTTTTGATTGAAAATAAAGATGGCTGCAGCCTCTGGGTAGCTGTAGCCTTTCTGATTAAATGCTAGCTGATCTCCCTTTGAGTATAAATTCTTGATTAGGATAAGTGACAACCCCTAGGGTGTAGATTACAATTAACACACACATCCATTTATGTCATGCTGTCTGTGCTGAAGTATTTTTAAGCAAATTATAGACATTATAACACAGGATTTTAAGAAACATAGTTTTTTAATGCCGTTGTAGTTTCTTCCAAATAGTATTAAAGCTTACGAAGAGCTTCAGAAGAATGGAATTTCAGCATCTTCTCTGGAATGATCTGTATTAAATATACTAATGATAGCTCTACTAAAAGGAAAAACAGTATTTTAAATGTATTGATCTATCAGCTATTTAAGTATTTTTCAGATGAAGACAGCAGGCTTAGGAGAAAGGCAGATTTCCCTTTTTTAGAGTAAATAGCCAACTTGACACTGAAGGTTTGTAGGGCCTGGATAACTAGACAGTTATCCAAAACTAGATAGCCTGGAAAGTTAAGATGGAAACCAATAAAGAACAGAAATGCTCTGCCTCACGAAACAACTGGATTTTTTCCCCCTTTGGATAGAAGGAGTTATTAGGATACTCCAAACTAGAGTGGAGGAAGGGGGCAGAAAGGTAGAGGTGGAGAAGGCATGTTATGGTGAGAAGCAAGTGGAGTCTGGAGGGGAGGAAGGGCCCACAAAAAATTTTCTGCATTCGAGACAACTTCTGGACCTTAGCGTGGTGATGTTTATTACTCAGTTTTATGTGGTTGCCAATTCTCACCTGTCTGTATGTCATTCATTTCTGTCAGCCTAAACCTTCAATTAAATGTGTGCTATACAGAACAGCTGTGGTTAGTGGTCCTGTGAGAAAATGAAGGAAGAGAGGGGGGCAGAGCATGGATTAAGGGGGGCAGCAGCTCAGGCATTGATCAGTGAGTACTAGCTTGTCTTCAAACTCAACTGATCAGTTGAGAATTTAGACCAGCTGAATTCAGACTAATTCAGATAATTCAGAATTATCCATTTAGAGTAGGGGAGGACCATGAGCTTGTAAGGTCCCTCTGGGAACCGTCTAAAATCTTAGAGAAAGCTTGAACTTCCTACAATACATGTAGCATAGGTTGGTGCCATCCTTCTTCAGATATTAATGGTAAGGATTGCCCAGGAGACTGGAAGACATCTAGACCTAGAAGTTGATATTAAATAAGTAGATCCAAATCTAGAATGCATCTCTTGATGTTTATTTGATCCATTTGTTACATTTTGTCTTAGATAACTAAGCAAGTTGAACTTAGAGCACAATAATGAGGAAAGTTGCCCTCAATATTGCAGTGGGTTTATTCAAAGAATGTTCTGTTTTTTTTTACTGAGAAAATGAATTTTTTTTACATTGGAAACTTGTTTTTTCTTTCTTTGTAAAGGAGGCAATATTCTTCTATGACTTTCTTATACCGAAACTTTTTGATACCTGAATGACTTGGTATTTAAAGCAAGATTGTAATATAAATCACAGCTGCTGTGCTGCCATGCTCTCCCTAGAACCACAGGTCTGGAATGGTACTAAGTGTGAAAAATACACAGAGAAGAAGATGGTTGCTGCCATATTTAAGCTCCGTCTAGCAGAAAGGCAAATATCATTGAATTTAGTGCAATCTGCTTACTCTCTGTTCAACCTAAGTGGCCTTCCAAAACTTAGTATGATGACTTCGAGATCATAAAACATACATGCCTGTAAAACACATCCCCATGAACTTCTTTGTGCTGTGGATATTCTGGGGAGACCCAAGCTTAGATTCTGATTCTGAGGGGGCCATTGAGTCTTTTAGACTAAAGTTTATCCATACACAAACCACTTCTGCACATCTGCCCAACTCCCATCCAAGGTATTATGATGGTTCTCTACATGATCAATCATTGTGGGATTTCCATTGATCTCATTTGGATTTTAACATACCTAAAAAGATGTAATACATATACACAATGGAATATTATTCAGCCTTAAAAAATGAAAGCTATTTGCAACAACACAGATGGACTTAGATGTTATTATGCCAAGTGAAATAAGCCAGGTGGATAAAGACAAATAACATATTATTTTACTTACTTGTGGAATAGAAAAACAAAATAAAATGAACAAAATAGCACTAGACTCATAGATACTTAAGAAGTGCTTGTTAGTTACCATCGGGGAGGGTTTGGGGTAGGTGGATGAGTGAGTGAGGGGGATAAAGAGGCACAAAAATCTCAATCATAAGAAGAGTTGGTCATGGGGATGGAAGTGCAGCATGGAGAATATAGTCAATGTTTCTGTAACATCTTTCTATGTTGACAGACAGTAACAGCATTAGTTGTGGTAAGGATTTAATAATGTATGTAACTGTTGAATCACTGTGTTGTATACTTGAAATCAATATAATATTGTATATCAACTATACTTTAATTAAAAAATACACTTAAAAAAACATTAGGCTGTGTTCATTTGTTTGTTTGGAAAATCTGATTGTTTTCATCTTATAGGTAAACTCAGTTTGTTTCTATCCATTCAGCATCCAGACATTAAAAAGGAGGCTTAAATGGCTTTCTGAAATGTGAGTGATATAGTCCAAAGAATGCCAGAGGAGTTCCTATGGGCATTGGAGTTCACTGAGTAGGGAAGGAGATGGCTAAGATGTGGACGGAGATTTAATCTGTTAAGTCTGAGTATTTAGAGTTGTGAATTTCGGAACAGGAATGGGCAGGCTGGGATGACTGGAGAAAGAAAAAAGGATGTTTGTGGTTGGATGTATGAGTTGGGGCAGAGGGCACAGGTGAAGAGGATGCCAAGATACGAAATAGATGATTTGTGTTCTGGCCCCTCACCTACGATTTGGTGTCTAGAACATTCTCTGTGGTCTAGAGGCCCGCTTGTCTTTCCACACCACCTGACCACCCCATTGGATTCTATTGTAAATAATGATTCAAGAATCAGATTTCAAACTCAAGATCCTCTACTTAACCTGCCAATGAATCTTTGTGAGAAACATATAGCCTCAGTTCCTCCTTCAGTATAATTAGTATAATAATATCAGGTGGAAGATTTTGGTCAGAATTACTGTATTTCATAGAATATAAGGTATTATTGATTATAAGGCACACTTACTTTATGTGTGACTAAGGAAAGGAAAAAAAGCATTGCCAACTAAAGTATAGCACTAACAACTGTAAGATGGATCCTTATGGTGAAGATTCCAAGATGTGAAATCCTAGCATCAGTGAGATACAGAAAATGAAATATTTAATGTTAAGAAATCTTACAAAACAAAGTTCTATGCAATATTGTTTATTATTATTTATATGTTGAAATGTATATGATGACATGAAACTGATAGATACACAAAAATGACTAAATTTCATTGAATTCTGGCATAGGAGAGTAAGGAGCTATCCCTTGAAATTGGAGAAGTCAGTGGCTTTATGAAATATCAATTAAGGTTTGCATCATAAGAGTAGATAGATTCAAAAGATAAACATTCTTACAGAGCCATTATGTGTTATAAGTGAAAATTATATATGCATTAAGACATAAATATCTGTGGTTTATTATGTATAAAATCATGTCATTCTTTTACTAGCTCTCCCCAGAGGAAATGCAAGAGGTCAGATTCAGAGCACCAGGCTTTGTTGTCTTTACCTTAGAACTTCATCTTGCAATGGATGATAAAATTAGCAAATGAACAATCTTTGGGAGGGGTAAGTAAAATTCTAAGTTATTTTCCATGTCCCAGACTATTAACACACCTTCACAAGGGAAATATTATGCATCTTTTGTCTTGCTAAGGGAAGGGAAAACAAGCTTTAGCTTTGAAGCCAGAGAGGGTAAGTAGTAGGTGACTTTGGGGTACTTAAGAACCCTCTTTTTAATGTTGATTAACTATTTTTTAAGGCCTTTTCTTAGTCAAACTGGAGAGGAAAATAATACAAATAAAATTTTTAAAATCAGGCATTTAGAGAACAGAATATTCACTAAACATCCCCTTGATCCTTTAAGTTTTTGAGCACATTTTCATTTCTTGAGAATTGGAGAGATACTGATTCCACTTCTAGAATCTCCAATCCAGATGACTTCTACTGATAGAGTTACAAAAGAAGCCGGGTACAAAGTACAACTCATGTATATATACCTTTCACATATGTCACTCAGGTTATTTCACAGAGGCTTCACATCACCAAATAGCTAAAGCATGTTCTGAAAACTAGGCTTCCCAAGATTGAGAAATTCTCTAATTTCTTCATTTTGACTCCAAGTATCAGAAAACTCTTTGCAGCCCTGCCCATGGTGAGCTGCATAAAAATGGTTGCTTTTAGCATTAGACCAAGACACACAGCTTGGTCTCAAATTTCTCCCAGTTTAAGAATATGGCTGGGTGCTCACTTCAGCAGTGCATATACTAAAAAATTGGAACAATACAGAGAAGATTAGTATGGCCCCTACACAAGGATGACATGCCAATTCATTACTACTTCTCTCACTTCAGTTACTTCAGAGACTTCAACTAGCACCATTTTTAGAAACAAAACACATTTAGAAAAAACATATTTAAAAAACAAAATACAAATAGTCTACTTAATTATTGGTTATGGTTGATGGGTTATGAGGATATGGCTAATTATGGAAATATATCAATCATTCATAGTTAGGAAACTTACCTAACAGTTTCAAAAGAATTTACATCAATAACAAACTTACTCTTCATTGGTAGATGAGGGCGGGGGGAGGGGGTTGGAATTCTGGAAGCCTGGATTGAGAATACCATGCGGTTAACACATAAGGAGGTGGAATAAATGGCAAGAAAAATTTTCTTAAGAAATACAATTTATCCAAAGTTATATAATAAAAAATTGTGTGAACAGTTCTATATATTGAAGAAATTGAATCTGTAACTTAAAATCCTCACAAAATATAAAACTCCAGCCTTTAAAAAAATAAAAAAAGAATATGGCTGGAAGTGGGAGCTTTTTTAAGATCAGATATTTTTGTCAAACTTTTTTGGGTTATATCTCAGTAGGGTAGGTAGAAGAGGGAGAAGAAGTTGAAAGTAGGGGGCTTTGATATATTGTTCTGTACATTTTTTTTTAATTTGAATACTTTACACTGGAAAACTACTGCTTATGTAGTTTGTTTTAAAAAATTAATCCTTCCCTGATGAGTAGGTTTGGAGAAAAATTAGAGAATAAAAAGATTGTTGATATAACAGCAATCTTAGACATATATGCACCAAATAACAGAACTTCAAAAAACATAAAATGAAAAATGATAGAATTGAAAAATCCACAATTACATATTACAATCCTTTCTTAACAGGGTAAGTAGACAAAATATCAGGGAAGTATAACAGACTTGATAATATTATCAGTGAACTTAACAAAATTGTCATTTAAAGAACACTATACTCAACAATTGCAGAATAGTTATTCTTTTCAAGGATACATGCAGTGTTCATCAGCATAGACTATGCTGGGCCATAAAAAAAGTCTGAGAACATTAAAGGGTTGAAATCACATAAGGTATGTTCTTTAACCACACAGAATTAAATTAGAACTGGAAAAAAAGATATCTGGAAAATCTTCAAATATTTGGAAATCCAGCAACCCACTCCAAATAGCCCATGAGTCAAGAAAGAAATATAAGGTAAGCTAGAAAGTACTTTTATAAATATGAAAAAGCAGCATATGGAATTTTGTGAGATGTACTTAAAACAGTTCTTAAAGAGAAAATTTATACCTGTAAATATTCATATTAGAAAATAAAGTTAAAATCAATGATCTATGCTCTCATTTTACAAGGTAAGAAGAGCAAATTAATACCAAACATAAACCAACAGAGAATTAAAGGTAATAATGGAAATTTCAACTAAATGGAAAATGAATAAACAATCAAAAACATCAGTGAAACCAAAAGTTTGTTCTCTGAAAGGACCAAAAACTGATAAATTTCTAAATAGACTCTTAAAGAATAAACATAGAAAAGATAAATTATTTGTGTCAGGAATGAAAGAGGGACAGGACTACAGATCATCTAGACATTACAAGAATAATAAATCGTGTAAATATACCAACAAATTTGATAATTTAGGTGAAATGGATGAGTCCCTTAAATATACAAACCCCAAAACTGACACAAGATAAATGCCAATACATTTGATCACTGAGAGACACAAATAGTGTACTTAATACCTTTATTTATTTAAAACTCAGCTTAAATATCCCCTCAGAGAGGTCTTATTGCTTCTATAATTTTAATAAAAATTTTGACTAGATAAAACATGTATTAACATTTTCATAGGTGTATTAGTTTACTTGGGTTGCCATAACAAAATGCCAAAGATTGGATGGCTTAAACAACAAATGTTTATTTTCCCATAGTTTTGGGGGCTGGAAGTCTGTGATCAAGTGCCAGAAAATTGGGTTTCTGGTGAGAATTCTTTTCTTGGCTTCAAGACCACCACCTTCCTGTGTCCTCATGGTTTTCTCGCTGTGCATGCATTGAGAGAGAGAGAGATATGGGGTCCCTTTCTCTTTTTATAGGGACACCAGCTCATTCTAATTAGGGTCCCTTCCTTACGTCCTCACTTAACCTTTAATTATCTCCATAAAGGCCCTATGTCCAAATATAGTCACATTGGAGGTTGGTGCTTCAAGAAGTGAATTTAGGTGGGGGAAACAATTCTGTCCATACTAAAAGGGCATAAAGAAAACAATATAAGGAACATGAGATATGGTCCACCCTGTTTAAGAAGGAAACATTACCTACCTTAACTTTGAAAACCCCTCCTTGCCCTTTCATAATACCATCCCTTTTCATCCCCATTCACAAATAACCATTATCTTGAATTTTGAGTTTATCATTGTCTTGTTTTTATTTATAACACTATCATGTATTTGTGAATCTAAACAGTAATGTGCCACAAATTTATGTAAATAGAATGGTATTGCATGTATTTTTCTGCAACTATCTTCTGTTGCTCAACAACATCTGAGATTCATCCTGTTGTGTGACGCTGTAGTTAACTCATGTTTTTATACTGTATAGCAAATTACTTTGATGGGAATTCGGGTTGCTTCCAGTTTCTTGCTGTTAAAAACAGTGTAGCTCTACATAGCCTATAGATGTCTTTTGGTGGACAAATGCAAGAATTTCTTTAGGTCAGAGGTTGGCAAACAGTTTCTATTAGAAGCTAAATGGTAACTATTTAAGCCTTTGTGGGCCTTATACTGTCTATCTTTACTAACTGTGCCCATATATTGTGAAAGTAGCCAAAGGCAACACATAAACTAATGGGTGTGTTTGCATGGCAAAAACATTTTACTTAAAAAAACAGGACTAGCTGCTACTTCTATAGCTTTTTTTCTTCCTTCCTAATTACAACCCTTATATAGAATTTGTGCCTCATATCGAATTTACCGAGTATCATAATTCCTCCAAGTGGTAAAGATACCTCGAGACAAATGCTGGGCATAAAACCCACAGGGCATAAATCTGCAAAGAAGTAAAAAGCTAACCTCTTCAAACAATATTGCTTCTCTCTCACTTACCAACTTTACATTTCCCTGTCTGGCCCCGGAAGATGACTGGTTAGCCAGAGACGGGTAAGATTCCTCAAGGGAGGAACAACCTAAGAGAGGCACAGTCGCGGGGGGGCCATCAGGTGAGAAATTGGGGATCAGCAGAGGTGAGGCTTAGAACCTCAACCCCCCTGTTTTGAGAGAAATCTTCTGCATCCATTGATGTTTTGTTGCCCTTGTCTAGCTTGGATTAATACTTAGCTTATAGGCACAGACCTGATCATCTTCATTTGCTTTCTTACAGCACTAAACTATGTTTTCTACCTTTATCTTGCATCTACCTACCACTTCAGCATTTTATTAAAAAAAAAAAAAAAAATAATAATAATAATAAGGGAGAAATGTGGGATTCACATATAAATCAAGTATAAAAATCAAACGAATATTCATATTTGACCTGATTGTTTATAGTTCATAATGCGTGATCAAAACCGAAAGTTTCTGTGATGACTGCCCTTGTACTGTTCACCATGTAAGAACTTATTCACTATGTAAGAATTTGTACACCATGTAAGAACTTGTTCGTTGTGCTTCAGAAGATCCGAGACTGACGAGAATTAGACTTGGGGTGGATTAATGATTGTGCATTGAGTCCCCTGTACAGAATTTTATTGTTGTTAACTGCTAACAACCATTTGATCAATAAATATGAAAGATGCCCTCTCAAAAAAAAAAGAAAATAGGACTAGGGCTAGATTTGAATATCAGGACATAATTTGTTGACCCGGCTCCAGGTTATTAACTAGAAATGAAACTGTTGAGTCATATTTAATGCATATTTAATTGTAACTTGGCTAAATAATGCCACCTTGTTTTCTCAGGAGATTATGTCAATTTACACTCCCAACAGCTTTTTAGAAGATTGTCAGGTGCTTCATATCCTTGCCCAAGTTTGAAAAGATCATACTTTATCTTTTTGCTAATTTGAAGGGGATGAAATGACATCTAGTTGTGATTTAAAATGCATTTCTGTGATTACTAATGAGATCGAACATTTTTTATCTGTTTTCTCTCTGTGAATGGTTTTTTGAAATTATATCTCCATTTTTTATTGGAGTGTTTATCTCATTGTCATCAATTTGAAGGGATGATTTATATATTACAAATTCTAATTCTCTTGCAGTTGTAGTTTTGAAAATATCTTCCTGTTCTATGGCTTATTTCACTTTATTAATAGTGGATTTTGAGAAATGGAAGATGGGATTTTCATGTTATAAAATTTACTAATCACTAAAGATTAGTTTTTATTCTTTGTGTTTAAAGTCTGTTTAGTCTGATACTAATATGGACATATTAATTATCTTCTGAGTAAAATTTGCATAGATTATCTTTGTCTACCTTCTATTTTCAAACTCATATATCTTATACATAACACAAAAGTGAATTTTGTTTTTTTTAGCAATCTGACAATATTTCCTCCTTACTTGGATTGTTTAGTCTGTTTTACATTGATTGTGATTACTTAACTTCTATGGATATATTTCTACCATCTTATTTTATGCTTTTTTAAAATCTATGTATATTTCTCTGTGTTTCCTTTAAATTTTTACTCTTTACTCTTTCTATTATTTTTCCTCTACTATCCTGGATACTACATATTCTTATTTTTGTTCTTTTAGTGATTACCCTAACGTATGTATCCTTAGTAAGACTTGAAACCAGTCAAAAAGACACTTCTACAGTTAGTCAATAGCAAGAACTGTATAACTTTCCCATCTTAAAAAAATCAGACAAAATTTACATAATGATGGTTTTGAGATATTGGGCAACAGTCTGCAAAAAACAATAATCCTTAAAGAAAACACATGACTTGAACCCTAAGAATATGCCAGTTCATAACAAGAGAGAGTCTACAGGTCACAGCACATGATGGGGAGAATCCAGGAAGTATCCAGTGGTTTCACTGAGTTGAAGAGACAGAATTTGAAGAAGAAAGGAAACTTGAATTTGTGGGACAGAAAAGGGGAGAAAAGAGAAAGAGAGATCCAGAGGCAATTTTTGGCTGATCTGTGACTATGTTGGAGGAAATATAGAACTTGGGGAAAGGGCTGCTGGAAAAAAATGTCTCAGAATAATCTTGAGAGTTTACAGGTCAGGAGGAATTAATTTTTTTAAGCTAAAATAGAATAACCTCCTAACACAAAAGCTATCAAGTAGATTTCTCAGAAGTGTATTGTCAGGAGCCAAATTAAATCTAGACTAAAGGCTGTTCTGCACACAAAGCGTAAGAGCAATGCTCAAAAGAATCATACTGATAGCAAGTAACATAACTGCCAAAGTTCATTACTTTTGGTCTTACAAAAGCCAACATCATTTAAAGGAATAATAATTATAATAATAAAAGTAAGAATCATCAACTGTGTGAAATTCACAATGTCTGTTAGACAAAAAGAAATTACTGGGAGTACAGAGAAACAGGAAAATACAATCCTTAACTAAGAAAAAACATCCAATATCCAATAGGAACATTCTCAGAAATAACACAGATAATAGATTTAGTAGACAAAAACTTTAAGATAACAATTGTAATATGCACTACATGTTCAAAAGGGTTGAGAAAAGCATAAGCAAAAAGACCCAAATCAAAATTGTAGATATTGAAAAGTATACTACTTTAAATTTAAAAACTAATGGATGGGATTAACTATATATTAAACACTGTAAAAGAAAAAATTAGTGAACTTGAAGACATAGCAATAGAAACTACCCCCCCAAAAAACACATAGATTAAAAAGACTAGAAAAAAAAAGAACACAGCATCAGTGAGCCATGTCACCATATCAAATGTCCTGACAGATGTAACTGAAGCCATAGAAAATGAGAATGGAGAATAAGAAATACAAAATATAATTTTGAAGAAATGGTTTTCAAGCAGAAGAAAGATTAAGAAAATGACACCAACACACATCATAATCAATCTACTGAACACCAGTAATAAGGATTAACACCTTAAAAGTAGTTAAAGAGAAAGGACACATTATGTAGAGGAACAAAGATATAAATAAGTAGCAGGCTTCTTGCTGGAAACAACAATGCAAATCAGAGGACAGTGGAGCAACATCCTTAGAGTACTAAAAGAAAATAAAAGCTGTAAACTTAGAATTCTGTATCCAGCAATAATGTCTTTAAAAAAGTAAAGTAAGGACTCTTTCAGACTTATGAAAGCTAAAGAATCCTTCTTCAGCAGACCAGCACTATAAGAAATGCAAGGAAGGCATTTAAGCAAAAAGAAAATGATACCAGATGGAAATCTGGATCCACTTAAAAGAATGAACAACACTAGAAATGGTGAGTATATGAGTATATAAAAAATATGAGAGATTCTTTAATGTTATTTTTAATCTCCATAAGCTTAATTAAGGCAGGAGAATTTTTTCTAATTATCGTGCTTAGTACCTTTTAGGTATTTTATAAGTACTATTGAATGACTTAAATGCTCATGCAAATAAATGTATTTATGAAAACTATGGTATGCACTATGAAATAAAGTACAGAATACTATGAAAGAAGAGGGAGTCTAGTATGATCTCCTACTCTTCGGAGAAGAGACATTTATATTGAGACCTCAAGAATGGCAAGCTATTGGTGAGGTGAGGCTGGGCTGACAGAAAAGATCTCAGCACTTCTTTGTAATTGAGAAAAGGCCAATAGGATTGTAGATGAGTGAGCAAGAGGGAGAATTAAAAGGGAGGAGTTTTAAGATAGGGAATGTTTTTGACTAGAGAACTGTGGTAGGAATGTCCCTCCCAAAACCTCAGATTGGGATTATATTTGGAGATAGGATTTTTAAAGGGTAAATGAAATAAAATAATGTCAAATGGGTGGGCCCTGATCCATTATGACTAGTGTCCTTGTAGGAAAAAGAGACTAAGACACAGACATACACAGGAGGAAGACCACGTGGAGATGCAGGGAGAAGACAGCCTTCTGCACACAGAGGAAGCCAGTTCTGCGGGCACTTTGATCTTATTCTTCTCACCTCCACAACTGTGAGGAAATAGATTTCTGTTGTTTAAGCCGTTCAGGGTGTGGTATCTTGTTATGGCAGCCCGAACAAACTAATATAGAGACTGACATATTATGATTTACTTAAAAAATTTTAGTTTTGGTTAATTTCAGATAACCATGCCAATAGTCGAATATCAAACAAACCTTCAGGATTTATCATGTAGATAAACTACTGGCAGATGGCACCGAGTTGACTTTTTAATTACTAAATACTAGATAAATGCCAAATGACAATATTTACCTCTGCCCTTAGTGATGGGTGAGATTGATAACAAAAAAGATGCCTCTATGGCATTTAATCTCTTATGCCTGGGTGGTCTGTTTAAAGTATATTTCCTGATGCATTCAGAAGTTAGTTAAGTTGTAGGATTGGGTGTTTTATGGGGTTGCTAAATTCTAGTTGGTCTCTGCGGGCTGCTTTCAGTCTATGGTGTTGACTTGCTGTCATATTTAAAAGACATCCTTGAATCAAACCTATACATCTCTTTTGGAAGAGTTGGGCTGGGTGGTGTTCCAAATTTCAGGTTTCTTTCAAATTTACTACTAGAGGGTTCTGCTGCTTCTTAATCTACTCTTCTTACCATGGTCAACATTAAGGCTACAAGATACTTGGAACTGCAAATATTTTCTCACGTAGGAATTATTAACCTTCAGATACTTATCCACAGTTATAGACAAATGCTATTGTCTGTGTATCTGTTGCAAAACTAATATTTCTTGATATGTGATTCACTGTCCTGGATTGTTAAAATAATCTTTCTCTGTGATGCACTCTCAGCCTGCTGTTCAGTAAGACCTAATTGTGCCCATAGAGGAAGATGTGTTAGAATCGCCACGGCAGGATACAGTAACTCGGGTTGAATGGAATTACATTATTCAAAATGAAAACCCAGTGAAAAATTTGGTAGAGGGTTCCTTAACAAGTTAGACGTCTCATTTGGAGGGACATGATAATGACTTGCCATTTATCATAAAGTGTGCTTTTTGCATTAGTAATTGATTGAGTAAAATAGATAGCAGGAGCCGACTTGGATCAGAGTTTTTCAAAATAGCATCAACAGCTTCAAACACAGTGCTAATCATTTGCTCTGGCTGGCACACCAGAAATAAACAAAATATCAAAGGCTTTATTTTGATATATGGTTTCCAGCTAGCTACAAAGCAAGCAGTAGATATGCAGAGTCCTGGAGTGAAGACTGAAAGGATGAAGTTGGAAAAAGTAAACAGCCTAGTTTGGAAGGGTTCAGAAGAGTGGATTTAGAAGACTGCAAAATAGAGTGCAAAAAGAAAAGGTCTGGATTTACATGTCTCAAAAAATCCTACTCACGTAAGAAAACCAAAACCAAAAGCTGTCCAACAAGAACCTTAGCAAGAGGTGTGAGGAAGTTATAAGAAGAAAATGGTAACATTTCATTGAAACTTAAAAAAAGAAAGGTGACAAAACTGAGGATCTTGGGTGGGTAACAAAATATAGTAAAAATGTCAATTATCTGTAAATTGATGCAATTCTAATAGATGTATTTGTAGTTTATTTCTAGTGATTTCTATTCCTTTGGTTGTGCTTTTTCTGGAGATGCTCAATTTTATAAAAGAAGAATTTTTTTAAATCAGGAAAAGTGTTAACGAGAATTTTACTCTGTTCATTTTAGATGCTGGGCACACCTTTGTATGCTGACAGCATACACTTGGTGATCTGGGGGCTTGACGTCTTTGGTTGAGACTGCAGGACCACTGTCCTGAGCATCTCTGGGAGTACCATTCTCATCAGGGTCTCCTTGAATTGCAAGCACTCTCTGGAGTTTTGCAGTACACAAACTAAGCTGTTGTCCAGGGTGACCTAACCCTGCACATTGTCAAATTTTTGTTCTTGCTTTTCCCCTACTTCCAAGGAAAACCACTTATTCTTTTTCTTTAAAAAAATTTATCTTTAATAGATAACTTACCTTACTTGAGAGGTCACTTCAGCAAGATAAAGAAATTTCACCAGACTGAGAACAGGATTATGCTAAAGTTCTGAAGGTGTTTTAAAGCTCTCCACTCTTTTAATGAAAAATCAGCACACTCCATCAAGAAGTTTCTGAATTGCAGCCAGAACTCTTCATCTAAAAGGGAATGTAAGTGTTGGTCTATCAGAGAGCCAGTCACTAGCTGCCCATCACGCAGCTGACTGGTAGTAGCAATAATGCCAGCATCGATTACAGATTGTGCTACAGAAAGGACAGGCTTTGGTTTTAGAAAACTCACTGAACTATTAACTTTTGTGCATAAGTATGCAATTCCATCCTCCTTTGTAAAATATAAAGTTCCAGTTTTGGGATTTTCCCTTACCAAGTTCTAAACAATGCTTGTTTCCTATTTCCTTCAAATAGCAGCAGTGCATCCACCATCCACACTGGGCACAGCAAGTGGATTTCAACAGAGTGGCACAGATGTTTTCTTTGGTAGGATCAGACCTTTCATTTAGGGAGCAACAGCGTTTCCTTAGAATAAACAGAAGTGACCCAGGAAACACGTATTACCCAGCAATTACATTTAATGAGTAAATGTTTTAAATAGTCTGTGCCAAACATTTATCAGACCTCCTTATCCTTAATTTTGCCATCCTTCAAAATACCACTCAGTGGGAAGGAGTCTCACAAGTGGGAAATGCAGTGGTGGGCAGGTTGGACGTAGTGGGTTTGTTTCAGCATCACACAGTAGCTTATTGAAAGCATAAGACTGAATGTATGTTCTTAGGAAGCCTCAGTCCTATCATCTCAGCTCCAGCTTCCTAGCCAAGACGTGCAGTCCTCCCTTCCCTTCCCTCCCCTCTTCTCCCATGCTCAAATTCCCACTCACTAATGAATACTACTACTAGCTGTCATCAAGCACTAACTACGTCTTTCTGCTTTTTATGAATTGTCCACTTGGGGCTCTCAGAACCCTGGGGGGAGGTACTATTTTCCCCATTTTACAAATGAGAAGCTGAGGTAGAGAAAGACTCAGTAAATTGCCCCAAAACACGTATTTTATAGTTGTCTTTACTTGCCATCTAACCATGCTTAAAAGGATATTGTTCTAAACAAAACAACTTTTACTTTATGAGAAAGTCTGATGCTACTTGGTAAAATATGACTATTTTATTCATCTGCAGCATATATTGAGACACTACCCCCATTTTACAGGTTTCATTGCTTCCTGCCTCTTCCTTTGAACCCCTTAGTACAAAGACTTGAATGCCTTACATTGACTGCTTTCACTGAGCTATGGAATATTTATTTGGACCATTGTGTGTGTGTGAGTGCACATGTGTGTGTGTATGTGTGTGTGCAAGACTTTGTTATTTTTAGAGCAAGTCAAGGTTCCCAGCAAAATTGAGAGGAAGGTACAGTGATTTCCAATATATTCCTGCCCCCACACATACACAGGCTCCTGCATTATCAACATCTCCCACTAGGCTGGGGCATTTGTTACAATGGATGAACCTACATGACTCAAAGTCCATAGTTTACCTTGGGGTTTACTCTTGGTGGTGTATGTTTTATGGGTTTGGACGAATGTATTATATAGAATATTTCCACTGCCCTAAAAATGCTCTGTGTACCTATTCATCCTAACCTCCCCTCTCCTACCATCTGGAAACTACTGATCTTTTTATTACCGTCTTCATAGTTTTGACTCTTCCAGAATGTCTTATAGTTGGAATTACACAGTTTATACCTATTTAAGATTGGCTTCCCTCACTTAGTAATATGCAGTTAAGTTTCCTTCATGTCTTTTCATGGACTGATAACTCATTTCCTGTTGGTGGTAAATAATATCTCACTGTCTGGATGTACCATAGTTTGTCCATTGACCTACTGAAGGACGTCTTGGTTACTTTGAGTTTTGGCAATTACATATAAAGCTGCCATAAACATCTGTGTGCAAGTTTTTATTATTATTATTTTTTGTGGACATAGGTTTTCAACTCCTTTAATTAAATACCAAAAAGGAAGATTTCTGGATCATATGGGAAGAGTGTGTTAGTTTTGAGAGAAATTGCCCAACTATTTTTCAAAGTGGCTGAAACATTTTGCCTTCCCAACCGCAACAAATGAGAGTTCCTTCAATTCCACCTCCTCACCAGCATTTGCTGTTGGCAGTTTTCTTGCTTTTGGCTATTCTAATTGGTGTGTAGCAGTATCTCATTGTTGTTTTAATTTGCACTTTCCTGAGGGTAAATGATGTCCTGAAGAACATCTTTCCGTGTGCTTACTTGCCAGCTGCATATCTTCTATGGTGAGGTATCTGATAAAGCCTAAGGCCCATTTTTCAATTGGATTAGTTATTGTCATATTTTTGCTTTCTGTCATTTTTTAATCAACTAATGAAATACATCCAGAAACTCTACCTTCCTGAGATTATCTTTCTGTGTTTCTACAGAAAAACTGCATTGGTTGAATGTAGAAATGCTGTAGACTTTACCTGATATGATGACTTTGTTTAGGGTTAAAAGTGTGATGATGATCTGAATTCAATTTACGTCACAAAACTGCTAGTACAAAGGGAAAGATAAGAGTGAAATTAGACATGAAGAATTAACCAAGGAGTTGCAACTGTCTTCCAGAAAATAAGGCAAATTGGTAGGAAATAAAGTGTATGTGGTGGGACTTACACAAGAAAAATTTTAGATTTGCAAAAGACCTAAGATAGAAGATTAAGCATACTAACAGGAAATTAACCAGGGGAAGAATGGGAAACATCCTGCTTAGAGAACGTCCTGCTCAAAGACCATTTTCTACAAAGGGGGAAAGATATTGAGAAGTGACAGACTATTTTTATTTTCAATTACTTGATGAACTTCCTAAAAGAGTGGTGGCAGACAGAGGAGCTGGGGAAAAATGAAACAGGAAACCCACAACCAATTTTAAAGCTACTCAAAACAATCTGTTGAGCAAATAAAACAATGCATTAAAGAAAAGCTAAAATGCAGTGGGTCAGATATCTCTTATTGGGGTGATTTGGAATACAAAGGAGACAGCACTCCTGGGCTATGGCTGTTCCTTGTACCAACTCCCTCCCGGCCGACCCAAGAGTACCCAAGTGGTAGAACAAAGAAACTAAACCATCCACAACTAGCTCCCATACTGCTCATTTTTAAAAGGAAAGATTCAGTCAGCATATATAAGGATAGGAGTCAAGAAGGACCCACCATTGATAGGCTTGGCAAAACCATGCATCTCGATAAAAATGGCCCCATTCCAACACGAGCAAACGTAAAATAATGATAAATAGCACGGGACCCATGCAAACATTTTGCAAAGGTATGTAAGAAATACACAAGAAAAATGGATACTGCCAACCACACATAAGAAAAGAAAAGATCATTTTAGGAAGTATTAGTAACTTAAAAGAACATGAATGCTCTGAAAGCATCAAAGAGTAAGAAATAAAAATGGAACCATTGGAGGTATGGAAAATTGATAAGAGAAAATTCATTGAGTTTTTTTTCTGTTTCAATTATCTTTTGTAGTAAAAGAAATATAGTGTATAAGTATAGCTAAAGCCAACTCACTCCTGCCTAATCCTTCTATCCCCTGACATAATCATGCTCTAGTTTGATGTGTTTCCTTTATAGATTTACTACACATGTATGTGACCATAGAGTATAATATCAATCTATGCTTTCAAAATTCATACAATCAGTACCATACTATACACATTATTATTGTTTACCTGTTTTCTTTTTTTAACCAAATACTACCTTTAAAAAGTTTTTCCATGTGGATCTATTTCAGTCCAACTTGTACATCATTCCATTGCAGGAATAAACATCAGTTTATCCACTCTCCTACTGATACTAGGATTTTCTTTATTTACCTTTTGCAATTATATATGGATCTAGGAAAACTATCCACTTATGTCTCCTTACGTTCATATGTATATGCAAAATGATCTCTACAGCAAACTCCTAAAAAAGGGTTGAAACTATGCCCATTTCAACTGGACAAAGTATTGTCGAATTTTCTCTAAGTTATATTCTTATCAGAATTCAGAAATTTCCAGTTTCCTGCTATTCTTGCTGAACACTTGACAATTTATCGCTGTGAAATGTTGCTCTAGAGAGGTTCTCATTTGCATTGCTTGATCTCCAAAGCTATTGAGCATCTTTTCCTGAGTTTCACGGTCTACTATGAGTAGTCTTATGTGACTTGCTTGTTCCTATATTCTTTAACAATTTTAAAGATTGGGTTAATTGACTTTCTCTTATGACTAGTAAGAATTCTTTATGTGTTCTGGATATCAATCCTTCATGGACTAAAGGCATAACAAACATTTTCTTGAAACGAATGACTGCTTTTCTTTAACATTTAAAATGCCTTATTTTGCTAGAGACTAATGTTAAGTTTTACAATATATCAGTTTCACCATTCATGATCTGTGGTTTTAGGTGTTAAGAAACTGTTTTATTTTCCCCTTATGTAATAAGTACAGTCTCATACATTTTCTTCTAAAAGTTTAAAATTTGCCTTTTCATCTTTAGGTCTAAGAACTTTAAAAAAAAATTATTAGCAGATGTTGAATTTTATCAAACGCCATTTCTACACCTATTGAGATGTTTAAGTGTTTTTTTTTCTGTCAACTAGTTTATGTAAAGAATCACATTAATAGACTTTTCAATTTATCGGGAATGCAAACCTTCTTTGCAAAACACTATGATTTATACTATTTTAATACTGTGTTGAAAAAAGGTAATCCCCAAGTAACATTTATTCACAACTTTCAACCTGAATTAATGAGACAACTTCCAGGCTTTGAAATAAAGAAGCTGTTCTTGCAAAAGTTATTTTGTAAATAAAATAAATAAATAAATTCCAAATTAATGGTACAATACAATGTAAAATCATCTCACATTTCTCCAATGCATTGATACATTTGTTTCCCAACATGTTATTAGAACTTTGTTATTTTGGTTTTAAGTGAAAGTGACTTATCATTTTCCTTTATTGTAAATCCTTTTCCAGGCTTGTTATAAAGATTATAATGGGTTATAAGTGAGTTACATATATTAGAGATTATTCATTCCTTGAATTTTGGTCAGAAGTGTAAAATTCCCTGGCTTCTATTTGGGGTAGATTTAAACTTGATTTTTCAATGACTTTTGATGATTTATGTTTTATACAACATTATGCATTTTAATTGTTTTCATTCATTGGCATAAGGTGTTATAAATTGTTATGATTCTAAAATCTCTCTTGTGTCTCTGATAATTTTCACATTTTTAACCCTAATATTGTTTGTTCGTGCTTTCTGGTTTTGACATAATCATTATTAGCCAATATTGTCTATTTTATTACTTTTGTAAAGATGACAAAATAGCTCTTATAGGAGGGAGAGAGACAGCCTTTCCTTAGAATTTCAAAAATAAATATTGAAGGAATGATAAGACAGACAATCACCATTTGGCAAGTACCACAATAATAAATTTGCAGACAAGAATCATTAGTGCATGCTAAAATTAATAGGTCAAAGTATGATTTTTTAAAAAATTGCATATCTTAAACTAGCTCTCCAAAAAAATACTTGTTCATTACAAAGAGAAAAATAGTAGATTTACATTAGAGAAACCTGGCAGATGTCACCTTAGCCAAGTAACCAAATTAACATCATCAGCAAATAATATGCTGATGTCATGTACCTTGTTTTAATGCGTATTTCACTTCTGCAGAATTTTTGCCAAAAATGCATAGCCCAAATTTAAATATAAGAAGTGTCAAGCAAATCCAACGTGAGAGGCATCCTGCAGTATAACTATTTAAAATTGTCAAGTTTATGGAAAACAAAGAAAGACTAACAGCTATCCCTGATTAGAGCATACTGAGCACATGTAACACCTGAATGCAACCTGGATCGAATACAGGACTTGATAAAGGCCAAGAGTGGGGCCAGTTGGCAAAGTTCACATAATGCCTATACATAAGATAACAGCATCATATCAATGTTAATTTCTTTGTTTCAATAATTTTACTATGGTTATGTAGGAGGTCAACACTGGGCAAAGCTGGTGTGTGGGTATATGGAAAATTCTCATGATATTCTTGCAACATTTTTGTGAGTCTGAAATTACTTTAAATAAAAATAAAAAGTGGAAAACATGACACCCAGCTCTTTGATTTTGATGTTTCTTCCTAATGTCTGTGGTTACCTTTATAATTTCCTTCCTTTTCCTTTATTTTGGCTTAACTCTCCTTTCTTTTTTTCATTTTTGATTTCTTCAATTGGATGCTTACTTTACAACTTTGAATTCTTTTGGCATTTCATGCAAGGTATCTGTGCTATGTTTCTGCATAACAAATCATCCCCAGACTTGGTAGTTTAATGCAACAAACACATAGTAACCTTACAATTTCTGTGCATCAAGAATCTGGGATCAGCTTAGCTGGTTCCTCAGCTTTGTGGCTCTCAAAAAGCTGTTGTGAAGGTGCCAGCTGGGGCTACAAACATCTTAAGGCTCTTTTTTGAACTAAAAAGAGATAAGGCAAAAAAAAGAGGGCCTCAATTCCTTGCTGGCTCCTGGCCACAGGTTACCCTCAAGTCCTTCCACATGGGCCTTTCCACAGGGCAGTTCATCGCATGGCAACTTCAAAAGAGCCAGCAAGACAGAAGAGCCTGCTGTGCAAGCAAGGTGGAAGTGAGCATCTTTTATAGCCTGATCTCAGTGATATATTTGTTTGTCATATTCTACTCATTTAAAACAAGTCATCAGGTCCAGCTCACATTCAAATGGAGCAGATTACACACAGGACCCAATACCAAGAGGTGGGAATTTTGGGGAACTGTTTTAGAAGCTTCCTATCACAGTATTCAAGGTTATACATTTGTCCTCTGAGTAATGTATATTAGTGACATAACATTCATCTCATGGTTAATTCCAAATATTTTATAATTTCCAATATAATTTTATCTTTGACCCATAAACTGCATTGTGTTTTAAATTTTCCAATGTCTGTATTTCTCTCATCAAATGTTTTGCTTTACATTTCCAATGTATTCCTTTCATTTTTTTTCCTTTCATGCCTTCTATTAAATGGATTATACTTTGTTTATTTACATTTTCCCCTCGATTAGCTAAGAAGTCACATTACTATTTATTAGTGATTACTCATAAAAAGTTAACATTCATACTTGATATCTAGAGATTATCAATATATTTATAACTTTTTTCAATATTTTATCTCTAGTCTTCATCCGTCTCATTTTATAAATTACTATTTAGTAATTTACTTCTACCTTATTTTTATCCCTCATCCTCGATTAATGATACTTTTTTTTTTTCTCTCCAGCCTTTGGTTATTTCGATTTATCCACATGTTTACCAGTTTTATTTTAGTTTTAATTTTTTTTTCTCGGTGTGGGGCTTTTTGGGAAACTTATCATTGGTTCTTGTATCCTTCAGTCTGGGTTCAATTTTCTTCTTCATGAAATACACCCTTAGTAGTTCTTCTGGCAAGATTTCCATGTTGGATGTATGTTAGACCTCTTTTGCTGTGCTCCCATTCTATAAATCTTCTTTAATAACTTCCTTATTTTTTTGAAGCAGAGTAAAACTTTTATTTAAAGTTACTTACAGAGAAAGTGTGGGCAACCTCAGAGAGAGGAGTGCCTTCTTTAATAATTTTCATCTCTTCTCTTTGAGTTCACCTCCTTCACTCTCATCAGTTAAATCCTGCTATTTAGCTTAGCATTGAGTTTGATTATAGTTCAACTTTCATTATTAAAAAATCGATTTGCTTCCTTGACACTTTTCTTTTTCACTGGTATTCTTCTTTTTTTTTAAGATTTAGTACCTTTATTCATTTGCTTAATTATTATAATTACATCCATTTTACATTTTCTTAAATCTAAAGAGTATGAAGTGTTTATCCTCCTGTTTATTGTTTCTGATGACTTATCCTGTTAAGTTGTTTTCATATATATATTCCATTATAAGCTAATCTTTAATTGCTTTTCCCCCTTTGGGAATTTTATATGGAAACAATTATGATAGTATTCTCTAGAGCAGTTAGGTATTTGCATGTGTCAGATACCCCAGGTAAGTCAGGAGCCTTGGACCAATTTTCATTATAATTACAATGCAAACAAACACAGAAAAGGAAATTCACACTTAAAACTAGTCCTAGTTGTTAGAACTAGCTTTGGGCTTCAACTAATTGGAGAGATGAGCTAGCTATATGAAGGAGCTTGATTCCATTTCATATCTATTATAACCCAGAGGCCTCAATTCCTACCCTTACTGGGCATTAAAATCCTAGCTCCTCTTCATTACCAGATCTAAAAACCCAATCCTGGTGTTTTCTTATCAGCTTGAGTGCTAATCTGTTGGTTTTCCATTTTCTTTTTATTTCTGTTCCCCCAAACAGAATGATCAGACCAGCTTGGCCTGTAAAAATGTATAGTTATATGCTACCATAATGTGACTGTGCTTTCCTGGATAGTTTGAAATGCAAACCAGCAGTCAGAATTATCTAGACAATGAAAGATATCCAAATTTGCTGGACTAGTATGTCTCCTAGGAGGAGAAGTTGTACCCAAACTCAAGCTTTCCCTGGATGGGGATCCCCAGGTTTTCTAGGTACTGATATCTAAACTCAGATTGTTTGGCACCAAAGCAATTTGTTTATCCTCAAATTCTACAAGACCACTCATGCTTACATGAATAGTAACCATGACAACAGGAAGGGGGCTCTCTCCTGAAACACAGTCGCGTAAGTTGGCCAGCTAAGCCTAGCCCAATCATGCAGAAAATCATACAGAGTGAAAGGGCTAATAGGTTTAGGTGAGTATTTAACACATGTCAGATATGCATAGCAGAGAAAGAAGGTTCAAATAATACAGAACTGGTAATAAATGAAACTAAAAACATGCAAAGATGAAATAAATTTAAACTTCCCATAAATGAACAACTGAATATGTTAATCAAAATGGGTTACCTTCTTTCTGAAAAATAAATTCATAGATAGGTAGGTGGATATAAAATGACCAAGAATAAGTTTTGTTTTATGAATTACTTACATTCTAGGGTAAAATAAGCACATAATGTTATTTTGAAACAAAATATTTATCATATGAGGAAATAGAGACAAAAGATAAAATTATAAAACAAAAAAAGTAAAGGAAAATCTTTAATCTTAAATTCTGAATTGGAAATATCAGGGTGAACTCATTATTTTTCTCCCTTAAAATTTTTTTTTTCTGGTTTTGACCTCTAAAACAATACACATAGTCAGTGGTTCTCAATACATTTTTTTCTTTTAAAATAACCTAGGACTGGTGTAGGAAATGATGTCCAGGAAGATTCTGGAACATCTTGTTGGTATAAGAAGCAGTGAAGCTATGAAAGGTTAGATCACGTCAAAAGTACATTAAGGCAGCTTGATAGCCTCCCATGGCAAAAGATATGACAATCTGAGCATCAGTGAAGATAATGATTATAGTTATTTAAAACACACTGAAAATATAAAAATCTAAGGGTTATTAGTGATGTTAAAAAAAAAGAATAAAAAAAGAAATACAACATAACTTGTACAATAATGGAAGTTGCTGGGACTCAAACTCTTAATTGATAATGAAGGGAAAAGAGCTGAGTTCTTTCAGGATAAACTGCATTTTGGAGGAAATGAACATTGTCAGTGGATGAAGAAGTTTTTCCATAGGAAAACTGCAATAAATGCAAAAGAAATTACGGAATTAGGAAAACCAACATGTTACATCTTCTAAATAACAACTTCAGACAATGGTATCAGTGGGCTATAAAGCTGCTAGATGAAATGTCGACAGAAATTTTTACAAGTGAAGGAAGCAGGTTGGCAGCACTTGAACCCTGAACCTGAGTATCTCTTAAAAGTGAGACAACCAGACTTAGGTGCCTCCTAAAAAAATGCTGTGTGAAACTATAGCACCAACGTGATGAAATTTAGCATGAATATAAGTTAGCCTTCAGATATAACACCTTGTCTACAGGAAATACAGAAGAAATAAGTTAAATCATATCAAGAGAAAACAATCAGCAACATTCAGAACATGGAAAAGACTCAGTTTCTTTAATATTTTAAACATAAACAACTCCAATAGTGTGGTTGGATGGTTGTTAAGGATGGATGGGAGCTGTACAAAGGTTCCTTCCACTCTTTTTTTTTTTTATATTGAAGGGTAGTTGACACACAGTATTACATTAGTTTCAGGTGTACAATACAGTGATTTAACATTTATATACATGATAATTCTAGGTACCAGCTATCACCTTACCAAGTTGTTACAATATTTTGACTATATTCCTTATGCTATACATTACATCCCAGTTATTTATTTTACAATTGGAAGTGTGTACTTTTTTTTTTTTTTGGTGAGGGCATCTCTCATATTTATTGATCAAATGGTTGTTAACCACAATAAAATTCTGTATAGGGGGGTCAATGCTCAATGCACAATCATTAATCCACCCCAAGCCTAATTTTCATCAGTCTCCAATCTTCTGAAGCATAACGAACAAGTTCTTACATGGAGAACAAATTCTTACATAGTGAATAAGTTCTTACATGGTGAACAGTGCAAGGGCAGTCATCACAGAGGCTTTTGGTTTTGATCATGCATTATAAACTATGAACAATCAGTTCAAATATGAATATTCATTTGATTTTTATACTTGATTTATATGTGGATACCACATTTCTCTCTTTATTATTATTATTTTTAATAAAATGCTGAAGTGGTAGGTAGATGCAAGATAAAGGTAGAAAACATAGTTTAGTGTTGTAAGAGAGCAAATGTAGATGATCAGGTGTGTGCCTGTAGACTATGTGTTAATCCAAGCTAGACAAGGGCAATAAAACATCCGCAGATGCAGAAGATTTCTCTCAGAACAGGGGGGTGGGGGGTGAGGTTCTAAGCCTCACCTCTGTTGATCCCCATTTTCTCACCTGATGGCCCCCCTGCGACTGTGCCTGTCTTAGGTTGTTCCTCCCTTGAGGAATCTTACCCGTCTCTGGCTAACCAGTCATCTTCCGGGGCCATACAGGGAAATGTTAAGTTGGTAAGTGAGAGAGAAGCCTTATTGTTTGAAAAGGTTAGCTTTTTACTTCTTTGCATATTTTATGTCCTGTGGCTTCTATGCCCAGCATTTGCCTTGAGGTGTCTTTACCACTTGGAAGAATTATGATACTCGGTAAATTCGATATGAGGCACAAATTCTACTTAAGGATTATAATTAGGAAGGAAGAAGAAAAGCTATAGAAGTAGCAGGTGGAAGAAAACCTGGGAAGATTGATTATTTCTTTGACATACCTTCTTGTAGAGTAACTTCAGCATGTATAGGTTTTAAACTACTAATTAAATTGCGCACACACATTAACATAATAGGAGTACAGTTACATAACCAAAGCATACCTGTAATTACCAGCCATCTCCAGTGAAACCAAGAAAACCAGTTAGGCACCTTAGGCATTTGTGAAAACTTATCTATAATATGGTGAATATTGTCCAACTGAACTTGAACAGTCTGTGAGAAATCAGACAAATTAAAACAACCCATTCCTGGGGACTGTTCACATCCCATATGTTCTTTTAACAGTAGATAGTCTGTAGTTGTAAGATTTTGGAGCGCTACAATTTGCACTTCTCCTAATTCTTGGTTGAGTTCCAACAGTTTAGATCCAGTCAAATTTGTTGTTTTGCTGTATGCACAGGCCAGCTTAGATATCTCCTTCTTCATTCCCATGGCAAGTCCAGGAACTGGTGGGATGACTGCATCTACACCTGTAGCAGTGCATGGATCTTTGTTGGGGTTTTTTGATGGTCATCTTCTGGCATGAGTCTTCCCAAGAGTGTTGATGTTGGAAGTTCTTTTTCATATCGTATCTTAGTTCATTTTCGGGGTAGCCAAATTAGATTTTGATCCTCTGTATAAACACAAACAGACCCTTTGCCTACACTTTTATATGCCCTTGCCCTTTATATCCTTGTGTAGAACTCATTGGAGGTCACCACACAGGAACTGCTTTTTTTTTGTATCATTAATCTACACTTACATGACGAACATTTTGTTTACTAGGGTCTCCCCTATACCAGGTCCCCTCTATATACCCCTTTACAGTCACTGTCCATCAGCGTAGCAAAATGTTGTAGAATCACTACTTGTCTTCTCTGCGTTGTACAGCCCTCCCCTTTCTCCCACCCCCCATGCATGTTAATCTTAATACCCCCCTTTTTCTCCCCCTCCCTTATCCCTCCCTACCCACCCATCCTCCACAGTCCCTTTCCCTTTGGTACCTGTTAGTCCATTCTTGAGTTCTGCGATTCTGCTGCTATTTTGTTCCTTCAGTTTTTCCTTTGTTCTTATACTCCACATATGAGTGAAATCATTTGGTATTTCTCTTTCTCTGCTTGGCTTGTTTCACTGAGCATAATACCCTCCAGCTCCATCCATGTTGCTGCAAATGGTAGGATTTGCCCTTTTCTTATGGCTGAGTAGTATTCCATTGTGTATATGTACCACATCTTCTTTATCCATTCATCTACCGATGGACATTTAGGTTGCTTCCAATTCTTGGCTATTGTAAATAGTGCTGCGATAAACATAGGGGTGCATTGGTCTTTCTCATACTTGATTGCTGCATTCTTAGGGTAAATTCCTAGGAGTGCAATTCCTGGGTCAAATGGTAAGTCTATTTTGAGCATTTTGATGTATCTCCATACTGCTTTCCACAATGGTTGAACTAATTTACATTCCCACCAGCAGTGTAGGAGGGTTCCCCTTTCTCCACAGCCTCACCAACATTTGTTGTTGTTTGTCTTTTGGATGGCAGCCATCCTTACTGGTGTGAGGTGATACCTCATTGTAGTTTTAATTTGCATTTCTCTGATAATTAGTGATGTGGAGCATCTTTTCATGTGTCTGTTGGCCATCTGTATTTCTTTTTTGGAGAACCATCTGTTCAGTTCCTCTGCCCATTTTTTAATTGGGTTATTTGTTTTTTTTTGTTGAGGCGTGTGAGCTCTTTATATATTCTGGACGTCAAGCCTGTATCAGATCTGTCATTTTCAAATATATTCTCCCATATTGTAGGGTTCCTTTTTGTTCTATTGATGGTGTGTTTTGCTGTACAGAAGCTTTTCAGCTTAATATAGTCCCACTTGCTCATTTTTGCTGTTGTTTTCCTTGCCCGGGGAGATATGTTCAAGAAGAGGTCACTCATGTTTATGTCTAAGAGGTTTCTGCCTATGTTTTTTTCCAAGAGTTTAATGGTTTCATGACTTACATTCAGGTCTTTGATCCATTTTGAGTTTACTTTTGTGTATGGGGTTAGACAATGGTCCAGTTTCATTCTCCTGCATGTAGCTGTCCAGTTTTGCCAGCACCATCTGTTGAAGAGACTGTCATTTTGCCATTGTATGTCCATGGCTCCTTTATCAAATATTAATTAACCATATATGTCTGTGTCAATGTCTGGATTCTCTAGTCTGTTCCATTGGTCTGTGGCTCTGTTCTTGTGCCAGTACCAAATTGTCTTGTTTACTATGGCTTTATAATAGAGCTTGGAGTTGGGGAGTGAGATCCCCCCTACTTTATTCTTCTTTCTCAGATTGCTTTGGCTATTTGGGGTCTTTGGTGGTTCCATATGAATTTTTGAATTATTTGTTTGAGTTCATTGAAGAATGTTGCTGGTAGTTTCATAGGGATTGCATCAAATCGGTATATTGCTTTGGGCAGGATGGCCATTTTGAAGACATTAATTCTTCCTAGCCATGAGCATGGGATGCGTTTCCATCTGTTAGTGTCCCCTTTAATTTCTCTTAAGAGTGACTTGTAGTTTTCAGAGTATAAGTCTTTCACTTCTTTGGTTAGGCTTATTTCTAGGTATTTTATTTTTTTTGATGCAATTTTGAATGGAGTTGTTTTCCTGATTTCTCTTTCTGTTGGTTCATTGTTAGTGTATAGGAAAGCCACAGATTTCTGTGTGTTAATTTTGTATGCTGCAACTTTGCCGTATTCTGATATCAGTTCTAGTAGTTTTGGGGTGGAGTCTTTAGGGTTTTTTATGTACAGTACCATGTCATCTGCAAATAGTGACAGTTTAACTTCTTCTTTACCAATCTGGATTCCTTGTATTTTTTTTGTCTGATTGCCGTGGCTAGGACCTCCAGTACTATGTTAAATAACAGTGGGGAGAGTGGGCATTCCTGTCTAGTTCCCGATCTCAGAGGAAAAGCTTTCAGCTTCTTGCTGTTCAATATAATGTTGGCTGTGGGTTTTTCATAGATGGCCTTTATTATGTTGAGGTACTTGCCCTCTATTCCCATTTTGCTGAGAGTTTTTACCATGAATGGATGTTGAACTTTGTCAAATGCTTTTTCAGCACCTATGGAGATGATCATGTGGTTTTTGTCTTTCTTTTTGTTGATGTGGTGGATGATGTTGATGGACTTTCAAATGTTGTGCCATCCTTGCATCCCTGGGATGAATCCCACTTGGTCATGGTGTACGATCCTTTTGATGTATTTTTGAATTTGGTTTGCTAATATTTTGTTGAGTATTTTTGCATCTAAGTTCATCAGGGATATTGGTCTGTAGTTTTCTTTTTTGGTGGGGTCTTTGCCTGGTTTTGGTATTAGGGTGATGTTAGCTTCGTAGAATGAGTTTGGGAGTATCCCCTCCTCTTCTATTTTTTGGAAAACTTTAAGGAGAATGGGTATTATGTCTTCCCTGTATGTCTGATAAAATTCTGAGGTAAATTCATCTGGCCCGGGGGTTTTGTTCTTTGGTAGTTTTTTGATTACCGCTTCAATTTCGTTGCTGGTAATTGGTCTGTTTAGATTTTCTGTTTCTTACTGGGTCAGTCTTGGAAGGTTGTATTTTTCTAGGAAGTTGTCCATTTCTCCTAGGTTTCCCAGCTTGTTAGCATATAGGTTTTCATAGTATTCTCTAATAATTCTTTGTATTTCTGTGGGATCTGTCGTGATTTTTCCTTTCTTGTTTCTGATACTGTTGATTTGTGTTGACTCTCTTTTTCTCTTAATAAGTCTGGCTAGAGGCTTGTCTATTTTGTTTATTTTCTCAAAGAACCAGCTCTTGGTTTCATTGATTTTTGCTATTGTTTTATTCTTCTCAATTTTATTTATTTCTTCTCTGATCTTTATTATGTCCCTCCTTCTGCTGACCTTAGGCCTCATTTGTTCTTCTTTTTCCAATTTTGATAATTGTGACATTAGACCTTTCATTTGGGATTGTTCTTCCTTTTTTAAATATGCTTGGATTGCTATATACTTTCCTCTTAAGACTGCTTTTGCTGCGTCCCACAGAAGTTGGGGCTTAGTGTTGTTGTTGTCGTTTGTTTCCATATATTGCTGGATCTCCATTTTGATTTGGTCATTGATCCATTGATTATTTAAGAGCATGTTGTTAAGCCTCCATGTGTTTGTGAGCCTTTTTGCTTTCTTTGTACAGTTTATTTCTAGTTTTATGCCTTTGTGGTCTGAAAAGTTGGTTGGTAGGATTTCAATCTTTTGGAGTTTACTGAGGCTCTTTTTGTGGCCTAGTATGTGGTCTATTCTGGAGAATGTTCCATGTGCACTTGAGAAGAATGTGTATCCTGTTGCTTTTGGATGTAGAGTTCTGTAGATGTCTATTAGGTCCATCTGTTCTAGTGTGTTGTTCAGTGCCTCTGTGTCCTTACTTATTTTCTGTCTGGTGGATCTGTCCTTTGGAGTGAGTGGTGTGTTGAAGTCTCCTAGAATGAATGCATTGCATTCTATTTCCTCCTTTAGTTCTGTTTATATTTGTTTCAGGTATGTTGGTGCTCCTGTCTTGGGTGCATATATATTTATAATGGTTATATCCTCTTGTTGGACTGAGCCCTTTATCATTATGTAATGTCCTTCTTTGTCTTTTGTTACTTTCTTTATTTTGAAGTCTGTCTTGTCTGATACCAGAATTGCAACACCTGCTTTCTTCTCTTTGTTGTTTGCCTGAAATATCTTTTTCCATCCCTTGACTTTAAGTCTGTGCATGTCTTTGGGTTTGAGGTGAGTCTCTTGTAAGCAGCATATGGATGGATCTTGCTTTTTTATCCATTCTATTACTCTGTGTCTTTTGATTGGTGCATTCAGTCCATTTACATTTAGGGTAATTATTGAAAGGTATGAACTTATTGCCATTGCAGCCTTTAAGTTTGTGGTTACCAAAGGTTCAGGGTTCGCTTCTTTACTATCTTACTGTCTAACTTAACTCACTTGTTGAGCTATTATACACGCGGTCTGATGATTCTTTATTTCTCTCTCTTCTTATTCCTCCTCCTCCCTTCTTCATATGTTGGGTGTTTTGTTCTATGGTCTTTTTAGGAGTGCTCCCATCTAGAGCAGTCCCTGTAAGATGCCCTAAAGAGGTGGTTTGTGGGAGGCAAATTCCCTCAACTTTTGCTTGTCTGGGAATTGTTTAATCCCTCCTTCATATTTAAATGATATTCGTGCTGGATACAGTAGTCGTGGTTCGAGGCCCTTCTGTTTCATTGCATTAAGTATATCATGCCATTCTCTTCTGGCCTGTAGGGTTTCTGTTGAGAAGTCTGATGATAGCCTGATTGGTTTTCCTTTGTAGGTAACCTTTTTCTTTCTCTCTGGCTGCCTTTAATACTTTGTCCTTATCTTTGATCTTTGCCATTTTAATTATCATGCATCTTGGTGTTGCCCTCCTTGGGTCCCTTGTCATGGGAGTTCTGTGTACCTCTGTGGTCTGAGAGGCCATTTCTTCCCCTAGTTTGGGGAAGTTTTCGGCAATTATTTCTTCAAAGACACTTTCTATCCCTTTTTCTCTCTCTTCTTCTTCTGGTATTCCTATAATGCATATATTGTTCCTTTTTGTTTGGTCACTCAGCTCTCTTAGAATTCTTTCATTCCTGGAGATCCTTTTATCTCTCTCTGCATCAGCTTCTCTGCGTTCCTGTTCTCTGTTTTCTAGACCATTAATGGTCTCTTGCATTTCGTCCATTCTGTTTTGAAGTCCTTCCAGAGCTTGTTTTATTTCTGTATTCTCCTTCCTTAGTTCTTGCATATTTCTCTGCAAGTCCATCAGCATGGTTATGACTTTTGTTTTGAATTCTTTTTCAGGAAGACTGGCTAAATCTATCTCCCCAGGTTCCTTCTCAGGGGAAGATGTAGCAGATGCCGAAGCTGTCTGGGTTAGTCTTGTCTGGATCATATGTTTCTGCCTTTTCATGTTGACAGGTGCTATTGACTGTCAGCTGGGAGGGCCAAACTTTTCACTTGCTACTGGCCTTTCTTTACTGGGACAACTCCGACCCCTAGTAGCTTGTGTTGGGTAATTGAGTGTAGGCTGGGTCTTTGTGTCTTGCCCTGCCGAAGTGTAGGAATTTTCCTTTCTGCCTTTCTGTGGGCGTGTTTTGCCTTAGGCTGTTTCTCTGCTTTCACAGCACCAGGAGGGGTAATGGACTGGGGGCTGGGGGGGGGGCTGTTTGGCTGTTTACCTCCATGAGGGGTCTCAGAGCTGTTGCCCAGGGGGTTAGTGCACCCAGTTTTCCCTGTAATTTCCAGCCACTGGGCTGTGACCTGTGTTGTTTCCATCTAGCTGTTAAATCCCTGTCCCTTTAAGACTTCCAAAGAGCACTGGCTTTTCTTTGTCACAGGGGCATCAGCTTTGGCACCCGCTCAGAGGTCTTGCTGCCCTATTTCCCTAGTTTCCAGCCCTCCATGCATGCACTGTGTCTGCGCTCTGGTGCGGGTGGCTGGGGCTGGGTGTTTAGCAGTCCTGGGCTCCCTCTCCCTCCCTCCGGTCCCACTGGCCGGGGCTTGTATCTTACCCCTTTCACCAGGCGCTGGGCTCTCGTACGTGTCGATGTAGTCAGGCCGTTGTCCTGTGTCTTCTGGTCTCTCTTTTAGGATTAGTTGTATTTGTTGTATTTTCAAAACTATATATGTTTTTGGGAGGAGATTACCACTGTCCTACTCATGCTGCCATGTTGGCTCCGCCTCTCGCTTTCTAGGTTCCTTCCACTCATTACTTTTGTGTATTTCTGGAATTTTCCAAATAAAAGTAACAGAAGAGAATGATTTGTCTCTTAGCAAAGCACCAGACTCAAAGAATAAAGACTAAAAGTTTTCAAATGGTTATGCATATGAAGCTGGACACCCACAAAAGACTTTTCCTTTGGAACATTAAATGGCAGAAAAACTTCATGTAACCCAAGAACACTTTACCCACCCAGGAATTTATTTATGGATAAGGCAACAGAGAAATACTGTAAAATACTGTAAAAACCCTGGATTGTAATAACCTAAAAAAATCCCATTTAGAAAATAATCCAGCTTACTTAAAGATTAACCAAAATTGGGAATCTATGAATGGGGAATTTGTGCTAATGAAGAACTGGTGAAAGCATTAAGTCCATTCAATCATGGAATAATTCTAAATAAGTGTGCCAGGAGCCTGAAAATGATGGCGGGGTGAGAAGTGAAGCAGAAACCTCCTCCCAAAAGCATATATAACACAAAAAAAAGCAAATACAACTTATCCTGAAAGAGCAACCCAAAAGAAAATTGCAAAAGACTGCTTACATCTGGGGAAAAGAGAAGATCTCACAGAAAAGAGTAAAGTAGCAAAGCCATCATCTGGCAGGACCCAACCCCTCCCCCTATCCCAGCTCACAGAGGAAAAGAAACAGAGTGGGGAGGGAGTAGAAGCCCATCACTGCTAAACACCCACCCTTGGAGATCTGCTCCAGGAGCATCAACCCACACTACATGATGCTCTGGAGATTAGAGGGGTTGGAAATAAGAGACAGGGGGACTACTCAGAGAGACTGACCTTCCAACTGTTTATAGAGGACAGGTACCCACAACCAGCAGCTCCAGGACAAAAGAAAGGCAGTCACTTTGAAAGACTTCCCAACAGTGAGAGGGGTGCTAAACGACCAAGGATTACATAGAGCTTGCTGCTTAGAAGAAAGGACAGGTGGACAAAATTGTCCCATCACAATCAGCCCAGCAGGTTGGGAACATTCAGTAGCTTCAGGTGCTCCATTCCCCTGGCTGACAACACAGTGCACAGCCCCCCACCCATTGAGATAGGCAGCCTGCTCCTCCTTCTTCCTGGCTGGCACTGGTCCACTCACCTGCTGCCCCCTCCATCGCACCAGGCCAGCCAGAGGGTGGCCCTGTCTATGGCAGCTATAGGGGCATAGCACAGAGTCTCCTTCCTGAGCACCTCGGCCCACTGGCCCTGGCAGTGGAGGCAGGCACTGCAGCTGGGAAGCAGGAAAGAGCTCTTTCCTCTAAGCAGACACCAGTACCATGCACCTGTGACCCCCAGCCATGACTCCAGCTGCTGGGAGGCTCCAGAGAGTAGAAATTCTGGGCACTGACAAAACAAAGTTATTATTCCATAGCAATCTTTAGAAATATGAAATGGCAAAAGAATCTTGTACAAACCAAAATCCCTCAAACACCAGAAAGAGGGCTAAGTGAAACTAAAATCACAAATCTTCTTGAAAAAGACTTCAAAATAAAAATCATAAGCATGCTCATGAAGCTGCAGAAAAATATTCAGGATCTCAGGGAGGACTGCAAGAAAGAGATAGAAACTTTGAAAAATACAAACACATGGAGGCTTAATAACATGCTCCTAAATAATCAATGGATCAATGACCAAATAAAAACAGATCAAGCAATATATGGAGACAAATGCAAAAACAACTCAACACCCCAGAATCTGTGGAAAGCAGCAAAGGCCATGCTAAGTGGGTAGTATATTGCAATACAAGCTTATGTCAAGGAAGAAGAACAACCTCAAATGAGCAGTCTAAACTCACAATTAATGAAACTAGAAAAAGAAGAACAAATGAGGCCAAAAGTCAGTAGAAGGAGGGACATAATAAATATCAGAGCAGAAATAAATAAAATTGAGAAGAAGAAAACAATAGAAAGAATCAATGAAACCAGGAGCTGGCCTTCAAGAAAATAAACAAAAATAGATAAACCCCTAGCCAGACTTATCAAGAAAAAAAGACAGTCTACACACATAAACAGGATCAGAAACAAGAAAGAAAATATCACAACTGATACCACAGAAATATAGAGAATTATTAGAGAATATTATAAAAAATTATATGCTAATAAGTTGAATAACCTAGAAGAAATGGATAACTTTCTAGAAAACTACAACCTTCCAAGACTGACCTAGGAAGAAACAGAAAATCTGAACAGACCAATTACCAGCACTTTGAATTGGTAATCAAAAAACTACCTAAGAACAAAATGCCTGGACTAGATGGCTTCACTGCTGATTTTTATCAAACATTTAGAAAGGAACTAATACCTATCCTCTTAAAGTTTTCCAAAAAGTAGAAGAGGAGAGAATTCTTCCAAACTCATTCTTTGAGGCCAGCATAGACACCAAATATCAAATACCAGGCAAAGAAACCACAAAAAAAGAAAACTACAGAACAAAATCCCTGATGAACATATATGCAAAATCCTCAACAAAATATTAACAAACTGAATTCAAAAATACATTAAAAAGATCATTCATCATGATCAAGTGGGGTTTATTCCAGGGATGTAAGGATGGTACAATATTTGAAACTCCATTGACATCATAAACCACATCAACAAAAGGAAGGACAAAAATCACATGCTCATCTCAATAGATACTGAAAAAGCATTTGATAAAATTTAACATCCATTCATGACAAAAACTCTCAACAAAATGGCTATGGAGGGCAAGTACCTCTATATAATAAAGGCCATATATAACAAACCCACAGCCAACATCATACTTAACGGCATAAGGCTGAAAGCTTTTCCTCTAAGATTGGCAACAAGAAAAGGATGCCCACTCTCACTACTTTTATTCAACATAGAACTGGAGGTCCTAGCCACAGCAATCAGACAACACAAAGAAATAAAAGGCATCCAGATTGGTAATGAAGAAGTTAAACCATCACTGTTTGAAGATGACATGAGGTTATACAAAAAAAAAAAATCCCTAAAGAATCCAGTCCCAAACTACCAGAACTAATAACTGAATTCAGCAAAGTTGTAGGATACAAAATTAACACACAGAAATCTGTTGTATTTCTATATACTAACAACAAATTAGCAGAAAGAGAAATCAGGAAAACAACTCCATTTACAATTGCATCAAAAAGAAGAAAAGACCTAGGACTAAGCCTAACCAAGGAGGTGAAAGACCTATACCCTGAAAACTACAAAACACTCATGAGAGAAATTAACGAAGGCAAAGGAAATACATCCTATGCTCATGGGTAGGAAGAATCAATATTGTCAAAATGGCCATCCTGCCTAAAGCATTCTACAGATTCAATACAATCCCTATCAAAATACCAACAGCATTCTTCAACAAACTAGAACAAATAGTTTTAAAATTCATATGGATCCACAAAAGACCCTGAATGGCCATAGCAATCCTGAGAAGGAATAATAAAGCTAGGGGGATCCCCCAACTTCAAGCTCTACTACAATGCCACAGTAATTAAAACAATTTGGTGCTGGCAAAAGAACAGACCCATAGATCAACAGAACAGAATAGACAGCCCAGATATAAACCCAGACATATACAGCAAATTAATATATGACAAAGGAACCATGGATATATGATGGAAAATGACAGCCTCTCCAACAACTGGTGTTGGCAAAACTGAACAACTACATGTTAGAGAATGAAACTGGATAATATCCTAACTCCATACACCAAAGTAAACTCGAAATGGATCAAAGACCTGAATGTAAACCATGAAGCCATAAAACTCTTATAGGAAAACAGGCAAAAATCTCTTGAATATAAACATGAGCAACTTTTTCCTGAACACATCTCCTCAGGCAAGGGAAACAAAAGCAAAATTGAAGAAATGAAACTACATCAAACTAAAAAGCTTCTGTACAGCAAAGGACACCATCAATTGAACAAAAAGACATCCTACAGTATGGGAGAATATATTTGTAAATGACATATCTGACAAGGGGTTAACATCCAAAATATATAAAGAACTTAAATGCCTTAACACCCAAAAAGCAAATAATCTGATTAAAAAATGGGCACATGGTATGAACAGACACTTCTCCAAAGAAGAAATACAGATGGCCAACAGGCACATGACAAGATGCTCCACATCGCTAATTATCATGGAAATACAAATTAAAACCACAGTGAGTTATCACCTCACACCAGTTAGAATGGCCAACATCCAAAAGACAAGGAACAACAAATGCTGGTGATGATGCAGAGAAAGAGGAACCCTCCTACACTGCTTGTGGGAATGCACATTAGTTCAACCATTGTGGAAAGCAATATGGAGGTTCCTCAAAAAACTAAAACTAAAAATGGAAATACCATTTGACCCAGCAATTTCACTTCTAGGAATTGACCTGAAGAAAACAAGATCCCAGATTCAAAAAGAAAAGTGCACTCCTATGTTTATTGCAGCACTATTTATGATAGCCAAGATATGGATGCAATATCAGAGTCCATCAGTAAATGAATGGGTAAAGAAGATGTGGTACATATACACAATGGAATATTATTCAGGCATAAAAAGAAAAGAAATCCTGCCATTTGCAACAACATGAATGGAGCTAGAGGGTATTATGCTCAGTGAAATAAGCCAGGTGGAGAAAGACAATTATCAAATGATTTCACTCATCTGTGGAGTATAAAACAAAACAGCACCAGACTCACAGACTCCAACAAGGGACTAGCGGTTATCAAAGGGAAGGTGGTGGAGAGGGTGAGCGAGGAGGGAGAAAGAAGGGGATTAAGGGGCATGGCACAGAGAAGACAAGTAGTGATTCTGTAGCATCTTACTATGTGATAGACAGTGACTGCAATGGGGTGGGGATGGGGGGACTTGATAATATAGCTGAATGTTGTAACCACAGTGTTGTTCATGTGAAACCTTTATAAGATTGTGTATCAATGATACCTTAATAATAAAAAATAGAAAAAAAATAACTGTGTGAACTTTATTATAAAACATAAGTGATTTTAAAAATTAGTAAGAGGAAAGCCTGGTATTCTCTCATTTCCCCTTGTCTATTTTCCTTTATAGTATTTATCATAATTACTAGTTTAAACATTTATTTCCAAGCTTATTTTCTTTAAGGGCTAATTCCAATCATGGGTCTATATGCTGGTTAAGAGCAGGAATCACTTCATTAAAATATGTTTAACCTTCACCACAGTGGATATCTAAGATCCAAGATAATGCCTAGAACATATTAGGAATTTAGAAATTATATTTTGAATAAATAATTAAATAATAACTTGCAATGCTTCATTAAGACAAAGTCCTCAACGGTGACCACAACATCTTAGGGTATGGAAAGTTTTATTTTTTGACAACTTTATTGAGGTACAATTGGAACACAATGAACTGCCATATTTAAAGTGTATAATTTGATACATTTGACATAGAAAATGATTGCATTCCATGAAACAATCTCTACAGTCATGACAGTGAATGTATCCATCACCCCCAAATGTTTCCTCGTGACCCTTGAATGCCTCCCTCCTCCTCCTCATTCTGTACCTTGCCCTATAAATATGTCAAAAACCATCAGGTAGCACTGAGCTATGGCAGGGACATGGAACAAGCAACATGATTAATTTTTCCTGCCTATGATGACAGATGCTGACATATAAACAGTATAATAAGAGCAAGAGGGACTCCATCTTAAGGCTAAGGTTTCATTTTAAAAACCAGGGAGTTAGGTGAGAGATTCCTAACATATTTCATAGTAATTAGCCAATAACAAGCCCTATCTTAAGGCAGGGCAAGTAGTCCTAAGTGATATGCCCCAGTGCTTGAGAGTAACCACTATCTTGGAGAAGAAAAGAATCAGGAAATTCCTTGCGTTAAGCTTATCTGACAGAATATCTAGAGGACAGACTATCCACAGTGACATAATGTCTCTCACTGGAGACAGATGTCATGAGACCACATGTCAAGCCCATACCACCCCTCCCAATATTTGCCCATTCTTGAAAGCCTTAAAAGACAGAATCTCGAGAGCTGGCCGCCGGCCCGGTGCTTAACTGCGGCAGGACAGTGGCGGTGACTGGTACGCTGCCGGCCACTCTCTCCGGGGCGCCCCCGTGGATTGGCTCCCGCGGAAAACAGGACACATCCAGGGCACTGCTGGGTAGGCCGAGGGTGGCCGAGCTGGCTGCGAACACATACACAGATATGACACAGCAACTCCAGGGAGCGTGGTAGCTGGTGGCCAATAACCTGTAAGCTGTTTGCTCGCAAAAATCAGCATGCAGGGGGCGGATCCAGGATGGCGGCGTGAGTAGAGCAGTGGAAATCTCCTCCCAAAAACACATAGAGCTATGAAACTATAACAAAGAAAAATCTTCCTAAAATAGAGACCACAGGACACAGGACAACATCCAGACCACATCTACAACTGCAAGAACCCAGCGCCTTGCGAAGGGGGTAAGATACAAGCCCCGGCCCGGCGGGACCCGAGCGCCCCTCCCCCCGGCTCCCGGCGGGTGGAAAGAAACCGGAGCGGTTTTTTTTTTTGGCGAGTGCTTTTTGGAAGCCTTAAAGGGACGGGCCCCCGTTGCTAGGGAGGCAGGGTGGCGGGACCAGTGAGCAGGTGCCTGGGAACGGCACCGGAGGACAAAGAATATCCCGCATTTCTCCCTGTGGGACCGGCAGGAAGGTGTCTGAGACCAGTGCCTGAGGACGGAGGAAATCGCGCGTTTTTCCCCTTTTTTTTTTCTTTTTTTTTTTCTCTTTTTGGCGAGCGCTTTTTGGAAGCCTTAAAGGGACAGGGACCCCAGTGCTAGGGAGGCAGGGTGGCGGGACTGGTGAGCGGGTGCCTGGGACCGGCGCCTGAGGACAAAGAATATCCCACGTTTTTCCCTGTGGGACCAGTGGGCGGGTGCCTGAGACCGGCACTTGAGGACAGAGGAATTCGCGCGTTTTTCCCCTTTTTTTTTTCTCTTTTCTGCGAGTGCTTTTTGGAAGCCTTAAAGGGACAGGGACCCCGGTGCTAGGGAGGCAGGGCGGCGGGACTGGTGAGCGGGTGCCTGGGACCAGTGCCTGAGGACAAAGAATATCGAGCGTTCCTTCCCTGCGGGACCGGTGGGTGGGTGCTTTTTGGAAGCCTTGAAAGGACAGGGACCCTGGTGCTAGGGAGACAGGGCAGCAGGACCAGTGAGCGGGTGCCTGGGACGGGCACCTGAAGACAAAAAAAAAAAAAAAATCGCTTGTTTTTTCCTTTTTTTTTTTTTTTTTTTTTCTTTCTTTCTGTTCCCTCTCTCATTGTTGCTGTTGTTGTTTTGGTTTGGAGAGTGCTTTTTGGAAGTCTTAAAGGGGCAGGACAGGTCACTTAGACCAGAGGCAGGGAATCTGGGGATCTCTGGGCACTCTAACCCCCTGGGCAGCAGGGAGCACAGAGGCCCCTTACGGAGATAAATAGCCTCCTGGACGCTCCCCCTCCAACGGGGCTCCACCATTTTGGAGGAACAGCCCCAGCCAGGCCAAGCCCACAGCAACAGCAGAGATAAACCCCAAAGCAACTAGGCAGGAAGCAGAAGCCCTGTCTGCGCACAGCTGCCCAGCACAAGCAACTGGAGGTTGCTAGTCTCCCAGGAAAAGGCTACAAACCAACAAGAAGGGAAGCTCTACCAGCGGTCACTTGTACCAGCTCTGCAAACTATCTCTATCACCATGAAAAGACAAAACTACAGGCAGACAAAGATCACAGAGACAACACCTGAGAAGGAGACAGACCTAACTAGTCTTCCTGAAAAAGAATTCAAAATAAAAATCATGAACATGCTGACAGAGATGCAGAGAAAAATGCAAGAGCAATGGGATGAGATGCAGAGAAAAATGCAGGAGCAGTGGGATGAGATGCAGAGAAAAATGCAAGAGCAGTGGGATGAAGTCCGGAAGGAGATCACAGATGTCAGGAAAGAGATCACAGAAGTGAAACAATCCCTGGAAGGATTTATAAGCAGAATGGATAAGATGCAAGAGGCCATTGAAGGAATAGAAGCCAGAGAACAGGAACGTATAGAAGCTGACATAGAGAGAGATAAAAGGATCTCCAGGAATGAAACAACACTAAGAGAAATATGTGACCAATACAAAAGGAATAACATTCGTATTATAGGGATACCAGAAGAGGAAGAAAGAGGAAAAGGGATAGAAAGTGTCTTTGAAGAAATAATTGCTGAAAACTTCCCCAAACTGGGAGAGGAAATAATCGAACAGACCATGGAATTATACAGAACCCCCAACAGAAAGGATCCAAGGAGGACAACACCAAGACACATAGTAATTAAAATGGCAAGGATCAAGGACAAGGAAAGAGTTTTAAAGGCAGCTAGAGAGAAAAAGGTCACCTATAAAGGAAAACCAATCAGGCTAACATCAGACTTCTCAACAGAAACCCTACAGGCCAGAAGAGAATGGCATGATATACTTAATGCAATGAAACAGAAGGGCCTTGAACCAAGGATACTGTATCCAGCACGACTATCATTTAAATATGATGGTGGGATTAAACAATTCCCAGACAAGCAAAAGCTGAGGGAATTTGCTTCCCACAAACCACCTCTACAGGGCATCCTACAGGGACTGCTCTAGATGGGAGCACCCCTAAAAAGAGCACAGAACAAAACACACAACATATGAAGAATGGAGGAGGAGGAATAAGAAGGGAGAGAAGAAAAGAATCTCCAGACAGTGTATATAACAGCTCAATAAGCGAGCTAAGTTAGGCAGTAAGATACTAAAGAGGCTAACCTTGAACCTTTGGTAACCACGAATCTAAAGCCTGAAATGGCAATAAGTACATATCTCTCAATAGTCACCCTAAATGTAAATGGACTTAATGCACCAATCAAAAGACATAGAGTAATAGAATGGATAAAAAAGCAAGACCCATCTATATGCTGCTTACAAGAAACTCACCTTAAACCCAAAGATAAGCATAGACTAAAAGTCAAGGGATGGAAAAACATATTTCAGGCAAACAACAGTGAGAAGAAAGCAGGGGTTGCAGTACTAATATCAGACAAAATAGACTTCAAAACAAAGAAAGTAACAAGAGATAAAGAAGGCCACTACATAATGATAAAGGGCTCAGTCCAACAAGAGGATATAACCATTCTAAATATATATGCACCCAATACAGGAGCACCAGCATATGTGAAGCAAATACTAACAGAACTAAAGAGGGAAATAGACTGCAATGCATTCATTGTAGGAGACTTCAACACACCACTCACCCCAAAGGATAGATCCACCGGGCAGAAAATAAGTAAAGACACACAGGCACTGAACAACACACTAGAACAGATGGACCTAATAGACATCTATAGAACTCTACATCCAAAAGCAACAGGATATACATTCTTCTCAAGTGCACATGGAACATTCTCCAGAATAGACCACATACTAGCTCACAGAAAGAGCCTCAGTAAATTCCAAAATATTGAAATTCTACCAACCAATTTTTCAGACCACAAAGGTATGAAAGTAGAAATAAATTCTACAAAGAAAACAAAAAGGCTCACAAACACATGGAGTCTTAACAACATGCTACTAAATAATCAATGGATCAATGAACAAATCAAAATAGAGATAAAGGAATATATAGAAACAAATGACAACAACAACACTAAGCCCCAACTTCTGTGGGACGCAGCAAAAGCAGTCTTAAGAGGAAAGTATATAGCAATCCAGGCACACTTGAAGAAGGAAGAACAATCCCAAATGAATAGTCTAACATCACAATTATTAAAACTGGAAAAAGAAGAACAAAGGAGGCCTAAATTCAGCAGAAGGAGGGACATAATAAAGATCAGAGAAGAAATAAACAAAATTGAGAAGAATAAAACAATAGCAAAAATCAACGAAACCAAGAGCTGGTTCTTTGAGAAAATAAACAAAATAGATAAGCCTCTAGCCCAACTTATTAAGGGAAAAAGAGAGTCAACACAAATCAACATAATCAGAAATGAGAATGGAAAAATCACAACAGACTCCACAGAAATACAAAGAATTATTAAAGACTACTATGAAAACCTATATGCCAACAAGCTGGAAAACCTAGAAGAAATGGACAACTTCCTAGAAAAATACATCCTCCCAAGACTGACCAAGGAAGAAACACAAAAGTTAAACAAACCAATTACAAGCAAAGAAATTGAAACAGTAATCAAAAAACTACCCAAGAACAAAACCCCGGGGCCGGACGGATTTACCTCAGAATTTTATCAGACACACAGAGAAGACATAATACCCATTCTCCTTAAAGTGTTCCACAAAATAGAAGAAGAGGGAATACTCCCAAACTCATTCTGTGAGGCCAACATCACCCTAATACCAAAACCAGGCAAAGACCCCACCAAAAAAGAAAATTACAGACCAATATCCCTGATGAATGTAGATGCAAAAATACTCAATAAAATATTAGCAAACAGAATTCAACAGTATATCAAAAGGATCATACACCATGACCAAGTGGGGTTCATCCCAGGGATGCAAGGATGGTACAACATTCGAAAATCCATCAACATCATCCACCACATCAACAAAAAGAAAGACAAAAACCACATGATCATCTCCATAGATGCTGAAAAAGCATTTGACAAAATTCAACATCCATTCATGATAAAAACTCTCAGCAAAATGGGAATAGAGGGCAAGTACCTCAACATAATAAAGGCCATATATGATAAACCCACAGCCAGCATTATACTGAACAGCGAGAAGCTGAAAGCATTTCCACTGAGATCGGGAACCAGACAGGGATGCCCACTCTCCCCACTGTTATTTAACATAGTACTGGATGTCCTAGCCACGGCAATCAGACAAAACAAAGAAATACAAGGAATCCAGATTGGTAAAGAAGAAGTTAAACTGTCACTATTTGCAGATGATATGATACTGTACATAAAAAACCCTAAAGACTCCACTCCAAAACTACTAGAACTGATATCGGAATACAGCAAAGTTGCAGGATACAAAATTAACTCACAGAAATCTGTGGCTTTCCTATACACTAACAACGAATCAATAGAAAGAGAAATCAGGAAAACAATTCCATTCACCATTCCATCAAAAAGAATAAAGTACCTAGGAATAAACCTAATGAAAGAAGTGAAAGACTTATACTCTGAAAACTACAAGTCACTCTTAAGAGAAATTAAAGGGGACACTAACAGATGGAAACTCATCCCATGCTCGTGGCTAGGAAGAATTAATATCGTCAAAATGGCCATTCTGCCCAAAGCAATATACAGATTTGATGCAATCCCTCTCAAATTACCAGCAACATTCTTCAATGAATTGGAACAAATAATTCAAAAATTCATATGGAAACACCAAAGACCCCGAATAGCCAAAGCAATCCTGAAAAAGAAGAATAAAGTAGGGGGGATCTCACTCCCCAACTTCAAGCTCTACTACAAAGCCATAGTAATCAAGACAATTTGGTACTGGCACAAGAACAGAGCCACAGACCAGTGGAACAGATTAGAGACCCCAGAAATTAACCCAAACATATATGGTCAATTAATATTTGATAAAGGAGCCATGGACATACAATGGCAAAATGACAGTCTCTTCAACAGATGGTGCTGGCAAAACTGGGCAGCTACATGTAGGAGAATGAAACTGGACCATTGTCTAACCCCATATACAAAGGTAAACTCAAAATGGATCAAAGACCTGAATGTAAGTCATGAAACCATTAAACTCTTGGAAAAAAACATAGGCAAAAACCTCTTAGACATAAACATGAGTGATCTCTTCTTGAACATATCTCCCCGGGCAAGGAAAACAACAGCAAAAATGAGCAAGTGGGACTACATTAAGCTGAAAAGCTTCTGTACAGCAAAAGACACCATCAATAGAACAAAAAGGAACCCTACAGTATGGGAGAATATATTTGAAAATGACAGATCCGATAAAGGCTTGACGTCCAGAATATATAAAGAGCTCACACGCCTCAACAAACAAAAAACAAATAACCCAATTAAAAAATGGGCAGAGGAACTGAACAGACAGTTCTCCAAAAAAGAAATACAGATGGCCAATAGACACATGAAAAGATGCTCCACATCGCTAATTATCAGAGAAATGCAAATTAAAACTACAATGAGGTATCACCTCACACCAGTAAGGATAGCTGCCATCCAAAAGACAAACAACAACAAATGTTGGCGAGGCTGTGGAGAAAGGGGAACCCTCCTACACTGCTGGTGGGAATGTAAATTAGTTCAACCATTGTGGAAAGCAGTATGGAGGTGCATCAAAATGCTCAAAACAGACCTACCATTTGACCCAGGAATTCCACTCCTAGGAATTTACCCTAAGAACGCAGCAATCAAGTTTGAGAAAGACAGATGCACTCCTATGTTTATCGCAGCACTATTTACAATAGCCAAGAATTGGAAGCAACCTAAATGTCCATCGGTAGATGAATGGATAAAGAAGATGTGGTACATATACACAATGGAATACTACTCAGCCATAAGAAGTGGAAAAATCCAACCATTTGCAGCAACATGGATGGAGCTGGAGAGTATTATGCTCAGCGAAATAAGCCAAGCGGAGAAAGAGAAATACCAAATGATTTCACTCATCTGAGGAGTATAGGAACAAAGGAAAAACTGAAGGAACAAAACAGCAGTGGAATTACAGAACCCAAAAATGGACTAACAGGTACCAAAGGGAAAGGAACTGGGGAGGATGGGTGGGCAGGGAGGGATAAGGGGCAGGAAGAAGAAGGGAGGTATTAAGATTAGCATGCATGGGGGGGAGGGAGAAAGGGGAGAGTGGGCTGCACAACACAGAGAGGACAAGTAGGGATTCTACAACATTTTGCTAAGCTGATGGACAGTAACCGTAATGTGGTTGTTAGGGGGGACCTGATATAGGGGAGAGCATAGTAAACATAGTATTCTTCATGTAAGTGTAGATTAAAAATTAAAGAAAAAAAAAAAAAGGAAGAAAGAAAGAAAAGGGGGATTACTCCTTAACAGGATAAAACTATTGGTAAATCAAAGATCAATGCATGCTTTAAATATCCTTAATGTTGATCACTTAAAGGGTGTCAGATGATCAGCTATGGAGGTACTCTTTTCTGATAATATTCCTTTCTCTTAATTAAAAAAAAAAAAAAAAAAAAAAAAAGCAGTTACTGTGTGCTGACCTCCAATGAGTTCTGCACAGTGGTATAGAGGGCATGTCAAAGTGTGGGCAAAGGGTCTGTTTGTTTCTACGCAGAAGATCAGGGCCTAGCTTGGATACCCAGAAAATGAACTAAGATACGATATGAGAAGGAGCTTCCGGCATCAGCACTCTCTGGAGGACTTGTGCCGGGGGATGATCATCAAAAAGCCTCCACAGGAATCCGGACGATGCTGCGGTTGTGGCTGCATCCAGCCCACCGTCTCCTGGACTTGCCATAAGAATGAGGAGGGAGATGTCTAGGCTGGCATGTGCATACAGTGAGACAATGAATTTGACCGGATCTGTACTGTTGGAACTCAACCAGGAGTTGGGAGGGGTGCAAGTTGTAGCACTCCAAAATCTCATGACTATAGACTATCTATGGTTAAAAGAACATATGGGATGTGAACAGATCCCAGAAATGGGCTGCTTTAATTTGTCTGATGGTTCAAGTACAGTTGGACAATATCCATCATATCATAGATAAATTTTCACAAATGCCTAGGGTGCCTAAATGGTTTTCTTGTCTTCACTGGAGATGGATGGTAATTATAGATTTGCTTTGTTTATGTCACCGTATTCCTATTATGTTAATATGTGTGTACAAATTAGTTAGTAGTTTAAAACCTATACATACTTAAGGTACTCTACAAGAAGATATGTCAAAGAAATAATCAATCCTCCCATGTTTCCTTCATATGCTACATCTATAGCTTTTCTTCTTCCTTCCTAATTACAACCCTTAAATAGAATTCGTGCCTCATATCGAATTTACCGAGTATCATAATTCCTCCAGGTGGTAAAGATACCTCGAGACAAGTGCTGGATATAGTAGCCACAGGGCATAAATCTGCAAAGAAGTAAAAAGCTAACCTTTGCAAACAATATGGCTTCTCTCTCACTTACCAACTTTACATTTCCCTGTATGGCCCCGGAAGATGACTGGTTAGCCAGAGACGGGTAAGATTCCTCAAGGGAGGAACAACCTAAGACAGGCACAGTCGCAGGGGGGCCATCAGGTGAGAATTTGGGGATCAACAGAGGTGAGGCTCAGAACCTCATGCCCCCTGCTTTGAGAGAAATCTTCTGCATCCGTGGATGTCTTGCTGCCCTTGTCTAGCCTGGATTAATACTTGGTCCATAGGCACACACCTGATCATCTGATCATCTACATTTGCCTTCTTACAGCACTAAACTATGTTTTCTACCTTCATCTTGCATCTACCTACCACTTCAGCATTTTATTAAAAATAAAAATAATAATAATAAGAGAAATGTGGGATCAACATATAAATCAAGTACAAAAATCAAACGAATATTCATATTTGACCTGATTGTTTATAGGTCATATTGCATGATCAAAACCGAAAGTTTCTGTGATGACTGCCCTTGTACTGTTCACCATGTAAGAATTTATTCACTATGTAAGAATTCGTTCACCATGTAAGAACTTGTTCGTTATGCTTCAGAAGATTGGAGACTGACGAGATTTGGCTTGAGATGGATTAATGATTGTACATTGAGCGTTGACCCCCCTATACTGATTTTTATTGTTGTTAACGACCATTTGATCAATAAATATGAGAGATGCCCTCTCAAAAAAAAAAAAAAAAAAAAAAAAGACAGAATCTCAAGCCCTTAAGTGTTCCTCCTCTCTGAGGTTGTCTGCACTCCTGTCTGAGTATGTACTGTCTTATATCAAATAAACTTTCTTGTTGCATAAGCCAATTGCACTTGTCTCTGAACTCTTCTCCATGATAAAGACAAGAACTCTCCAACCTCCACCTCAGGTAGTAAAAGCCTTTGTCACTTTGCTATTTCATTCATTTTTCAGACTTAAGCACAGGTCTTCACTCTCTCTGTCCTACTTCAGACAATTAGGGAAAGGCTTCTGAGATCTCTGATTTGGGTTTGCAAGTTCCTGTTGCCTGGGTGACTGAGACAGGACTGCAGCTGTACAACCATGCTCTTTAGTAGCCTGCCTGAAAATATTCTTTCTTCTCCTTTGGGAAGTTCTCAGAACATAATCTCATTCCATCCAGGACTCTGTGGTTCCTCCAAATCCTGGGTTGGTTGGAGCTTACTTCCCATGCCGAGCAGATTCAAGAAGACACTGGATGTCAGGTGACCCTGGCATCAGGAGTTGTCAAGGGATGTGCCCTAAGCCAAGGTGGAGTTCAGTGAACCTCCCCTTCCCTCCCTCTGTTCTTCCTTCTCTCTACTGCCTGCAAGGCTGCTGCCATTAACTGGTAATGAATTCCTTCCTTACCTATACTACTCTTCTGATCTGTTGGAGAATTCTTTCCTGATCAGAGTCAAGAATCCTCTCCCTTCCAGGCTGAGGTTTCAACTAGTGTGCAGAGAGAGACCTCCCCACACACAGCTGCCTGACAACAGTACATTTTAAGTATGGCAGCTTGTTATGTATCAGTTATATGCTGATATAACATTTAAGTCTCTGATCCATTTTTAGTTAATTTTTGTTTATTGTGTTGTAAGGTATGGATCAAAATTCATTTGGTTTTTTTGGGGGCTAGCTAGTTGGTCCAGCACCACTTGTTGAAATTACCCAATGAGTTGCTTTTGCATCTTTTCAAAAAATCACTTGTCCATATATGTATAGGACTATTTCTGAATTCATTATTCTTCTCCATTAATCTATTTATTTGTCTACTGCACTGTCCTGATTACTGTAGTTTTATAATAAGTCTTAATCTCAGCTAGTGTTAGTCTTCTAATTTTGTATTCTTTTTCAAAGTGATTTTTACTATTCCAGATACTTTGCCATTCACATAATTTTTTGGATCAGTTTGCCAGTTTCTACACGGATGTCTGATATGATTTTGGTTAGTGTTACATTGAATTTATAGATCAATTTTGCAATAATTGATATTGGAACAATATTGAGCCTTCCAATTTATGGACATATTATAATCTCTCGTTTATTTAGATCTTCTTTATCCACTCAGTAATGTTTTTACTTTTCAGTGTATAGGGGTTTCACATCTTTTGCCAGATTTATTCCTAAAGAAATTCCTATTCTTATGCTATTGATTTTTAAATTTCAGTTTCTGATCACTTGTTGCTGGTATGTGTAGAAGTACAATTGATTATTGTATATTGCTCTTGAATCTAGCAACCTTTCTAACCTCACTTACCAGTTCTAGTAGCCTCTTTGTAGATTTCATTGACTTTTCTACATAAAGTTTTAATAGGATAGTTTGACTAGAAAAGTAGTGTAAGAGTACTAATTTTCCTCATCTTTCCTGGGAATCGGAGGAGATAGTGTTGGAGACAACTATTCTGAATGCTTTTTCTGTAAAACAAGTCAGGGGAAGAGAGCGATGCCTGAAAGAGGTCATGGGCACCGATACTTTAAAAGGTAATTCAGTATGTTCTTTATGCTAATGAGAATAATCTACTATAGACAGAAATTTTACTAATGCAGGAGAGAGAAGATTGTAAGAACAAAACCCTTGAGTCCTGCAGTAATTGAGAAGGAGTGAGATCTTGCATGCAAGTAACAGAGTTCTTCTTATTCAGAAGCAGGGGCACTTCATCCATTTTAGCATGAATGAAGGGAGAGCATTTGGTATGAATTCACACAGACTGCCGGATTGGTGATAGGAGTGGATGAATGTTCTTTGCCTCTAGATTGGTTGAAGCAGAGCAAGGTTATCGCTGAGAGGGAGGAGTGATACAGAATTGCTGCAGGTTTCAGAAGGGAAGAGAATATGTGGAATCATCACTTAGAAAGTAGAAAGTAATTTGACTGGAAAATAGAGTGGGATTGAAGGCAATACTAGCAGCCCCTTTGAGGTAAGTGTGCTTAAACTAAGACCAGTAGGCATGATTTTGTGTTTTCCTCTTACATTTTTCCACTTGGGTACAGGAACAGAATAGGAAAAGTGTTGGATTTAATGTGGGCTGGATTTTGCTGTCAGTATGCCAGGTGAAAAAGAGGTGAGACTGTGCTCACTGCAATGCCCTCTCTGTTCACTAGCAGTAAGGGTCTTGGGTTCACTTGGACAGCCAAACCCATGAGACACAATGGGCTTCACAAAGCCCCCAGTTTGCTTAGGTTCAGGAAGGAATAAATTGCAACACAGCATGCAGAGTGATGGCATGGAGGACATCTATGTTTCCTCTATGAACTGCTGATTTCCCAGTCATTCTGCACTTGGAATGTACATAGTGACGAGATGACATCAGAGAAACCATGGGCTCAGGGTCTCTTTAGACTTTATACCTAGCCAATCACGTAGCTACCTCAGGAGCAAGCTCTCAACTTACAGCTCCCCTGTGCTTGGTCTGGGACCTTGTGTTCAATATGATTCTCATTCATCAATCTGGTTTAAGGTGGAATCCTAACAATTCCTTGTATCAAAGTTGCAAGAGAAACTGAACCACTAGTCATATTCTCAGTTTCTGAGGCTAGAAGAATGATCACAGTTGCAACTGTATAATCCTTTCCTTTCAAAGGGGAATAATTATCACTATGAAATTTAAGCTTGTTAAGGAAGGAAATAACACCAAGGATGATAAAGGTCAGTGGTTTGGGGGATTTTGGTGAAAGAAATGATGAAATTAGGGTAAATTCCACATATATGGAGCATGGTATGATGGGGATACTTGCAAAGGTTATGGAGGTGTACAGCTGTGGTAGGGTTTCATATGACTCCGAATGAGTGAGTGGCTGAGATGGGGTGGACAAGAACAATGAGGGTGAGGAGGTCAAAGGTCAAGGTGTTGGAAGGCTCATCTAGTGGTTAGTAAACAATGTAGATTATAATGCTGATTTTTTGATTACTTAGGTTTGGCTGTTGCTTCTGGAAATAACACAAGACTTCCAATACCATGGGTGTTCAATGAAATCTATCATTCTGCTTTGCTGCATTTAGAAAAATCCATTCCTTTAAGTGTGTTTTTGTATTTTAAGCTACATTCTCATCTTACCACCAGATTAACTTTCCTCTTCACATGGGTTCCAAAAGCCAATTCACTGGTTCCATCACTGGACTCTTTCTTGCTATCAGCATCCCTTCTGATAAATCTCACTATTTCAGGTACCTTGGTGTCCACACCAATAGCAACTATACATTAGAATGCATTTACTAATGTGACATGTGAAATAAAACAAGCATTTTATGATGTTTTACTGCTGTCTTTATTATTTCTCTTTATATTTACTGCAATAAACACAACTACCTAGGAATTTCTCTATGCCAAGATGACTGCCAGTTTTTAATGTTATCTTATAAATCTTCTTTCTCATTTAAGAATAGCTTTCCAAAAATCAACACTGTGCCTTAAGCTCCAAGTTACATGCACTATATTCTGCAGGGGGAAGGTAGAAGAAGGGAGTTAACAATTTGTAAGGAAGTATTGTTATTCTAGGCACTGTGATAGGTATTCATGAACGTTCTCTTTTAAAACTCAGAACATCCATCAGGTCAGCTGAGGTCAGCCTGTTTTTGACATTTAGATAAAGTTAATGCAAGCCTTCCTTATGAATCCTGCATGGATTCATAAAATATTTGTGAATTCTCAAGGATTGTTGTCATAGACATTTTTTTATTGCCCCTCTTTCTATCCAGCATAAACTCTCCTTTTCCTAAAACCCCCTGATTGATTTTTGTAGATTCACATGTTTCCAAGACTCCTGATTCTGTCTCCAGAAGATCTTTGTAGCAGATCACACCACCAAAGTTAAGCTCTCTAGTGTATTCTATCCCTTTGGCCACAAAAGTTGAGGGTTAGGTGTGTAACCAAATGTGGTCTAATGAGAGAATCTCTGGGCTTTTGTTGGATATTTGTAACAAAGACTTTCTCTCCTGTTCTAAATAGTGTGGTTTGTGGTGTGATATAAGGCCTGCAGCTGCTGTAGTTGTTTGCTATCATGAGGAAAGCCAATCTGAGCCAGACCACTGCTCAGATTGAAACACAGCCAAGAGACTCATGGAAACATGTAACCTCTAGATCAAGCCAGACATGAAACCTATCACTTTGTACTTTCAAATTTTGTGGGCCAGCAAATTCTCTTTGTTGCTCAAGAAAGTTGGAGTCCTTAAAAAATCAATTGCATTTACAGTTGTGTCAAAAAGAACACAATACCTAGGAATAAATAAGCAAGGAGGTAAAAGACCTGTACTCTAAAGACTACAAGACATTGTTGAAGGAAGTTAAAGAAGAAACAAATTAACTAGAGAAAATAATCCTAAAATTTGTATGGAACCAAAAAAAGAAAAACCACACTCCCTGGTTTCAAACTATACTACAAAGCTACAGTGATCAACACAATATGGTACAGAAATAAACCCATACCTATATGGTTAATTAGTATATGACAAAAAAGATAGGAATGTACAATGGGGAAAAGACAGTCTTTTCAATAAATGGTGCTGGGAAACTGGACAGCTATATGGGAAAGAATGAAACTGGATGATTGTCTAATGCCATTCACAAAAATGTATTTAAAATATGTTAAAGACCTACTAGAACACCTGAAACTATAAAACTCCTAGACAAAAACATAGGCAATAAATTACTGAACATCAACATTAATAATTTTTTTCTGGATATATCTCCCCAAGGCAAGAAAACAAAAGCAAAACTAATCAAAGCTAAACTAAACTACATCAACTAAAAAACTTCTGCACAGCAAAGGAAACTATCAACTAAATGAAAGGCAGCCTATTATATGGGAGAAAATATCTGCCAATGATATATCTGATAAGGGGCTACTATCCAAAATATATAAAGAACTCATACAATTCAACACCAAAATAATAATAATAATAATAGTAATGATAATCTGATCAAAAATATGGGCAGAGGACCTGAATAGACATTTTCCAGAGAAGACCTATAGATGGCCAACAGACATATGAAAAGATGTTCAACATCACTAATCATCTGGGAAATGCAAATCAAAACCACAATGAGATACCACCTCACACCATTCAGAATGGCTAGTATCAACTAGACAAGAAATAACAAGTGCTGGTGAGAATGTGGAGAAAAGGGAGCCTTCCTACATTGCTGGTGGGATTGCAAATTGGTGCAGCTGCTCTGAAAAGCAGTATGGAGGTTTCTCAAAAAACTAAAAATAGAAATATCATATAATCCAGCAATTCCAATTCAGGGAATCTACCTGAGGAAAAGAAAATCACTAATCCAGAAAAATATATGCATCCCTATGTTTATTCTAGCATTATTTACAATAGCCAAAATATGGAAATAACCTAATATCCACTGATAGATGAATGGATAAAAAAGAAGTGGTACCTATATGCAATGGAATATTACTCAGCCATAAAAAATAATGAAATTTTACCATTTCAATAACATGGATGGACAGAGAGAGTGGTATGCTAAGTGAAATAAGTCAAACAGAGAAAGATGAATACCATATGATTTCACTTCTTTGTGGAATCTAAAAAAACAAAACAAACATACAAACAAAGCTGAAATAGATTCATAAAAAGTGAGAACAGACTTGTGTTTACCATAGAGGGTAGGGAAGGAGGGTGAGGTCTGTGTGAAATAGGTGAAGGGGCAAAAAAAAAGTGAGAATGTTTGATATCTAGATCAAGGTGATGGTTACACATGAGTGTGTATACACATTCAAAATTGATCAAGCTGTACAGTAAGATTTGTACATTTTATTTTATGTACCTAACTAAAATCTATGCAAGCCAGAAAACCATGCAATATTTTTAATGTGCTAGGGGGAAAACGTGTCATTTTACAGTCAAAAACTGTTGCCTCAAAAAAAATGAAAGTTAAGTCCAGTTTTGCATTTCTTGCATGATAAAAGATATTCGCTTACATTTTGTCACTTCTTGAGGTTTTGCCTGAACTCATTGCCTCTCACTTCCCACGGCTTTTCTGTCTGCTTGTTGCTATTGACTGAGATGTGGAATTCAGTTCTTCCTTCTCCTGAAAATATGTCCCTCACACAAGAATTTGCGTGTGTAGCAGATTCTGCGGAAGGTTTGGGCATCCAAAAGTATACACAATGCACAAAAAAACAATAGTGACAATATCATACTCAATTAACATTGAGTATTAACTATTCTTTATTCTCCTCCTACAATAGAGTGGGGAATTTCTCATCCAAGCCATGCTATCACTCTCTTGGGCCCTTTTGTTCTGCTTTCTGTGACCTAGGATTTTATTTTAGTAAGTTACATCTTTTTACCTTGACTTCTTCCATGCTGCTTTTGGACCTTCCTGGCTAAGCAGTTTATCAAATATTTCCCCGAAGAAATAAAGTCTCCTGCCTAAAAGGATACTCGTGAATGTCTAGATAATTATACAATAATTCCTGGGTGTCATCTTCTTTTTCTTTGGTCCAGCACTTCAACTACAGTTTTATAATCAAATAGGTGTTGAAGAATTACAGCTTTTACTCTTTCATGTTCTGTGTATATGTGTTTGCCTACTAGATATGGGGATTTAGTAGATACAAAATGTTACAACTGAAGGGTATTAAAAATCCAACATCTTTGTTCCCACCCACTGTCCTAAGGCATTAATGGTAGAGATGGGAGGGAACCGGACAGTATTATTCCTTTGCACTATGGTGTGAGGCAGGTGGCAGTCACTCGGGACACTCTTGAACTACTGGGACATAGGTTTGGTACTGACAGCAGATATGTATTCTATATAAAACCTGTGAAGTCCCTAATTTAATGATGTTTTACAACACTCCCGTCTGAGGGGTATTGCATCTCTCAGTTTACTTCTGTATGAAGTTATTGATTAGGTAGGTTCATCTCTAAAAACCTTTGCATTTATGAGTCAAAGTACTGTAATCAGTGTCCTCACTGGTAAAATAAAAAATTTAAGAAGTCTACCTTCTAGGGCTAGTGTGAGGATGAAATGTGTTAATGTATGTATATGAAGTGCTTGGGATAGTACATGGCATATAGTAACTACTCCATTGTATTATCTGCAATTCTCAAATCTTTTGGCCTTAGGACCTCTTTATACTATTATGAAATTATTTAGACCTTCAGAAAGCTTCTGCGTTTACAGGTTGTATTTATCACTATTTATTATTTTAGAAATTAAAACCAAGATAATCTAAAATGTTTGTTTATGAAGTCATTTAAAATAATTACATAATTTTTTAGTGACGTTAACTGTATTTCCCTAAACTAGATAATTAGTGAGAAGAATGGCATTGTTTTACATTGTTGCAAATTTTGGTAGTGTCTGGCATACTAGAAGATACTTGGGACCATAGCTACTTGTGAGTTCAATCTGCTATGAAATCACATGTCAGGAAGTCTTGGAAAAACTCCATTGTACTCTCCTCAGAAAATGAGAGTGAAAAAGGCAGCTCTCATTTTAGTATTATTTAAAAAACATTTTGACCCCGCAGAGCCCCTAAAAGGATCTCAGGGACCCTCAGGACTTTTCAAACAAAACTACACCTTAGGAACCACCCCTGTTGTTTATTGTCATTGTCATTATGATTATTGATAATGGTTATGACGATAATGAGGGTGATGTTAGAGAAACCAGGATAGAAATGGATTTTCCAAAGTTAGAGCTCTGAGTGGTGCAGTTCTGTCCATGAGCCACGCAGACATCCACTGCAAAATACTTGCCTTTGAAAGAGTAGAATTAGGTTTAGGTTGAAGCACTGTGAATGTATTGATATGAGGAATAAAAGGACAGTGGTTTGTAGTTATTCCAGTCATGTGTAGCTATAACCATGAAATCAAGAGGAAAAGTCTCCCTAGTGTACAGTAGGGAGACAAAGTGTGTGCTTGCACCAACGTGGAGAATTTTCATGAGAAGTTATGTATCAGCAACTCAGACACCAAAATGGCAGACTACAGTGAAGCCCAGGAGCATTTAAATGCCTTTTTTCCAAGGGTGGTCAGGCAGAAGACGTAGATTCTGGAAGACCAAAATGTATAACTGTAACCAAAGCATTTTCTGAAAGGGGTGAATGGAAATTAAAGGACATTTGGTTCCTTGTGCTGGCTTTTTCTGAGTTTATCCAGGATACAGTCACCTGGTAGGAAGGATGATAAGGCTGGAGGTCTGATAATGCATCAGTATGTTCACAGGCCATCCTTGCCCAGAGGCAACAGGGAGCTATTAATTTGAAAGGCAAAATATTGTCACTGTCTCTCAGGGGAAAAACAGTACTCCTAAATTATGTTGTAGAAGAAAACTAAATCACAGGTCCTCACCACCAGTGGTTCCTGGCTCGGCATTGTCAAGCTACTTCTCATTCTGCAGTCCCTGGGTCTTGGTGTGCTGGGATTTCCCTTCTCCACATTCTCTTTTAAAAATAATAATTCTGCTTTGGGTACTTTTCCTACACTCAACTTCCCCAGAAATATGAAAGTAACAATAATAACAGATCCCAGGGTACAGATTAGTTGGGCTGCTGAAGGGCCTGTGGAAGCAAAATCTGTCTAATGCTGTTTGAGGAAACGGATGGTGGTTGAAAAGAGCATTCCAGAAAAATGATCTACAAAACTTGAAATGATAGGCAAAAATGTGATATTGAAGGGGGTGCAAAGAGAGAAAGCAATGGATCATTCCAGAGGTGGGGCGTGCCAAATGAAACTCTAGGGAAACTTGACCTTGAAAGAGAAGGCAGGAGATGTGCCAAAGGGGAGGAAACTTGACAACTGCAGCATGGGAAGTCATGGCATCCTTGGCTGTGGACTCCACCTGCCCAGCCCTTGCTCTTGCATCAGCTGTGAAAATCATGCAGTTCACCTGCATGGTGAGCAAACTCCAGAGCATGCTATGATTCGTATTCTAGGAAGACGGCTGAAGTCATGTGGACATCTAAGAAGGATGGGGGCGGTGGGAGATCTGGAGAAAAAAACAAACTAGTTAGAGGAATGGTAGGATTAACCTTTAGGGATAAGGAAGCAGAGGAATGAAAAGCAAAGAGTAGTAGAGAAATGAAGAAATAAAACTGTTTCAAAGGAATAAATAACAAGGGAGAGAAAGAAAAGTCTTAGCAGAGAGAGGGCAGGAGTATAGAACTGATGTAAGCCTGCGTGTTGTGAGAGCATAGGTGGAAATATACCAAGGTAACTAGGAGCGGATTCCTCTTGGTGACTTTTGTTGAATGTTCTCTTTTTTTGGGTCTTGTGTTCTAGAAGCACTAATTATATTATCTCGTCTCACCTTGAACGTTAATTGTAAAGGATTTATTGAATTACAGAGATGACCAACACCTCCAACTTTATCTTGGTTCCCTGTGCAACATTTCTCTGTCGGTATCCTTTGTGCCTTAATAATTAAGAAATTAAGGACATCTCTATCCTGAGAAGTTGGAGGCTAGGCCTGATTTGCAGTGATCTGTTGCTGTCTTACATACAAGGTGGTCAGCTGGTGGGAAAAGGGCATGTCCCACTGATCTGTGGTGCAAAGCAGGGGCCTTAGAGGGTTGGAAAAAACACCATTTTATGGAAATTTGGTGGGGAAAGGGGAAAGCAGAAGAGGTGCTGGTAATGGTGAATATGTCACTTAATGAAATTTGTTTCCTAAATTCTATTGTGGAAGTGGGAGTAAAAATTAGTTGAAATACTTCCGGTCCTTCTCCATTTGATTTTCATTGCTTTACCCTTAAGTGTCTGCCACTCACACTGATGGCTTGACTCGTGTTATTCTCTATTCCCTGTACAGAAGACGCCCTCTGTTTACCTCACACTCAAGATCCTTCCACCATCTTCATGGACTCTGTCTCTCCTCCCCAGCAGAATTCATCCTTCCAAATAATTAACATTTGCTGGTTATCTACAGAGTATAACTCCATAGGCTCTCACAACACAGTATCTCCCCCCAGTCCTTTCAGTACTTCTGAGGAGTTTTAAGATGGCATCTCATGATGCAGAGAAACTGCCAGTTTCCCAAGGCCACACCCAGTCAGAGGGAAGGCCTGGAGTAGGTACTGACCCACTAACCCATGCCTGTGCATTTCTGTGCTTAAAAATGTGCATATCTTTCACCAGATAGCATCACTTTTTGTACATTTGGTTTATTTATTCAGAGCAATCTGTACTGCATTTAAGCCATGTACATGTGTCTGTGTTTCCCACTAGATTATGAATCTTTGAATGTCAGGAAGCAGGTCTTAATTCGAACTCTGCATTACCTAGAGAACCTACCAGAAGATCTTACTCACAATAGACATACAAGGTGGTAGTTGAGCAATTCAACACTACCTTTGAGTTTTTATCTTTGCATTCTTCCAGCCTTTGGTGTGCTAGACCGGCCCTTCCGTTTGATTTGGGCAGGGCCTGAGGGTCCCAAACAAGCTTTCATGCCCAAGTGAGATGCCTTAATTCATGCCATCTGGAGACTTTTCATTATGAGACCTGTTCGTAGAAGAATGCTTCTGGTCATCAACTTCCTTGGCTTCCTGGTAGAATGACTTTAATCAACTGGACAACCCCAGAAACAGCAGCCCACCCAAAGCAGTCTAGTGCAGGGGTCAAGCACTTTGCTTTGCCCTCCAAAATGAACCTTGCTTGCTACTGCCTGGCTGTGGGCAAGTTATTTCACCCCCCAGGGCCCCTAGATTTTCCATTTGAAAAAGAGGGATCATCATTCCCTCTGTGAAAATTAAGTCTCAAACCAAAATTATGATCCCTCCCATCTTTCTCTATCCCAGTCTTTCTGCTAATTCTCTAGCTCAGCACATGGCATCAGACTACATATTTTGTGCAAACCAGAAAGACAGCTCCCTCTCCTCCAAGTTCCACTAGCATTCAACCTTCAAGTTCTGTGAATTATACCTCTTTTCCTCAGCTCATCTTGCCTTCATCATCAGCACCACCATGTATACCTAACTGGGCTCACCAAGTCCACTTTCATTACCCTCCTCCCTGCCCCCACCTCTAACTTTCCCCTCTATATCTTAAGACATCTTTCAAAATTTAAGTGTGAGACTGCACTGCTTACAGTATTCTCAGGGGCTTCTCAGTGCTCCTGGCTGAGGTAAAGGATCTTTGATACAACCAAAGAGACCCTGTGGGCTCCGGTTTTTGCCTCCAGGCTCCCTCTCCCTTACTGTCTGTGCTCCACACCAGGTACACAGCTTTCTTTGAGCCTCTCCGATAAGCCATGCTCCTGTCCACCTTTGCCTATTTCTTCCATGGAGAATGTTTACCCGCATCACTCCCAGTCCCATTTTCTCCTAACATTGTTCTGATTTTAGTTTATTTCAGGTCAGTTGCTTAGGGAAGGTTTACTGACTCTCCTTTGCTCACCCATTCACCCAAGACTAGACTAATTCCTTGGATACAGGTTCTCACATTACTCATTTGCTTTCCTCCATAGCTTTCAGCATAAAGTTTTACAGTAAGGTGATTTTTCAACAAATATCTGTCCAAACTATCATCATGGTAAGATCCTTGAAGAACTATGTCTGTTTTGCTGCATGTCTAGTACTTACTTAAAACAGTACCTGGCACAAGTACAGTCTCCATAAATATTTGTTGAATGGGCCTGTACTTTATATATGGTAGCCATTATTCTGAATTTTACCTGTTGGGTTTCATATGAAAGCTCCATCCTTGGATTCAGAGCAGATTCAAACATGGTCCTGTAAATCTTAAGCAGATATCTTTTTTTGTGTATCTCATCTGTAAAATGGGAATAATTGTACCTGCCTCATGAGTTAGGAGGATTTAGTGGGCAAACGTAAGGTCAAGTGTCTGACAGTGCCTGTCCTCAGGGCTCCATCAGTGTTGGCTAGTAATGACTGTAATTAATATAGGTTAAATGGTCATTAAACAACCCTAGTGTAAGCAAACAGTTGTCCCTCAGCCAACCTGGACCACTATTATTCAGAGAATGGAGCTTCAAAAGGGGGTCTTTGGCCTGCTCCTGTGGCCTGACCCCATCCCTCCGGGGGTTGGGGGAAGAAGCCGGGAAGCTTCGATCCCAGGGGGAGGGGATCTGCAGCGAGTTGGTGGCAGCGGAGGGTGCGGGGCAGCCATCCCCAGGTCCGGGCTGGGCTTCCCAAGCGGCGCCGCGTGGCGCGAAGGGTCTGGGGCCCCGCGGCGCCGCTCAGCTCGCCCCTCCTCTGCAACTTTCCCGGTCCGCCACACTCCGCCTGGCGGGAGTCAGCGGGGCAGGGGCCCGGGAGGGCGACGCTAGGAGCCGCGGCGCCCTCGCTGCCTGCGCGAGCCCGCGGGCTTCGCCGGGGCAAGGAGGACGCGGCCCTACCACGTCCCACGCGGCCCGGCCCGGTTGCCCCGCGGCGGCGGCGGCGTGCGAGCCGCGTCCGACCCGAGTGACTGCAGAGACCCCGGGTAGGTCTGCGTCTCCGGGGGCGGGGACGGCCGGGGTTCCGCGCCGGCTGTGCATGTTAGTCCTGCTTGGGCCCACCTGTCCACCGTCCGTTCCCGGGAGGGCCGCCCAGTGGGTGCCCGGGGATGTCCATCTCTGCGTGTGTGTGTGTGTGTGTGTGTGTGTGTGTGTGTGTGTGTGTGTGTGTGTGTGTGTGTGTGTGTGTGTGTGTGTGTGTGTGTGTGTGTGTGTGTGTGTGTGTGTGTGTGTGTGTGTGTGTAAATCTGTTTATACTGTGGGGCGACTCTTAATAAATCTATATGAAACTTCAGTACTTCGTTCTTCCTGTTAAAGCTTTCTTTAGAAATGTTGAAAATTGTTTTTTTCCCCTTACTTGAAGTTCCTTTTATTTCGAGCACTGATGTAATACAGTGCTGTAATACACATGACAGTTTAAGTGTTAAACACTTACTATAACTTCTCTACCTCCCAAGCTAAACGTTAGTTTTGAATCCTGAAAAAGCATCCGCACTTATAATAACACAAAGTTTCTCTGTGAAAAATTTTGGACTATAAGTCCACCAACTAATGAACATAAGTTTAACAAGTGGACAAATGCAAACGTTAATAACTTCACAAAGCTCCCAAATCAGTAGCGCCTTTTTATGGTTTGATATTTTCAAAGAGCAACTTTGTAATATCTGTCAGGTTGTCTTGAAAATCAGGTTCTGATCCTAATCCTGAAAGGGTTAAATAGCTGCTGGGTTACATTCATGTCCCCTTCCAACAGCTGACTCCTAACACATCAACAATCTAGGCTAGAGTGTTTGGGATCAAATAAATTAAATGAAAAAAAAGTTGAAATATCTGTCATCACGTTACATCAGTTTAGAAGAGCTGCAAGTAAATAATTTCCTAACCTTTTAGAAGATGAAAAGTTTAGTGAATACTATTTACACACTTTGAATATTTTATATTTGAGTGGTCATCCCAGTTTACACAAATGATTGTATATGTCCATTTCCAATCAACAAATATCAGGGTATTTGTGTTATTCGACGGTTAACATTTCAAGCTTTTCTATAAAGGTGATGTTATGTAAAACTGCACATTACTGCATATTGTCAAAAGGTCATTTATAGAATCTGAAAATGAAATCATTAGGGACAACTTAAGAGAAGAACGGTAATAAATTACAGAGTTGAGAAAATACATATGCTGGCATCCAAATCAAAGCCTTAGTTATCACCTGAAATAGTTAATTTTGGTTTTGTTCCTGTTTTTGTTTTATAGGTTTCTAGCGCATTAAAAAAATCCTCATAGGTTTGTTAAACCTTTCGCCGAAGATTACAGCCAATGTTTTGTCTTTGAATAGCAGTTTGTCTCAATTTATTTACTTGGTATTGGATATTTGTCAATGTCATTTCATATCTACAGAAAATTCTTACGCTCCATGGAGGTAGTGGATGTGTGTGTGCGTGGCTGCCGGAGGTCACATGATGGTTTCATCCTGTTTGGTGGAGCAGCTTGACTTTTTTCCCCCTTGCTTTTGGTGATGGTTTTGAGTGCAGAAGTTGATTGACAGATGCATGCCAGAAACCCCCATTCTCCTTTTCAAAGACAACATATGATGGATTGCGATCTCTCAGCCCAGCAGGATACGGGGACCATGCAAGCTGTAATTGGTCAGGTATGGAGTCAGCCATTTCTCAACTCCCTTTTTTTCCACAAGGGTCTCACCATATGATTCACATAATTCATATTTACAGTTCCATCTTTCTATCTGTATCTTCAGCAACCTGCCAGCATAGTGCTGGAAGTGCGAAAGGCAAAAGGCACCCATTAAATCTAGCCAGGAAATCTCAGCTTAAAACTTCAATGCAATGCTTAAAAACAGAAACTAAAAACAACGACTAAAACAAAAAAAAAATTACAGAACCAATCAAATGTATAATTTGGTCTGAATGTTTAAAGAAGCCTATTTTTAAGAATTTATTTTCCATTGAAATTGTGATCTCTGAAGAAGGAAGGACATAAGTGTTATGTTTCCTAGGGAGTAGTTAAATTTTTTCTGTTTTATATTTTTTATTTTGGCTGCATTCTCTCTCTCTAAGGAAAATATAAATATATAAATCCACGTGCTGTACTTCTAACCCAGATAACGTGTGACTGAGCCTGGTAAATGTAGTGGTCTGGGCTGCTTCAGAGGGGGCAGCCTGCAAATTAAACACTGCCACAATCTGAAAGGTCCAGGTGGTTTGCTCGCGCCTCCTAATGCAATCCAGCACAACAGCTTTAATAAACAGCTCTATTTAGTTCCTCCTCCCTGTATCCAGGGAGGTGAACTGGTCTGGAGCTGCTGTGATGAAATGCCAGAAGAATATCTCTCAGAGGCCTCACAAGCTGATTTTTTAGAGCTTTCCTGTTCTGTCGTCTTTGTCTTCCAAATGGGTCAGTGAGTCTTGCTCTTTCTGTTTGGTGCTTTCTGTGAAATCGGTAGTTTAGGTTTGGGTTTAAATGTTTGCCTTGTGAGCTAAATTAGAAGAGGAAAGGATCATTGTATTTTCATTTGCCTTCAAATAACTAAAGTGGTGAAAGGCATGATGGTGCCCTGCTGCAAAGAAGGGTGATTTTTATATGATGGGGGTGGGGTGAATAAAATGGGAATTTCCTTTTTTTGGTGGTGCATTTTTGATCCAAATTTTACTAAGTTGTCTCTGCTTACTTATGAACTGTTAACTCATCAATCAGAATATGGTTATAAATATTGATAAACTCCTAAAAGTTTTTATTTTTTTCACACTTTCCAATCAAGGCAAGCTGGTGAGGTGAGGATACAAAATTTGTTTGCTGTATCTTAAAAGCACGGTGAAAATAGACCATCTTAACTGTTTGCAACAAAATTATACTTTCAACAAAGCACTTCTGAGTTCTGAAAGCACATGGTTTATTAACACCAGCATGCTTCATAATGTATTTTTAGATGGAAACTGTCAGAAATATAATACTGTATTTCTATCCACAGGCTCACACTATTTCAAAACCAGTAGATATCTGTTTCAACAGACCAATATTTTTTTAAAACTTTCAAGTTGGCTTTTGTTATACAGACATATATAAAGTCAGATCTCCCGGCATATATTTGTCAGGAGAAAATATGTAAAGACTGATTTTATTTGCTGACTGTGAATACCCATTTCAGTGTGAGTGTTCACTGATCAGTAAGTTCAGTACATGAAATATAGCTAAAATAATTGTGGTATATAGAATTACATAAATCTCCATTAAAAAAGATGACCTTTTTGTGTACATATAAAACTGGAGCTCAGGATAACAGCGTCACCCTGTTTAATAAAACTTTTCTTAAGTTCAAGGATTTCCTCTCTTCCGTATGTCATAGTATGGCCTTAATACTGTGCAAAATTATTGTGTTTCAGTCCCAAATAAGAAACAGGGTTTCCTTTTATTTATGTTTCCTGTAGTTGGGGAAGAGAGCTTGGAAACAATAACAGGGGAGATGCTTCTAATTTGTTATGTAATATTGTTTATTGGAAATAATTGCAAAGGTTTATTAAAAGGTTTAAGTATGTACTTCTAACAAGGAATTGGTATACAGTTCATTATACAGACAAACTTCTAATTTGTCATGATTTAAAACTGGTTGTTATTATTTCATAGCTCTGTATTTTTTATGTACTCTTAGGTAATTTTTAAAGGTTCAGTATGTCCCAGATCTACACATATTAATGACCTGTTACAAATACTTTGTAATAGTTACATTAAAGAATCCACATGTTTTCTGAAGATTTTACTTCTCATAAATTATTTGTTTCAAAAGTCAACTGAATAAATTATAAAAGCAAGTGTTCTGAAGGTTGTAGAATTTCCTGTATTAAAAATGTACAAGCTAAAATGATTATTTTTTGAAACTAAAACATTAGTATTCAAAAGGAAGGAAAAATAGCATATTGTTCCATATGCATACCATAAAGTCAGAAAACCTAAATTGAGCCCATATCTACAGACATAAAAAAGAAGATGACATACACATTTGAGATGATTTCCTTTTAATTGTAGCACAGATAAGAATATTTACTCGAATAACTACTTCTAACAATAAGGATAAGAATGTGAAAATAAATTTCATTGCTTTTCAATACTTATAACCAGAAAGGAATTATTTTTCTTTCTGCTCTTGATTTCAATGTCATCTTATACCTACTCAGCAGGTGTGAATAGTCCTATTTGATAATGTAAATGTTTGAGTGTATTCCTTCTCAAATATATATTGGAATAATCATTATTTTTGTCTTTTTGTTTTCCTTGTTCTGAGTTCTGTTCCTAAATGTATTTGAGTTGGAGAAGCAAATAACCAATTTTCAATAATATTTTCCACCCAGAATACTAAAAGATTCCCATGAATTATGAGCTTTAGGTTTTTTCATTCATCTCTAGGATCAAATATCCAGTTGCTTCCACTGGAGGGGAAGAGTGGACTGTGTTGCTGGCCTTGATCCAGCTCGGGAGAGTGTACTGGCTTCATAGAACTGACATTGCTTATAGGTGCCTTTCCCCAGGATTTTCCCTCCCCCAAGCAAACAATTAAGCAATTAACAAATTAGGAATAACTCCCTGCCTAGTACATCAAGATCAAGAAATTTGGTTCATTCATACAGTTTTTGGAAATCAACTGGATTTTTTATAGTTATCTGTAGCAAGCTTCCTAAACCTTTGAAGTACAAGATGGACTGTTATCTTTAGATGATTTTTTTAAATCAATTCAAAGTCAAGCAGTTAAGCAGGTTCTGAGCCATGGGTTTGAATATCATGTAAAATTAAGACTCGCACTTCTGCCTTTCATGGTCATTAAATGTTTACTGCATCTTTTCTTGTTTTTGCAGACCTGAGCTTGTGAGTGACAGATTAGTTCATCAGTATTACAGACCTCCTGTTTTTTTTCCCCCACATCTCATGCAGACAGGTCACCGTGTCCAATCCTCCTTCTGGCACCACAGTCCCCAGAGGACCCTTGGCCAGCCTGCCATCTTGATGTGCAGGCCTGAGGGTCTGGGCTAGCTGCATGTTTCTGTATACTGGCTTCTTCAAATATTACAGGGCACAGGACATTAAATAAGTTGTTAATAAAAAGAACAGATGAGGCAAATTAGGTAAAAATATTTGTCTCGCATATCTAAGAGTTTGCTCACAGTGGGAGAGATGTAGCAGGAATAAATGCTCATGGGCACCCTTCCAGTGGATGGCTAGAGGACCCACAGAAGGGTGAGGAGACTGTTTACTAGCCCTGGAAGTGCAATCAAAAGCTTGGATCTTTTTTATTTTCGAGGTAAATATGGACAACTTAAGTGTCTGAAAGTGGCACATTAGAAAGGGAATGCAGTTGTCTGAGACAATGCTCAGTGTGTGCTAATGTCTCCAAAGGCAAGTGCCGGTAACAGGGTACACTTGGACCAACAGTATCTCAATGCATGTTTTCTCATATGATTTTAAAACATAGCAATTCTTGATTGTTCTTGTCTCAAAACAACTATATATGTGGGTTTGCTTATACCTTCCCTTGCTCCGAAAAGTATTAATGTGGCTTTCAGAACAGTGTGCTTACCTAGGACATACTCAAGCTGATGTGAAATGGAGGTGGACTATGTAGAGAGGACCCTGGCAATGTGTAAATAACACACTTTCAGATTGGTCTCAGTTTGATTTTCATGTCCTTTCTATAAAAATTAAACTTTGGGGCTAACTTAAACCTGTTTTACACATGCCAAGCATCTCTCTCTTAGACTGTAAAGAGTCATTTTTGTAGGTGTGCATGCCCCATTTTATTTTTGAAACTGGCATATCACTTCAACAGATTTATGTATTTGGGGGCTGTGAAATTATTATTTGGGTTTAATCAACACTACTGTTTTCCCAGTGTTAGAGGAGAATACTATTCTAGAAAAACACAAATTAATTAAGGATTATTCTTTCTGAATACAAATGGTACTAGTGTTCCTTTAATAAGTGTGGGATTCACCAAAATTGAATTTGTACTATATATTTCTAATTGACCTTAAACACTTCACTCAATAGTCCACTGACAGGTAGAAAAGTTGATGTTAGCTTTTCATAGTCTATCAAATAAACTCAATTTTTATTACCTTTAAAACATTTTTGAAGTTCACTATGTTATCAGGAGGGTGTTAAAATTGTCTTTACAATTATATGCATGAAAAATAGTGATGATTTTGTCCAACATAGTGGTAATACTATACCATAATGTTAATAATAATACTGAACGACTAACATATTAAATCTGATCCTGAAGTTGCATTTTCATTTCTATTTCTAAAGTCAGTTAATGAAACTCCTTCTGTATATTCATGTATCATTTCTATGCTTAAGAACTTAAGGCTTTTGGATTTGTATTTCTAGAATACAGAAAGAGGCTGCTGAAACTCTTAATATGTGAGTGCTTATGAGAGAAAGTTTGACTGCAACACGTTTCCTTATGTAACACCTACAGTACCTGTTTCAGAGACAGTGGAAGGCATTCCCTCATTGACCATTTCTTTGTTGTGTAAGCTGCATTTAATCAAACAGCTTAAAGCATCTTTCTTTTTCATCATTATTGTTTATCACAATTAGAATTTAACTATCATGTTAATATGGAAAAACTCTTGCTTTTCAGTTGCATGGTGATACTGTATGAGCTGCTGTTTTCTCTAATGCTTAATGGAATGGAAAGGAAGGTTGTGAAATAAAATTTAAATGTAAAAGGATCAAACTTGAAAAAATACCCCAAACAGATAAATATTGGCCATAATTTGAACACTAATAGAAAGTCCAAATTATATCACTTTTAAGTTAATTTGTGTTTTGTGGCCAAACTCTTGCTTGGGAGGTAATCGCTGCTGTAAATATAATTTCATACCTGCATTTATGTTCTTTTCCTCCCTCCCTCCTCCCTTCTTTCCTTCCTTCCTTCCTTATTTATTTATTTATCTTTGGGTAGGTGAAATGGATGTCCAGAAAAGTAGATTACTGAGTCAAGCTCTGTTCTGGGATTACACGCCACTACTCTGTTGAGCCATGCTGTCTTGAGCTGGTCCAAAATTACAATGAAAATTTGTACCAATTTTGGCTTTTTAGGCATTTTTCCTGAGTCTTATATTGAAGAAGGGGTTGTGAGACACTGTCATTGACTTTCAGAAAGATTCATTTTTCTTTCTATTTTCTTTCCAGTTCTGCAATGTGAGCCAATTTTGGTGAAAATCATCTAATTTTTATGTGATTAATTCATTCCTGGTTTGCCCTGTGCTTGTGTTATTTTCTTTATCCCAGCTGCGAATGTCCATATTATTGTTATTTCAAGGGCTACCACTTCTTCTAAATGTAAAGCTATTGTGTGTAATTAGTGGCAAAGTAATGGCAAACATTTCTGATTACTTACATGAAAGGCACTCTCTAGGTTTTAAAACACTTATTTTTCAAGTTGGCTGGTTTCAGAAAATAGCTTTTTGTTTTATCACAAGCTTTAAAACCTCCGTGATGTGAAGGACTCTTTCTTCAAAAGACAGAGATTAGCTGTTGATACTTGGTACAGATTCTGGGTGAACTGCAACCCCATTCCCATCAGCAGCATTTTTCTAACCACAGAGCAAGAAAAAAAATGGAGAATCAATAGAATATTCTAAATTTTATGTATTTTCAGGTTTTTTTTTCCTCTAAGGGGTGGATTATTCCAGTGGGAAAAGATACCTGTACAATGTGCAGCTCCCACTTCCTGAGGCCAAAGATGCAAAAAAAAATGTGTTGACACCTTGAATGAAAAGGAAATAGTTACTCAGAAGTATTGCTCTGATATTTTGCTCTTTTTCTTCCCTGTCACTTCCCCATCAGCCTTTCTTCTCTTTCCCACTGTAATCCAGAGTCAGTCTGATGAGGAATAAGTGCAAAGTGAATCCTTGTGGGCTGCCCAGCCAGCAAATGGCACTCGAACGAGATACGAGACCCGAAGCAAAGCAAAGCAAAAACCGTAGCAGAAAACTCACTACCACACTTGCTTCTGACAGTTAGTATTTTTGTTACCTTATTTTGTAAGCTCATTCATCTCTCCTATCAACTTTAGTCTCCCAATGAGCAACCCAACAATGTTTTAGGACAGGACAAATACAATTTAAAAACAAAGCTGAAAGGAGGAAAAAAAAAGCTTCACAGCACTTGTGCCACGGAACATGTATTTCAAAATTAAGGAACACTATTTCTGTAGCTGTGTACAAGAGTTTAACCAATGCTTGAGTGTTGTGAGATAGCAACCTTATTAAAATAGCTATCCAGCAGTTACTATGATGTTGACTCTGCACATTTTACAACTTTGATTTTTCATGAATAATTAGGCACTATTTTAGGAAGGAAATGTCTAACACCTAACAACTTGAAGAGACAGATCTGTTTTAAAAATATTAAATACCCGTTCAAAGGTATTTTTAGCATATTGATCAGAAGGACTGAGGCAAACTCTCTGGAAAGACAAGTGTGTCATTTATACAGAGCTTAGTTTTTAGTGCAGAATTCATACTCAGAGTTTTAGTAATATGAAATACTTTACTGTTGAGAGCGAGAGACAAATATTGTACCAACACAGAAGCATGGATACCAGAAACCCTAATTGGTATTGAAGACATATGACAAAGAAGGTTAGATACTTCTTACATGTTAAGTTGTATTCCTTCAAGAGGGAATGTCAAGAAGGGCAGGAAAGGAGCCAGGCACACAGCGCTGGGCCGGGCAGGCCAGACTTGCTTCAGACAGAGCTCGTCAATTTTGTAAGCCTTAAATAATACTGGGAAACAAGGCTCTTTCAACCTTTTGGAGAAAAGGTTGAGAGGTGGAACAAATGTAAAATGCTGCTTAATGTGCGCAAGTAAAGCCAAGAACATCAAGCTCACTTCACTTAGTGTCAGTCCTGATAATTCGTCATTACGGTCGGGGCAAACTGTGGTCTCTGGGCTGAAACAATTGTATCCATTTTTTTTTTTAAAAAAACAGAATGTTCCAGCTTGGATCTTATGTCCTTAGGGTTACAATATTGAATTCTGAATAGGGAAACTTAATCTTGCAGCTAGATTTGACAAGATGCTGGTTGAACGGTAGGCAAAAGTGATGATTGTGGGATGAAATGCCCTAGGTCAGAATTTGGGAATATAAGAGATTTTGTGGAAATTTGGCTGTGATATAAGAACCCCAAATTTGAGAATTTCTCACTGGTCATATCAGCAGATGGTGTTTAAGGGTCTGCAAAGGAGATCACTGTTGTATTCATTTTCTGTTTAACATCTTCAACAGTGAGTTTTTACACATTCTCAGGTGTATTAATGTCTCTCTAAGGTTGCTAATGTAAAGGTGTTTATAGTAATAATCAAAAGTTTTCTAGGGACAAAGGATAACATATCACTCAAATCTGAATAATCATATTTTGTTTCTTAGAAAAATGTTAGTAATTAATCCAGGAACTAAAGTTTCTTCCTGAAAACTTTTTCATTGATAAACAAACCTATGTCTAGATTCCCAGGGACTACAGGATTTAGAGTAAAGAGGAAAATGAATGAAGCAATTTAATTAGCAAACACACACACACACACACATGGCCTAGACATTTGAGGAATACTTGATTATTCTTCAAATAATTCAAAAACATTTAACTCTCTGTTTTCAATTTGAATACATGAGAAAATTATGGTAGTTGTTTACTTGAAATACTCTTCCTCTTAACTAAGATGTTCAAGAGAATAGGAAAATCCTTTGCAACTTCTAGAACTCAAGATCATTGCAGTAATTTGAGCACATAGTTGATCTTTACACTGTAAAAGAATGCTTAGTGTGGTTATTTCCTTCCAAAAACAGGGGTTCCTTGTTTTGCAATGTACTTCCATATTATAGCTACTTTCTGCAAGTGCTGAGGCTTACCCAGCTGGGATTGTTTTCTCTTTCTACCATTATCCATCAAATGCAATTAAATAACTAATTGAGGCAGATAGTGGAGCATCTGGGTAAAACCTACAGAACAGGAACACAATTCTTACATGCATATGATTGAAGTGTTACATGGTGGAATCCTACAAGTCTTTTTAAAAATTTTAATGAGTTATTAAAGTAGTGTGTGCTTGTGATAAACAACTTTGACAACACAGGTCAATATAAAGTGAAAAGTAGAATACCTCATCATTCTACTCCCCACAAATAACCATTGTCAGTTATTTCTTAGAAAACTTTCTAGAAAATTTTCATGTACATATAAGCACAGAAAATCTTTATACAACCCAAGTGAATCTGTACTATACCCAGAGTTCTGCAACTTACCTTTACATTTTCAAAACACACTTTGAAAATCTCATATTGCTATAATTAATCTGCATCCTTCTCTATAGTATTTCCTTTTTTGGATGTATACTGCTTTATTTAACCAGTTCTCTCTTTTTTTAAATGGAGATATAATTGACATATAGCATTATATTGGTTTCAGGTGTACAACATAATAATTCAATATTTGTGTATGCTGCAAAATAGTCACCACAATACATAACCAGGTCTCTCTTGATTAGCATTTAGCTTTTCAAAAATAAGTTAGTCTCTGCAATGAGACTCACAAGTAGCAATGGTTCATTTCTCTTAGCAGAAGAAAATTGAGAATCTTCCAAATGGGTTTGCTTTACCAAAAGAACTCACAAGCGGTATCTCCTGAAAGAAGGTGAGGTGTAATGTTAAAAAGTGAAGGATAGCTTTATGCCAAAAGCATTGATATTTGCCATTTATATTTTGAACACTCAAACCAAACAAAATAGCAATAGATATCACAGTATTATATTTAATGACAGAAAAGCAGATGAGAAAATGTAAGAGATAATGACATAGGAGCCAGTGCTCAATGAAATACTTATGACTTTAAAACCTCTGTGTTTGTTCCAAGCCACCAACTCAGCTGAACAAAATGCATAACTTATTTTCTTTCATGTGCCTCAATGCTATTTACTAAGATAATTGACAGAGATATATGTTGCCAATGTATGATTCAGTTAGTATACGTAGATTAGTGAAAAAGAGACCAGAAGAAATTCATGGTAATTAATGTCAGTTAAATTCCTATTTTCTATATTTCATATTGTCAGACCAATCCTTCAATGATCATGATTCATAGGTTAAATATTGCAGTCAGGAGAAGGGCTGAATCAAAACTAATCATATGTAGCCCTGGAATTCAACTAATTTAGGGTTTTGGTAAGGTAGACAAATTAAATACTACTTAATATTTAAGAACATGTGAAAATTTGTTTTAGATTTCTGTCAGGATATGTCTCTGGCCATTCATCTTAATAGCACCACTTCACCTACACTAAGAAGATGGTGAAGTAGGTGGTAATGAATTCTTACGTTTGTGGAAGAGATCTAAAGTGACATCTTTCCCTGTCCAGTTTCCTGGAACCGGCTGTATGGAACTGCAGGTTGGGTGGCTGTGTGCCCTCCTCTCTGTTCTTCCCTGTAAATGGATGCTGGGACAAGTGACCTGGACAGGAGATGATCATGCTGCATGTATAGGCTTAAAAATAGCTGTCTCCGTCACATCTAACTCAAAACAGGCTCTTCCGAACAAAGCGCAGAGCGCATCTTTGGTATCGGTGCTCTCCTTTGGAAACCACAACTCTGAGAAGTAGGTACAAATCATCATTCCCATTTTATGACAGTGAAACTGGCTCAGAGAGTTTATTTGTCTTACTTGTAGTCATATTGCTAGTGAGTGAAAGTGAGGTTTGAGGTTTGAACCCAGGTATCCTTTCAAAGGGGTCACTGTTTTCCCCTGCACCAGTGCTTAATGCTGGCTGCCTTTTAGAACTACCTGGGGCAATCTTTGAAAAATCTGTTGATAATGGAAGCCCCATCCCCAGAAATTCTGATTCAATTTATTTGGGTAGTCATATTTAAAAGTTTTGCAGGTGATTCTAATGCACTTTATCACAGTGCCTCTTCAACTGAATGAATAAATAAAATGAATAATAATGAATAAATAATAAAATGAGATAGTGAAGATTGAACAGTGTAACCCCTCTCCCCACACACAATCATAAATCCACAGCAGCAGAAGAATGGAGGGAATTTAGTCTGGTATTCATTTCACGTATGGGAGTGTGTGTGTGTGTGTAGCTGTTTCAGTGGGAATCTTGTAAGGCTTGTTGAATATCGGAGATGTTGTTTATTAACATTTTTCATCCAAGAAACTGCTAGATATTAAGTCATCTCAAAAATAACAGCACTACTATAATTACCAATTAGTGAGCACTTACTAGGTGCCAGGAACTTTACAAGCACAATTCAATCCTCACAGCAGCTTTGTGAGGTAGTTACAGCTACTCTCTCCTATCAGGTGACTTGGGATGTGGGATGTGGCACAGAGTCACATGGACAGCAAGCGCCAAAGCTGGAATTTGACCTAAGCCAGGGTGTAAATCCTTGATCATCCATAAAACCACAGAATTGAAACATGGCCCTAGTCATTACCTGTGGGAAGTATGATTCTTAGCATCATCTCTGGACAGGCAGATTTATTTCAGAAATGTCTTTTCTTGTTCCCCTCTCTCCTCCCCACCCTGCTCCCTACCTCCGCCTCCTGGTCCTCCTCTTTCCCCTTCTGCCGCTCCCCCACCTTCTCTCTCTTTTTCCTCCTCTTCCTCCTACTTTTCCCAAGAATCCACAACTCATTCATTTCTTATATGAGAATTTTATTGTTGCCATCATTTACCCAGTATAATTGGGCTCTACATGGTGACCTGGAAAATAATTCTTTTAAAACATATAAAACAGGAGAATGGATTGTGAGTGGAAAGATGGAAGAGTGCATTGGTGCTCTCTTGTGGGCTTCCCAGAAAGAGGTGCCCCTAACCAGACCAGAGTCACACCGGCCTCTGTTTCCTAGGGGTTCACGAGGTGTACCTTCAGGCACCTCAGACAGTGGACAGTAGGCACTGCCCTGTGTGTATGAGGAATAAGTAAAACATACATACACATATAAAATAGAAAACAAGTTTATGTTTTATAATGTATATAAAATATATATGCAATATATATAAAATACATAACTTCTATTATAATATATATAACTATCTAAAATAGAAAACAAGTTTATATTTTATAATAGTCCTCACTTTTTGAGATGAATAGCCTCGGAAACTCTTTTATCTTTATCTTTTAACTGATTAAGATTCTCTATCTATCTACCTAGTATGTCTGTCTCGCTTTTAACTCATTCATATTCTTACCTGTATTTGAAACCAGAGTGTTAAATTTGCAAAATGACCTTACTTTCTCTACCTATTCTTCACAAAAACTCAACTAAATTCCAACCAACACACATTGACATTTCTAAACTAATTTTTATAAACCAATTATATTGTGATTAAAGATTATGGTAGTGGGAAATCTGATTCTACCAGCGAGGCATTTCTTAACTCAAATTTTGCAAAACTTTTCCAAATTTTTCAATTGCATTTTCTTGGAAATTGAAGTAAACAAACAGGGGCTGATAAAGATAAATCTCTCTCTACTAGGAGTTCATAATTTTCACAAAACATTTATTTTCTTTGCATTGGTGAGTTATGGATGGAGGTCCAAGTAGAATTTACTCTAAAATACCTCCTTTAGCTTTTATACACAAACCAGTTATATCAGAACTTATGGGTATGTGGTTAGGAAATAATTTGATGATTTGGTGAAATGGATCACTACGATCTTCAACAAAGTACTGGTTGCTTTGGAACATCAGAAGTGAATGTAACACTTGGTAAAGACTGTGTTTTGCCTGGAGCTTGTAATCCACTATAGGATAATATATCTTATATCTCCGCCCTCACCTCTTCCACACCTATATCCCTCTTCTCAGTGAGCATTCTGAATCAAAAGTAGGAGACATGGCCGTTGTTCAAACAGATGACTTTAGTCTCGATAACACCTCCTGAAAGAACCCAGCAGTGAGGGAAATTGGGTCAAGCCTGTTAGGGAGTAAAAGGAGAATTCAACAAAGTAGGCAAGATGTAAGTCAAATATTAAGTTCATTAAGATTTTTGAAGGTTTTTCTCATTTATTCATACCCTTTTTTCTTCAATATTGCTTGATGGTTTTCTTTCTTTCCAGTAGGACCAAATCTTTATTAGAAATACAGTTTCAGAGGAAATGTTGAAGGTGAGGGATCATGTTACCTCCTAGTTATTTGGTTAAAGTTGGCACATGAAATCGGTGCCACATCACAACCCAGGGGATCAAATCATGTTCATGGGCAAATGAATGTAGGAGCACCTCCCTGACCCACTAGCCATTATTTAAGTTTAGGCAACATTGCAATTATATGTTAATAAAAATTAGATGCCTCACACACTCATTTCTTTTATTGGGGTTTCAAGGGGCAATAAATAAGATAGTTTCTTTACTGCCTGAGTATATTTCACCTAATTACTTATAGAGATCATTGAAAAATGTGGCTTTCTGCCTGCAGCCAGATGGGTTTGCTAATTTTTGGTCTTGGGAGAACCTATGGAGGAAAGTTTGAGTCTGATGAAAAGACCATTTGCCCAGGATTTCTGCCTCCTACCTGGACTGGGGCAGAGGGGAAAAAAAAAACCAAGTTCCTGTGTTGATGTAGAGGACCATGGGTGTCAGACTCTTGTCACTTAGTAATGTGATAAAGAATTTCTCCTTTTGTGGGTGAGAAGTCCATTCACATAAAAACAGAGGCCAGGGGATCAGAGCTCTCCCTTCCAGACTTTTTTGCAGGAAATGGGTGATAATGGGGTTTTATTGGAGACATTGTCAGACTGAGAATCCAAACAAAGGAGTTTGAATAAAATAAAGTCCTGGGCAGTAACCGTAATGTGGTTGTTAGGGGGGACCTGATGTAGGGGAGAGCATAGTAAACATAGTATTCTTCATGTAAGTGTAGATTAAAAATTAAAAAAAAAAGAAAGAAAGAAAGAAAGAAAAGGGGGATTACTCTTTAACAGGATAAAATTATTGGTAAATCAAAGATCAACGCATGCTTTAAATATCCTTAATGTTGATCACTTAAAGGGTGTCAGATGATCAGCTATGGAGGTACTCTTTTCTGATAATATTCCTTTCTCTTAATTAAAAAAAAAAAAAAAGCAGTTACTGTGTGCTGACCTCCAATGAGTTCTGCACAGTGGTATAGAGGGCATGTCAAAGTGTGGGCAAAGGGTCTGTTTGTTTCTATGCAGAAGATCAAGGCCTAGTTTGGATACCCAGAAAATGAACTAAGATACGATATGAGGAGGAGCTTCCGGCATCAGCACTCTCTGGAGGACTCGTGCCGGGGGATGATCATCAAAAAGCCTCCACAGGGATCCAGACGATGCTGCGGTTGTGGCTGCATCCAGCCCACCGTCTCCTGGACTTGCCATAGGAATGAGGAGGGAGATATCTAGGCTGGCATGTGCATACAGTGAGACAACGAATTTGACCGGATCTGTACTGTTGGAACTCAACCAGGAGTTGGGAGGGGTGCAAGTTGTAGCACTCCAAAATCTCATGACTATAGACTATCTATGGTTAAAAGAACATATGGGATGTGAACAGATCCCAGAAATGGGCTGCTTTAATTTGTCTGATGGTTCAAGTACAGTTGGACAATATCCATCATATCATAGATAAATTTTCACAAATGCCTAGGGTGCCTAAATGGTTTTCTTGGCTTCACTGGAGATGGATGGTAATTATAGATTTGCTTTGTTTATGTCACCGTATTCCTATTATGTTAATATGTGTGTGCAAATTAGTTAGTAGTTTAAAACCTATACATACTTAAGGTACTATACAAGAAGATATGTCAAAGAAATAATCAATCCTCCCATGTTTCCTTCATATGCTACATCTATAGCTTTTCTTCTTCCTTCCTAATTACAACCCTTAAATAGAATTTGTGCCTCATATCGAATTTACCGAGTATCATAATTCCTCCAGGTGGTAAAGATACCTCGAGACAAGTGCTGGGCATAGAAGCCACAGGGCATAAATCTGCAAAGAAGTAAAAAGCTAACCTTTGCAAACAATATGGCTACTCTCTCACTTACCAACTTTACATTTCCCTGTATGGCCCCGGAAGATGACTGGTTAGCCAGAGACGGGTAAGATTCCTCAAGGGAGGAACAACCTAAGACAGGCACAGTCGCAGGGGGGCCATCAGGTGAGAAATTGGGGATCAACAGAGGTGAGGCTCAGAACCTCACCCCCCCTGCTTTGAGAGAAATCTTCTGCATCCGTGGATGTCTTGCTGCCCTTGTCTAGCCTGGATTAATACTTAGTCCATAGGCACACACCTGATCATCTGATCATCTACATTTGCCTTCTTACAGCACTAAACTATGTTTTCTACCTTTATCTTGCATCTACCTACCACTTCAGCATTTTATTAAAATAAAAATAATAATAATAGGAGAAATGTGGGATCAACATATAAATCAAGTACAAAAATCAAACAAATATTCATATTTGACCTGATTGTTTATAGGTCATAATGCATGATCAAAACCGAAAGTTTCTGTGATGAATGCCCTTGTACTGTTCACCATGTAAGAATTTATTCACTATGTAAGAATTCGTTCACCATGTAAGAACTTGTTCGTTATGCTTCAGAAGATTGGAGACTGACGAGAATTAGGCTTGAGATGGATTAATGATTGTACATTGAGCGTTGACCCCCCTATACTGAATTTTATTGTTGTTAACAACCATTTGATCAATAAATATGAGAGATGCCCTCTCAAAAAATAAAAATAAATAAATAAATAAAAAATAAATAAAAAATAATAATAATAAAGGGAGAAATGTGGGATCCACATATAAATCAAGTATAAAAATCAAATGAATATTCATATTTGACCTGATTGTTTATAGTTCATAATGCGTGATCAAAACCGAAAGTTTCTGTGATGAATGCCCTTGTACTGTTCACCATGTAAGAATTTATTCACTATGTAAGAATTCATTCACCATGTAAGAACTTGTTCGTTATGCTTCAGAAGATTGAAGACTGACGAGAATTAGGCTTGAGTTGGATTAATGATTGTGCATTGAGCATTGACTCCCCTATACAGAATTTTATTGTTGTTAACAACCATTTGATCAATAAATATGATACCTCTCAAAAAAAAAAAAAAAAGGAAACTAAAAAAAAAAAAAAAAAGATAAAGTCCTGGGCTTTTTGTAATTTCAGTTTAACTGGTACATAAATGCTCCCTCCCTCCCTCCCTCCCACCCATCTTGCCTTCTGTGAAACTGGCCCATAATCATCTTAGGATAGATGAAGAGTTGAAAGAGTTGTTCAAGCAAGACTCCACAGGATTTTCTCTTTTTAATTCACCATGTCTTTCTAGCTCCTTTTCTCCTACTTTCCCAAACAACTCTTTAGTTTGTCTAGAGGCACATCTGGCATATTCTGGGTTTGAAATGAGTCCTGTGTTAGAACTGTTACTCTTCTAATTTATATCTTGGCTGAAGGGACTTCTCAAGTGGTTTTGAAGCCTTGAGTTGCCTTTGTTCCATTTAGTTCCCTCTCAAAATTCCTTGTCAGGTTTTTTTTTGTGTTCTGCTACTAATTTCATTTCAGAATATTAAATGAAGCTTGAAAATTATTATTTCCCATTTTCATATGGACATCTATAAGGAAAGGGGCTTCCTTAGCTGTGACTTCTTATTCCTATTCTATATTGCATCTCATGTAAACAGCCACTACCATGATACCCAGTGGACCGTTATTCTGAGCACATTTGAATGTTGAATCTTAAAACATGAAGGAGGGACACAAGGTCCTACTTAACGGACCTGACAAGACAAAGAGGAGTGAAGAATGAGGGCATAGAATTAGAGTTCCAAGCGTTTATGTCAAATGGATGTTAAGTTGTATGTGGATCAAATAAATAAGATGTGACCAAGAAAACACAATTAAAACACAACTTTTAAATCTGATGTCATCATTTTCAGGGTTTTCATGAAAATACTCTCATATTTGTTTAGTGGTGAAAACAAATCTGTTGTAATACCTTGCCATCTCTAAAAGATAGTCCTTGAAATATTACTCTGTGGAAAAATTGTGTTACTACTCATTTTAGCAATATTTTATGCAATACAAATTAATTGACTGAATAATTTTTGTCTTTCTACAGTCTGGGAAATGGATTATTCAAATCATGCTTTATAACTTTTAATATAACAGGCCGCAGAGTAGCATGTTGAACTGATAGCTACATGTGTATTTACAAATTGAAAAAGTTTATGCATAAAAAATATAATGAATGAAGAGATTCTTTTGGTACTTAGAAAACAATGGTATGGATTTAGAATCTACTTTATTTAATTCCTGAATACAATTTTCTCAAAATAACATATAAGTAAGGTCATAATAATGAAGTGTTTTGTATTTATATTTTGTGGGATAAGCAAATGGCTATATCTGAACATCTGACATTTAATTTTTTCTTGTTTTTCCTGCAGAATTCTAAACACAACAATGAAGTATATATGTATATCATTATTTTAATGAAATAGGTATTGCTCTTCTGTGTAACAAATTGAGGAAAAGGGAATAGAGGCACACTTAGGAAAGAAAGAGAAGATTTGAGCTAGATTAGTAAAAAATAAAGTGTTGATTGTTTGGATGAATGTCAGGCAGAACAGGTGTGAGTTTCAAGTTTCAAATTAGAAGTAATGTTATGAAATAAGAAACAGTATCTAACAAATAGTATCTAACAGTGGAAATGTCAGGGGTAATGTCTGCGGGCAAAATGGGGTTTTTCCAGGGGTTGCAGGTTCAGGTTTATGATTCCAAAAACAATCTAAAGGAAAGTCTGTCTAGTGTCTAAAGTGAGACTGAGTAATATCACTATTTAAATTTCAGGATTTTATGCACATCCACACACGCACGCATGTCTATGTATCAATAGTTTCTCCATTTTGGAAACCGGTATTTTTTTTCCTCTCACAAGAGGCCAAAGCTTGTGAACCCTCTAAAGTGCTTCATGTTTGATCCATCTATGTAGAATCCCAGAGAAGAGAAAGTTCTGGTGAACCAAGTGCATGTTTCGGGCCTTCTGGTCGCTGAGAGGAGCAACACGTTTTCAGGCACTTGAGCTCTCCTATTGGGGCAAAGCTTAACTCCATTTATGCCTTAGTATCTTTTACTAATTTGGGTAATATTCATCTATTTTTTTTTAATCTCTCCTGAATGTGAGTTTTCTACTTGGCTGAACAAAGTCTTTGTCCACCTAGATTTCAAAGTATCTGAGGCTAATAAAAAGGCAAAACCACCAGAAGGCAAGCCTTGGAATACCAAGCGCATCACCTTTCAAACCTTGCTTTTATACCTTGGGCGACTTCCAGAGCTTGTCTGTGATTCAGTTTCTTGAACAGTAAAGCAGGGGTGATAGGAATGGCCAGCTCAGAGGGTTGCCACAAGGATGAAATAAGATCATACAAAGAATGAAGCACAGATCACTGGCTCCCTTGCTACTTGAACTTCCCTTGTAAAAAAAATGGAAGTGTCCCTCCACCTTTGCCTTCTGTGTGGGATATTGCTGAAACTCCTCAGGGACTTGGCTTTGTTGACCCTAACCTTCTACTAGTTTTCTGACCCTTCTGTTCTTTAACACCTTTGCTCCTTTTTTCCTCCTTTCAAGAAATGAGACATTCCCCAAGGTCCAATCCCAGGTTCTTTTCTGTATTCCCAACATCTTCAGAAACTTCAACTATCATTCTCTATAATCTATTCTCTAATCCACTTCAAGCCCCGACCACATTTTTGAACGTGTCTCCTAGGTCCTTGGCTTTACCTGCACTTGTATCATGTTGGAACCTAAAGACATCTTTCTTATAAACTTGTTCCACCTAAAAGAAGAATAATTAGCACTCACTGAACTCTCACTGTGTGCCAGACAGTGTTCTAAGGACATGACGTACGTATCTATCTCAACAGAAGTAAGTGGGATTCAAAATCAGGCATTCTGACTCCACGTTTATACCTCTCGACCTGCTTGTTCCTGCAAAGGATGTCACAGCCTTCCACTCACCCTGCCTCCTCCCTCACCCTCACCTCCCACATTTAATGAATGGAAAGAGCTCTTGGTAACTACCTGGGTTGAAAATCTTTGTCCGTTCTTGTTTCCACCTTGCATTTCAGAGTTTTGTTCCTTCACTTGGACTCCTGAAGGAGCCAACCCCCTTCTAGTGTTCCTGTTCCTGTGTTTCCTGTACACTAATGACCTTCAGACATTTCTACTTTCCCAAAAACTTTACCTAAAGGCCCCAAATGTACAGCAGACACACACTGGGGCTCTAAGTGAAGTCAGACAAGGAACCCAGATTCCCACCTGTACTGCTGACTTTGTTCCTACTGGTGCCCCTAATGACTCAAGGGAAACTCTGGGGTGTCAAGTCCACTACTGAGCCAGATATCAGATAATTTCCTGTTTTGAAACAGTCAACAGTTCAAAGACCAGGTGGTGAGGCCATGGGAGCCCCCACACCATCTTCCCCAGGTCTGTGGACTTTCCTTCACTCCTCCCACACAGACTCTAAACTTTAAAGATGAACTAGATTATTCACTTTTCTTAAACACCTGCAGTTTCTTGCCTCCATACTTTGATTTTCTACCATTATTTCTGTTTACTTACACCTTGTCCTTCCTCCTGAAACAACAGCTCCTTCAGGAAGCCTCCACCATTGGCCTAACCATCTGATCCCTAAGAGCATGTTGTGCTGCTTTTTGGAAGCTGCCTTCTGCTTTGTGGTAGGGTTATTGTCAGCCTGTGTTGTTTCCCCTTGATGATAACCTCTCAAGGGTTAGCGTCTACATAATCTCTTTGGGCCAGCACTGAGCACACAGCCCAAAACCTAGAGCAGCTGGACACAAATGCATTGCAGATGTGAAAACAAGTCATTTTACTCAACAGGTGGTTTTTGAGCATTTGGTAGGCAAATAGGCCATGAGGATACAAGGTGCCAGATGTTATGGCACTGACAGCAGGTATCTGCGTGGGAGCAGATACGATAAGGACCTCTTTCTCTGCAGAAGTATAAATTTCATACAGTTGTAGTTTATAAGAAGGAGGTCATCGATTGCTTGGGAACTGACCCAAGCACCTTGTTTTACTCAAAGCACTGAAGTGATTTGACCAAGGTCAGTGGCCAAATCTGGGTGACAGAGGCCTTATTCTCTGGGCAATGTGTCACAGCTCTTCAGCCACCTCTGATTTGAAAGTGTACAAAACAGTAATTGTTCCTTGCAAAATTCTCTTTATATTTTATTTTCTCTGACCATTTTAATAATATTAAGTTTATTCTCTTTCCTTTCTTTCCCTCTCCCTCTCCAACCCCACGCATTCCACTTCCCCCAAATCACGTGAACAATATGAGAGAGGTGTTTCTGAGTGAGTAATTCACTCTCTCAGTCCATACCACTTGCCACTTTCTCTGTCTTTATGCAATGCTTGCTCTTGATAGTACCTGTGTGTTTTGTAGACAGTTTAAAAAGTGACTTCTTATGAGCATAGCAGCACTAAATTTCCAAAGAGACAAAATATATTAGAGAGCTAATTTTGCATCACAGCCAGTTTTGACTTTTTTTCTTTAGGGTGGAGTTCATAACCAAGGAGCTGAGGACAGGTGGTGTTAATTGATTACTTAAGTCATGTGGTTGTTATTGAGTGCCTGCTATGGGTCAGGCACTATTTCATATCCTGGGGACAAAATGAGGACCAGGGTAGGCAAGGTCTTTGTCCTCACCTAGATTGCAGTGTAGACATGGGAAGAGATGAAAAACAAGTTGAACACAAAAATTCTAAATTGTAGTAAGTATTAGGAAGGAATTGAAAAATAATACTAAGATAGGAAATTGTGATTGAGGGTGAGACACCTACTTTAGATGGGGAAGAGGAGGGAAGGCCATGTCCTGAAGGCTGAATGTGTCACCTTGCAGAGAATGGGGCTGGAGAGGGGATGGAAGACATGATGATTATGGTGGTGGTGGTGGTGGTGGTGATGGCTGTGGTGATGAAGAGGGTGTGGTAATGATAGAGATGATGGAGATGGTGATGGAGATCATGGTGGTGTTAGTGATGTTGGAGATGGTGGGGTTGGGGATGGAGATGATGGTGGTGGTGGTGGTGGTGATGATGGAAATGGTGGGGATGGGGATGGAGATAGTGGTGGTGGTGGTGATGGTGATGATGGGGATGGGGATGGAGATGATGGTGGTGGTGATAATGGAGATGGTGGGGATGGGGATGGGGATGATGGTGGTTATGGTGATGATGGAGATGGTGGGGATGGGGATGGAGATGATGGTGGTGGTGGTGGTGGTAGTGATGATGGGGATGGGGATGATGGTGTTGGTGATGTTGGAGATGATGCGGATGGGGATGGAGATGTTCATGGTGAGGGTGATGGTGTGGATGAGGATGAAGATGATGGTGGTGGTGGTGATGATGGAGATGGTGGGAATGGGGATGGAGATGATGGTGGTGTTGGTGTTGATGATGGAGATGGTGGGGATGGGGATGATGGTGGTGAAGGTGGTGATAATGGAGATGGTGGGGATGGGGATGAAGATGATGGTTGTAGTGGTGGTGATGTTGGAAATGGTGGGGATGGGGATGGAGATGATGGTGGTTATGGTGATGATGGAGATGGTGGGGATGGGGATGGGGATGTTGGTGGTGGTGATGATGGAGATGGTGGGTATGGGGATGATGGTGGTGGTGGTGGTGATGATGGAGATGGTGGGGATGGAGATGAAGATGATAGTTATAGTCTTGGTGATGTTGGAGACAGTGGGGATGGGGATGGAGATGGTGGTGGTGGTGGTGATGTTGGAGATGGTGGGGATGGGGATGGAGATGATTGTGGTGGTGGTGGTGGTGATGGAGATGGTGGGGATGGGGATGGAGATGCTCATGGTGATGGTGGTGGTGGTGATGTTGGAGATGATGAGGATGGGGATGGAGATGATGGTGGTGATGGTGGTGGTGATGGAGATGGTGGGGATGGAGATGGAGATTATGGTGGTGGGGATGGAGATGGTGGGATGGGGATGGAGATGCTCATGGTGATGGTGGTGGTGGTGATGTTGGAGATGATGAGGATGGGGATGGAGATGGTGGTGGTGGTGGCGGTGATGGAGATGGTGGGGATTGGGATAGAGATGGTTATGGTGATGGTGGTGGTGGTGATGAAGAGGGTGGCAGTGATGGTGATTATGAGCCACAGAAGTTCATAACTAACTACACTATAGTAAAATTAAGAGCTTCATCAAATGTTATTCTGAAATTTTATCCAAGAAGACCTAGAAGTCATAACAATTAGGATTATATTAAATACGTTTTTAATTCTTACCTTTGTCTGTGAACAGTTTACTCTTGAAAGTACACTTAGTGGTAAAGGAGAGAGCAATTTTTTTCCACAATACAGTTTTTATATTTTCTTTTGTAGATAATGAATTCTCGAAAAACAAAGTGAATGCTAGTACTCTGTTATTTTTTAGGCAAAATCCAGGAGTCTTAAAAGCAGTTTGTTAATATAGTACTGGTACTGCCTTGAGGTCAATGATTTACAAGTATCAAGGAGAAAAATAACATTTTAGACCAGTAAACTGATTACTGACCTGCTGTTTTGGTAATTTATTGATTTGATCAATTTCTTCAAAGCACTAAGCTTATTTTTCTCTTCAGGGAAATTTCTGAATATTTTCTGACAGTTACCTCCTCCTTTGCTGCCATGCTCTTTCCTCTCTTCTTTCTTATACTTCTGTCAAAACATCCTCAGCACAGAAATACGAAAGTTTCATTATGGACCAGGTATTAATGTTAAGTAATGAACAGAGATAGTGTTTTAAAATGTGCTAAGTTGCTATTAATTACATTGCCTTGTCCTTTATACATGGGAGAGCACTTGTGGAAAACCAACACAATTCAGTTATCTTTTTTTTTTGAATTTGGGAGATTTGATGACATGGAAAGAATATTAGGTATATGTTGGAAAAAGGGAGCTATATATTATGTACCACATACCTCAATTTTATAAACAATAAGATGTAAGTATACAATACTTATATATGCATACAAAAGCCATCAAGAATATACTAAGATGTTAATTTCTTATTACAGGGTATTTTGAGAAAATTTTCTGTTTTTTTTTCCTCCTAAATTCTAAAATTTCAGCAATGAAAGAGATACTTTTGAAATAAACCACAAATAAGACAATAGCTTGTTTTGGCCCTTGACCTGGTAATTCTAGCATTTTAGGAAATAATCAGAGATCTGGGTAGACAAATTGTGGTCCTTTTGTCACTTATACTGGCACATGTATTAAAAGGAAGGACCTGATGTTTTAAAAGAAGGGGGTGGTTAAATACATTAAGGTAAATCTATAGGTGACCTGACATTAAAATTATGTTTTCACATGTTTGAATGACCTGGTTATCTGTTCATGGTATAATGTGTAATATTAAGTTAAAAAAATTAGTTTATGTAACAAGATACTACTTATGTGCAAAAGAAAATGTAGTGCAAAAAAAAGATCATAAACAATCCAATTTTTGGCAGTGGTAATTTTTAGTTTGGGGAATCAGTTTCTTAACTTTTCAATGGACAGGCATTCCCTTTAAAATTATAATAGTTTATAATTTTTATAATTTTTCAAAAAAGAATCAGCACAAGATTGACCTAGATAAGAATCATTTAGATGTTTTGGTGAAAATAATTAGGCCTAGAACATGTTACTTTTCTCTGTGTTCATTCAGTGGCCTAAGTAAATCACAGCAAATAACAGCCTTGAATTTTTCAGGAATTTTTTATGTACTGTCTAGAACTCTAGAGAAATACAAAAAATTCTCAAGCATAGGGTTGAACTACTGGATTTTCTAAGCATTTCTGGCTTGGATATATTATTGTCAATATGATTATTAGACACATTAACTGGCAATTGACCAGGTGAGTTCAACAGATTAATAAGTGACAGGAGAGTTTCCCAGAGGTTTTCATGCATACTGGACATGTGGACTAAGAATCAGCTGTCTTAACCTCAGTGCTCCTGTTTGGGACAAACCCAGAGTATGAACTGACCCATCACTTAGGCACGTCTGGACTTCTTGCTTAGGGGGAGAAAAACTGTGGATAGCAGTGCCCCACACAGATGAGGCCCTCAATAAGTAATTGACTGACCCGGCCATCTAAAGTTCATTAGATCCTATGTGCCATCCCACAGTTTTAACTGGGAAATAGGTACTTTATGTATGATATTTAAATGAAAGTTACCTGCCAGGGGTAAAAAAGTCAAAACAGGAGGAGTAATTGCATTAATAGTAATAAAAAGATACTGAAAATCATGGCTGCCAATTATTGTGCACCTGCTGTGTGCCAGGCCCTTCAAGAGATGGGCATTTGTCTTCATATTAATCTGTGATGCCTCCTGCCCTGATTTGCTATAGGACTTGTCCTTCCATGATGGTTATAACGTATCAAAAGACACAATGGCCAGGCTCTCGGCACATATGGTGTCTAATGCCCTTCACCCACTGCCCGCCTCTCTGTTTGGGTCCTTGCCCTGATGGTGTTCCTTCTCTGTCTGAGGCAGATGGGACTCAAAGTGAGAGAAAGCACAAATCCTGTAAGGTAATTCCGTCACTCACCTCATCTTCTTCATCTTCCCTGAGCTTCCTCTGCTGCTCACCCTGTATTGATCGTGTCACAGGCTATAGCCGACCAAGGCAGGGGGCTGCAAAGCTGTCCGCCCAGCCCTTGGTGGAGCGCCGGTTTCAGCTCCAAGAAGAAAAGCCTGCTGTGAAAACAATCAGTGCATTTGCTTTAGATCTAAGTGATTCCAACTAGGTCGATGCTTCATGCTGATGTGTTGAAAACATTTTAAAAATCTCTCCGAGTTTGATTTCCACGGGAACATTGTGGCATGTGTCTCAGTGTCTGAGTGGCTGCGGTTATTTTTCACTAACGCAGCCGAAGACTGCTTCCTGCCACCGCGCACAAAAGCCGCAGGAAAACAGAGGCTTTTGTGTGCATGGACACTTACTATGAGTGCTTTCGGGGGAAGAGGGGGAACACGTGCGCAGGCTTGGCTGCTAGCTGCGTGTTACCCTGACCTGCAATGGTAGAGGTTTGGGGTTTTGTTTTACTCCTGAACGGAATATGATCCGGTGTTGGCTAAGTACAAATGTGAAAGCATGCAGAACTCCTCTCTGGTTTGGTTTTGAGTTGTGACATTTCCTTCACTTTGGCTGACTTTCTTAAAGCCGATCATTTATAATAATGCCAAAAGTGGCTTTACCTTCTAAAAAGTTCATCCTTCTAAAAGGTCTTTGCAAGTTTACATTCATTTTCAGAAATAACTGGACCAAGAGGTCCATCACATCATGGCATCCAGTGGCAAAACAGGCATTACAGAAATGAGCTATTCTCACCCAAGTTAATATTTATTTAATCTCTGGCAGGGACCCAGGACAATATTTAATTGTAAAATGTACAATAACAACTTTTCTACCTGAAAAATAATCCCTAAAGGAAGAGAAGGCTGCACCTGCATTTACATGGTGTCAGGGGGCACAGAAGGGGTGTAGAGTCCAGTTGAGAAGTGTGGGGGCCTGGGGGAATTCATAAACCTGTTATACCTGATCACATTTCTAAGTTCCCCATTCTGTTTATTGATAGTACAGCCCAGAATATGTTCAAAACAAAACAAAACAAAACAAATCTATAAGCCACACCTTCAAAAAAATTACTTTTCCTTTGTTTCCAGATGAAGTCAGAGGACTGACATTAGGCCTTTTTGGTGTTCCTGTATAGCTCCCGGGGAGATCTGTGGCTGAGTCAGAGTTAGACTCAGATGTTTAGTGTTGCATCTGTCAAGTCCGATAACAACTATGTGTGACAGTTCAGCCGGGCTTTCTTTGCAATGCCGTCACTTAAATCAAATGTTGGGGATTTCTTCTAGGCATGAACTCTCTGGGGTTGTGCTACCCTGTTTGCTGTTTATGGTCAAGACGCTGAGAGAATGTTCTTATAATGATCCAAGAGGAAGTGGCAAATGACTGCTCTTCAGGTATTTTGTCGATTTTTCAGAATGCCTACCAGTAGGAAAATTTCTACCAAACCGTAATCTGTGAAGTTGGTTGTATTAATCCGAAGGAAAGCTTTGTCATGTTTTCCCTTAGTCAAATGAGTGACAGCCCCATTTGCTCTGATCTGCTGCCTTTCCAAAAGGTTAGATGTCTTAGGCCAGAATCATTCCTTAAATCTTCATCTCATCCCTGGTTAGTTCTGTATCCATGGGTGGGTGATATTATGGCTTACTTTGCTGAACACCCACATGAATACATGCTGTTCATCACATACTTGACTATTAGAGCCTATAATCTAAATAAAAACTGTATGTAGATGATCCCTTATGGAATTTTTATTTGCCATTTTTAAATCTCATTAAAAATTAAGATAGAGAAGGCATGGGTTTTGTGGGGAAACAATCTATAGATCTTTGTGCATTACTTGAGCCTTGTATTTTGATACATCTGCCTGTCTGGAAAGCCCAAAGTGTTTTCAGGGTGTTAGGTCAGCACCTCCTTATGAAAAAGGTGGGGAGACAATTTCAGTAAATGTACTCTGTCTTGAATGCACAAAAAATTTGTGTTTAAGGGGGACCTAAGTCAGTGCCAATGGATCTGGGAGCAGAATTTGTCTAATTTATTTAATTAGGAGCTTTCTAATTTTCATGTCTTTATATTGTGACAACTCTGCAGAATTTTACCATCCTCAGAGTTCTAGAAGTCTGGGATGATATAATCAGCTGATTTTGCCATGATGATATTTAGCAGTGTTCATAACTTAAAGAAGGCAGCATTTACATAAAAACTTGTCCTTTTCTTTCCAATAACAGCACTTGGCTAATAACATTAAGTAAGTGGAGCTGTGGCAAGTCAACGAGTGGGGGAAAAAAATCCTAAATGTCATCTCTCCAGCATCTTTTCATTCATTTTAAAAATGAACTCCTTGTTGTGCTGTAGAACTACTATTTGTACTTTAAGAATACTATCAAGAGCCCTCTTTGTAAAGAATTTATGCACTTAATTTATGTACTCAGCTTGTCTGGTTACTTTATTTCTTGATTCTTCCTCTCCTACTACCCAGCTCCCCGCCCACAAGGCAATGGGGAGAGTCCACAGGAATTGCAAAAGAAAAACTATAGGCTTATAATAAGCTTACACTGGCTCATATGAGAAGCCTAGGCTACTATAGATTTTCCAGAAAATCAAATATGGATGTGGTAGAAATACCTTTCCTTGCCAGGAAAAGGACTCATTATGGGACCTCTAACTGTCTATCTCTTGGGAGTGTGTTTAAGCAGTTATTTAAAAGCCAGTGTTGAGCAACAGAACTTTTCAGAGAAGCAAAACCCAGTGATGGCAGCTCAGTAAAGCTGCTTTAAATGAACATTTCCCTACAGGAGATTATTTCAGAAGGATCTGTGAAAATGGCAGGTGACGTGGAGTTCTCTTCCAGAAGAGAATTGGAAAAGCATGTTTTCACAAGAGTAGATGCCATAACTTTAAAAATAAAGGTGGGCATCCTGACAAAGAAATGGATAAAATTAATTTTACAGAGATAATACAGTGTTAGGCATTGTTTAGCAACTTTTAATGTTAACAAAATCTTCCTTCTATGTCTTGGCTGATGTGGAGACCACATTATAGTTTTAGGAGAAGTCTGTGGGCTGAGCAAGTCTTCATTCACCTGGTAAATCCCATTGAAATATCAGGTGTAGAATCTTACAGCTTCAGAGAAAACTGAGTGATAGCCTTTCCTACTTCGTCAATTTATTTTTATTCTTTTGTAACCCACTGCTTGTAACTATCTTAGTCCTGGAAAGGAAACTAGGCTGGTCTCCTTCTTGTTTTCCTGCATTTTTTCCCTGCCCTCATCCAAACTTTGAGGGTCCTGTGGAGCATACTCTCTAAAATGTTGGACAGCTGTTTTTCACAATAGTCAATAAAAATAAATCTCTGGTTTAATAAATGGTGGGCCCTCCCTAGTTCTTAGTTTCCTTTTGGCAAAAGCTGCATTATTTCCATGAAGCTGTTGCTTTATTTCTAGGGCTATTGAAAAATATCCCAGTGTTTGGCTTTTCTATGAGTGGGATTCAAGAGCCTTTTGGCAAAAGGATGGCGTATGAGGGTAAATTATAGTCTCTCTCCTTATGATTCCCATTCAGATGACCACTGAGAATATTTAGATTCTTACTTATGGGTTTAAAAACACTGAATTTTTAAAAGTCATTTTAGCAATGGTGTCAGAATATTCCATTTTGTTGACAGCAGAATTTAAAAAATATTTGGATATCTAACAATTTCTTGGTGTTCAGATCTATTTTCTCCTTATGTTTTTTGAAAAAGATAATGACTATTAATCATACCTGTGGGTCTGATTATATCTATGTTCCTTTTCTCATGACATTAGAAAAAGATTTAATACAGAAATGGAAGTTGGTTTTAGGACAAAGTTTAATTTGCTTATTCATTTGTTTGTTCATTTATTCATTCCCAACTGATATTACTGAGCTTTATTGTATGTTAGGCATTTTGCTGAATGCTGAGGTTACAAGTAAAAACGTACATGGTTTCTACCCTCATGGAGTTTATTGTTTACTGTAAAAAAACAACAAATAATTGCAATGTAATGATATTTGCCTTAATTCATCCAACTAACAAATATTCATTCAATCCCTACTGTGAGCCAATCAAAGCTCTAGGTGTTGGAATAGGATGAGTATTGTCCCACTCCTGTAGTGCGGTAGGCCCCACCCTTACCACAGGCCCCCTTGTCTACTCTGGTGCAGCCACACAGAGCTGAAACCTTTCAGTTGCAAATGACAGAAACCCAAATCCAGCTGTTAAGCAAGAGAGGGTAATTTGTGGCTTGTCAAATTGTTAAATCCAGAGATAGGACCGTTTCCAGGCAGAGATGGACTTTGAGGTTCATATAATTCTTCTGGGGCTATGTTTCCATTGCCAACTCTGACCATTCTTTGCTTTCCTTTCTCCCATCACTTTCTTCTTGAAGCAGGAAATATGGGATGATTCTGACTGGTCGGTCTGAAGTTACAATCCCACCCTTTATTCCATTTCTGTGTTGGTTGCAAGGATTAACCATGACTGGGGCAATGACCGACACTTACTTGCTCACAAAACTTGACCTGAAAGTGATATGTCAACCATTTGCACATTATTCTTTTCTCTTCAGGGGTTGTAATCCTTTATAATTGTTTTCCATATTTATACATAAGTTGAATCTAAAAATGGGAAAAATATTCCATTTGAAATAGTTTTTATTTCAAACTAAAGGACAAATGTGTTTCTTAGGTGAAGACAGATGATTTAGGTCTTTAAAGCAGTACCATTAGAAGCAGAAATACAATTAATGAAAGTTGGAAGGAGGGAGGAAAATGGAGCAGGTTTATTTTTACTTTTATATTTTTTAATATACTTTTCAACAAGAAGATTCACTTCCTCCACCAAGACATTCATTATTTAGAAATCATTTGCTTCTTAGAAATACTCCGTTCAGAGTTCCATGATTCCAAGTTCTATTTCCTGGATACACCTCATGGCCATCTTCTGGAATTTCCTTTCATTTTGCATCCTTATTTGGTCCAAAGTTTCCTAAATCTCCTATTTTCCTCACTCTTGAATTCTCTTTTTTGTTGTTATTGCTGGAGTACATTTTCAAGTAATTTTTTAAGAGCAAATCTGTGGATGGTAAATTTTGCGAGTCCCCACATGTCTGAAAATGACTTTATTTTTCTCTACTCTTGATCAATAGCTATAATTCTAGTTTCAAAGTAATTTTCACTCAAACTTTTGAAGGCATTGCTCAGTGTTTTCTGCCATCCACTATTGCTTATGAAATGTCTTAAACCAATTTGGTCCTTCTTCCTTTGAAGATAAATGTTGTAATCTCTCTGGAAGCTTTTAGTATCTTCTTTACAATCCTGGTGCTCTGAAATTTTTTTAATAATGTCTTCAGATTTTGTTCCCTCATTCTTTCTGCTCAGCACCAGAAAGAATCTTTCAAAATGAAGACATATTTTTTTGTTGTTAGCTTATGTAAGCTTTGGTAATTGCATTCTTTAATTCTTTTGATAAATTGCTTCCATCCCTTTTCTTAACTACCTCTTTCTGAAACTGTTAGTACACAAATGCATGTCCTCTTGATTTACTTTTCTGTGCTGAAATCCTTCACATTTCTGGTTTTTCATTTTTTCTAGATTCCGAAAAGTTCCTTTGGCTTTTTCATCTAGTGTTCTATCAAGCTTTCAAATGTCATGAATCACATTTCGAATTTTCACAAACCCTTGTTCCTTTTAGCATTGCATTCTTCCTTGTTTTATGAATAATTTGTCAAATATCTCTCATAAAACCAATTACAGTTTTTTTAAGATTCCCGTCTCTTCCCTGAATTGTTTCTGCTTTCTCCAGCATCACTGGATTGTCTGTTCTCTTTCATTCTTTTGATTTTGCTGTGATTTTTCTCAAGCATCTGACAATCATCAGTTATCCGTTTGCATTTATGAATGGAGGAGTAGAATACTTCTTACGTGTTACTGTCATGGCTTTCTTTGCAGTTTACTTATGCCGGACTTCACTCCATGATGTGTGGAGCTAGGAGCAGCCAAGTGGGTTGGGTGTGCCCTCCAAGACCCCCAAAGAAAGTTGGCCCCCACTCTCCAGTGCCTATGTTTTGAAAATGTTGATAAGGATCAGAAGGGACTCCCTCATGCATGCCCGATTAAATAATAGTCTTTTTATAAGCCTGTGAACTATCCAGAGCAATAAGAGAAAAGGATAAATGATTTTAATCTACTAAAGATATTCAAGTATCTACTCCAGATATTCTTACATAACAATCAGATATCACTCATATTTTCTCAGTCTACTATTGATGTGTTTTCTTTCATTTCCAAAGTCTACAGAAGTGTTAATTTCTACATTATGGCACTGGGGGCAAGGCACGGGCTAACTGGGGTATCTGCTTGAGGAATGTGTGGAGATGGTCTTTGCAATTACCCATGACTCCTTTTCATTACCTTTCCATGAAGATTTGAAAAGAACATGTATTTTGCATCTGTAACAGTGCTGCTCTCCCCCTCTTTCTCCTCAATAAATCAAACTCCGTAATTTTTTTAATTCAAGTACTCTCTGTTTTTTATCTGCTTGATCTGTCACATTCTGAAAGAGATAGTTTACCTCCCTCCCTTAAGTTCTCAGTTACTTCCAATTTTTTGTTGTATTTCTGAAAGTTCTTTGTCTAATGTATTTTGAGAGTAGATTTTTTTTCAGTGAATAAAATTTCATGACATATCTGTTTGGCAAAATACACCTTTTATGAATATGAAATATCTCATTTAATACATTTTTCTTGAGCTATGCTTCAGTAGTAATATTGCCACCTGCTTCCTTTCTTTTCCATTTGTTGGTCATATCTTCAACTATTTTCAACCTTTCTTTATCATTTTATTTAATGCTCTTTTAAATAGCCTCTGGCTGGGTTTGCCTTTCTTCTTTAACTGCAATTTCAGATATTATCTTTTATAGAGTACTTTAGTTCCTTCCATTTGTTATGTTAATTGACTTATTTGGTCTTTGTTTTATCTTTATCTGATACTTTTTATGTTCTGTAATTTTTTCCTTTTTTGTTATGTTTCCTTGGAGTGATCAATTTTTTTTTCTTACTGATATGGAAGTTCTACATCTTGTTTCTCTTCTACCATCAGGTAATATTAATTTTTGTAAGAAATATACTTCAACAATTTCTTTTTCTAACATCAAGATCTCAACTGTATTTTAACCCTTTCTCCATAATCCCTGGATAAGATAAGAATTTTAATACTCATTTGCTCCACCCCATTTAGTATTCATTTACTCCCATAAATTTCAGTATTCATTTACTTAAAAATTTGCCATATTTTATTGAAAGCATATTAAATTTTAGTTTCATAATTTATTTAAAAAATGTTTATTTTTCCTTTCAAGAATCCTTTCTTCATAATTAATGTAAGGTTCAAAACCATATTGTTAACAATTTCTTAGGCTTAATATTTATTTTATTGGTTTTATTCACAAATTTTCTTTTTGTATACTACAAATTTCCTTCGTTCGATTACATTTTTCTTGATTTGTGTTTTCCTCAAATAATATAAGGAAGGTACATAGATGTCATATTATCTCAATCCTTGCATTAAAAAAATGTAAAATGCTAATTTATGTAAGGACAGAACTCCAGTAAAATAGTTCATTTTGCCAAAGAGTTCTAGAAATCTTATTGCATTCTTTTATTTATTTATTTGTTAATCATTTTTTCTTATTGAAGTTTCACTGATATACAATTTTGTACTGGTTTCAATACCACACAATGGTTCAACAGTTACCTGTATTATTAAATCCTCACACTCACTGGTAGAGTTCCTATCTGCCAACATAGAAAGATGTTACAGAATAATTGGCTATATTCTCCATTCTGTACTACTATCCCTGTGACCAACTTAAATTATGATTGAGAATTTTTGTGCCCTTTTATTCTCCTCACCCTTCCCACCCAGTCATCCCAATCCCTCACCCATAATTACCACCAGTGACTTCTCAGTGTCTCTTAGTCTACTGCTGTTTTGTTTTCTTTTGTGTATAGATTCCACAAATAAGTGAAATCATATGGTACTTGTCTTTCTCCACCTGGCTTATTTCATAGCATAATACCCTCTCGGTCTATCCATACTGTTGCAAATGGCAGGATTTTTATGGATGAATACTATTCCATTGTGTATATGTACAACACCTTCTTTATTCATTCATCTATTGATGGGCACTTTGATTGCCTCCATAACTTATCTATTGTAAATAATGTGACAATAAACATAGGAGTGCATATATCTTTTTGAATTTTTGAATCAAGGATTTGTTTTCTTTGGATATATTCCTAGAAGTGAAATCCCTGGGTCATATGGTATTTCTATTTTTAGTTTTTGAGGAACATCCATATTGTTTTCCACAGTGATTGCACCAATTTACATTCCCACCAACAGTGTAGGAGGGTTTCCTTTTCTCCACATCCTCACCAACACTTGTTATTTCGTGTCTTTGGATGGTGACCGTTCTAGCTGGTGTGAAGTGATATCTCGCTGTGGTTTTGATTTGCATTTCCATGATGACTAGCAACGTAGAGCATCTTTAAATGTGCCCATTGGCCATCTGTGTTTCTCCTTTAGAGAAATGTCTGTTCCAGTCCTCCACCCAGTTTTTAAGTCTATGTTAACTTGATGGATGCTCTATTTTAAAACCAATCTAAAAGTGTTTCTTTTTTATTCTTCTTCCTCCTCCATACTTTATGTATTAGATGTCATAATCTGCATTTTTTGAGTATCCCATTCCTTGACTGATTTTGGTTTTACTACTTTTGTTTTATTTTGTTTTAACTTCATACTTGTTTGGTAAGTAATTGGTCTACTGCCTTTACTATGGGTTTATTTTCACTGGTGAAAACTAAGCTTAAGAACATTTCCATCTAAAGAAGTCCCTTTCATATACCCTGTAAGGCCAGTTCAGTGGTGGTGAATTCCTTTAACTTTCATTTATCTGGGAAACTTTTAATCTCTCCTTCAATTTTGAATGATAACCTTACTGTGTAGAGTATTCTTGGTTGAAGGTCCTTTTGTTTCAATATTAAATATTTCATGCCACTCTTTTCTGGCCTGTAAAGTTTATGCTTAGAACTCTGCTGATAGCCTGATGAGGTTTCCCTTATAGTTTTTTTGCCTCTCTGCAGCTGTTTTCAACAACCTCTGTTTATCCTTTGTCTTTGGCATTTTAATTATTATATGTCATGGTGTTGTCTTCCTGGGTTCCTTTTGTTAGGGGCTCTCTGTATTTCCAGGACCTGGATGTCTATTTCCTTCCCCAGATTAGGAAACTGTTCAGCAATTATTTCTTCAAGGAGACTTTCTACCCTTTTGTCTCTCTCTTCTCCTTCTGGTACCTATTATGCAAATATTGTTTTGTTTGGAGTTTTCACACAGCTCACTTAGAATCCTCTAGTTTTTTTTTCTTCTATTCCTCAGCGTCACTGTTTACCTGTTCTCTAGTTATCATCTCATTGATTATCTCCTCTACTTGCAGCTCTCTATTATTCATTCCCTCCATTGTATTTTTCATTGTAGTTACTTTATTCTTTAGCTCTGATGGGCTCTTTTTCAACTCATCTATCTCTTTGTTGAAATCCTCCCTGAGATCATCAATACTTTTCCAAAGATGAGTGCGCATACTCATGACTGTTTGAAATATTTTTCAAGAAGTTTGGTGATCTCTGTTTCATTTAGCCCTCTTTCTGCTGCCTTATCCTACAGTTTTGTTTGGAACTTATTCCTCTGCCTCCTCATTTTGTCAGGATTTCTGTGTTTCTTCCTTTGTGTTAGATGGATCTTCTATGTTTCCTGGTATAGAGAGTATGGGCTTTATGAAGTAGGCATCCTGTGGTGTCCAGAAGCTCAAGACTCTTTACTCTCCAATGCTTAGTTCTCTTTTGCAGTGGGAGTCCCAGTTGCTATTGGTGGACTATGGGCAGGACCACCTTTACAACTGTCTGTTGTCAGTGGTCTATCTCAGGCCATTGCAGATAGCAGTTTTCCTCAGCCAACATTTTGTGAGCAATACAATGGTGTTTTGATGGGATTGTTGTGGGAGGAGCTGCCTTCTGCTTACCCTTCAGCAGTGGAGTGCTGCTGGGCTAAAGGGGTGGGTGGGGTGGTCATGTGGCTCTGGAGCAGGCACGAGGTGGTGGCATGACACATAGCACTGCACTGCATTGCATGTAAGGAAGAAGGAACTTTCAGAGCTGGCTTCTGCTGGTGCCTCCCCACTAGGGATGAACCAGGGCCATGAAAGCTGAGAAAGCCTCCCTCTGCCTGCCTGGCAACAACTCAGCTGCTGGGCTGAGTGAGTGGGCATGCTGATGGTGTTCAGGGAAGCACCTCATCCTGCCAGTGAAGGAACTGGAGCATTTTGGGCTCCCATGAGTGCCTGACTTGTTGGGCTGTGGGAAGGGCTAGGGAAGTGTTGTTCATATGCTCTTTCTCCTGCAGAGAAAGCTCCATCCAACCCTCATCCCTCTGGCACCCTTCCTGCTATTAGCAAATTTTTCAAATTGCTGCCTCTGCTATGGATCTCAGTGGTACCAGTGGATCTTGCCTGTCCCCCACAAGAAGCTGGAGTATCAGCCTCCCAGAGTGTTCTAACTGTCCCTGGTGTCCAGCCCTGCTAATCACCAGAACATAATGCACTATGGACTCATGTCCCCATAGCAGATTTCCAGGGCCAGGTGTGCAGAGTTCCTGAGGGCCTATACCCTCCCTACTCCATTCCTCTTCCACCTGTGGGCTTGTATGGGGGTGGGCTGGGGGGGCCTCTCCATCGTTGCTCTACTGCTTTATCCTTCTCTTTGTGGTCATCTTTTCTTCTCCAGGTGTAGGTGGTCTGTTCTGCAGTCTTTATATCATTTTCAGGTTTAGTTATATTTGCTGTTGATTCCTTGGTGTATATGTGGGAGGTTTTCTTCCTTGCCTTTATACTCTACCATCATTTTCCCCCTCCTTATTGCATTCTTCAAGGCTTGTTTGGAGATATTTGTGTGAAAACATTTTGACTTATCTGTAAAGAAATAAGGAAATAAGAACAATGTGTATATTCACATGTATATGTATATATGTCATTCTTAAGGGTGCTTATAATTTTTACATACTCTCCTATTTTCTTTTGGTATATTAGCTGATAGTGATGATATGCAGTGGTTATAGAAATAAAACTTGTCAACTATTTAAACATTTTTATATTGGTTCTAAAATCCACTTTTGGCCATCCACAGTTTTTCTTTGAAAGTAATCTTTTTTTCCTTCATTTTTTTCTATACATATTCAGGATTTTATCTTTATTCTTATTTTTTTTTATTGAAGGGTAGTTGAAACACAGTATTACATTAGTTTCAGGTGTACAACACAGTGATTCAACATTTATATACATGATAATTCTAGCTGCCAGCTATCACCATACAAAGTTGTTACAATATTTTTACTATATTCCTTATGCTATACATTACATCCCGGTTACTTATTTATGTTACAATTGTCTGTTACAATTTATGTTACAAAAAAAGTACAAAAGTCTGTACTTTTTTTGTTTTTGTTTTTGAGAGGGCATCTCTCATATTTATTGATCAAATTGTTGTTAACAACAATAAAATTCTCTATAGGGGAGTCAGTGCTCAATGCACAATCATTAATCCACCCCAAGCCTAATTCTCGTCAGTCTCCAATCTTCTGAAGCATAACGAACAAGTTCTTACATGGAGAACAAATTCTTACATAGTGAATAAGTTACATGGTGAACAGTACAAGGGCAGTCATCACAGAGGCTTTTGGTTTTGATCATGCATTATGAACTATAAACAATCAGTTCAAATATGAATATTCATTTGATTTTTATACTTGATTTATATGTGGATACCACATTTCTCTCTTTATTATTATTATTTTAAATAAAATGCTGAAGTGGTAGGTAGATGCAAGATAAAGGTAGAAAACATAGTTTAGTGTTGTAAGAGAGCAATTGTAGATGATCAGGTGTGTGCCTGTAGACTATGTGCTAATCCGAGCTAGACAAGGGCAATAAAACATCCACGGATGCAGAAGATTTCTCTCAAAGCAGAGGGGGTGAGGTTCTAAGCCTCACCTCTGTTGATCCCCAATTTCTCACCTGATGACCCCCCTGGCAACTATGCCTGTCTTAGGTTGTTCCTCCCTTGAGGAATCTTACCCGTCTCTGGCTAACCAGTCATCTTCCGGGGCCATACAGGGAAATGTAAAGTTGGTAAGTGAGAGAGAAGCCTTATTGTTTGAAAAGGTTAGCTTTTTACTTCTTTGCAGATTTATGCCCTGTGGCTTCTATGCCCAGCATTTGTCTTGAGGTATCTTTACCACTTGGAAGAATTATGATACTCGGTAAATTGGATATGAGGCACGAATTCTATTTAAGGGTTGTAATTAGGAAGGAAGAAGAAAAGCTATAGAAGTAGCAGGCAGAAGAAAACATGGGAAGATTGATTATTTCTTTGACATATCTCCTTGTAGAGTAACTTCAGCATGTATAGGTTTTAAACTACTAATTAAATTGCGCACACACATTAACATAATAGGAGTACAGTTACATAACCAAAGCAGACCTATAATTACCAGCCATCTCCAGTGAAACCAAGGAAACCAGTTAGGCACCTTAGGCATTTTTGAAAACTTATCTATGATATGGTGGATATTGTCCAACTGAACTTGAACAGTCTGAGAGAAATCAGACAAATTAAAACAACCCATTCCTGGGGACTGTTTACATCCCTTATGTTCTTTTAACAGTAGATAGTCTGTAGTTGTAAGATTTTGGAGCGCTACAGTTTGCACTTCTCCTAATTCTTGGTTGAGTTCCAACAGTATAGATCCAGTCAAATGTGTTGTTTTACTGTATGCGCAGGCCAGCTTAGATATCTCCTTCTTCATTCCCATTTTATCTTTATTCTTAAGAATTCAGAAATGTGTCAGGATATGTCAAGAGATGGGCCCTTAAGAAATAATTCTTCTTTCTCTTATGAAGACCTTTGAATATAAAGATTTTGACTTTTTTCAACTCAGGAAAAATTTCTCTATTATATCTCTGATTAATTCCTTCCATTTTTTCTGTTCTCTTTTCCTTTATGATACCTTCTATTTGTTTCTTCATATTTGTTTTCTGCATTCTTCTATCTGGCCTTCTAGTTCACTAATTTGTCTTTTTCCATCATTTGTCATAGCTCATTTCTCATGCTTGGCTGCCTTTTTTTTTTTTCCTGGATAAAAATGTGCTCTCAAAGATTCACTGAAATGTCTTCAATGTATACACATATTTAATGTCTTCCAGTTTCTTATGTTCACTCTTTTCTGTAGATGTTATTAATTCTGATTGTTCAACCTGATTTCCCATTCACCTCTTATTTTTTACAGTAAAACACACAGATGTATGCTCTGATCACTTTTGACACATACTGTGTAACCACTACCCCAACAAAGACATACAAAATTCCCTTGGGCACAAAAAGCTCCCTGGTGCCTCAGAGACAACCAGCATTTTGATTTTGTCATTGTAACTTGTTTTTCCTGTTCTAAAATATCATATAATCATACAGTGTGTACTCTTTTATGTCTTGCTTCTTTCCCTTAGTATAATGAGTATGAGATTCATTCATGTTTTTTGCATGAGTCTTGTATTTTGCATGCATTCTTCCTTTGTCTTTACTTCTTTTCTCTTTTTCCTTTTTTCCTCTTAGGAGTATTCCACTGGGGGATAAACCACCGTATTCATTCATTCATCTTTGAGACATTTAGGTAGTTTACATTTCTCAGCTACTATGAATAAGCTGCTGTGAATGTTCTTGTACAAGTCTTTGAATAGACATGTTTTCATTTCTTTTGGGTACATTCCTAGGAGTGGAATGGGTAAGTCATATGGTAGGTATATGTCTAACTTCATAAGAAACTGTCAGCTTTCCAAGAGATTGAGCTGTTTTACCTACCAACAGCAGTATATAAGGGTCCAAGTGCTCCATATCCTTGCCAACACTGGGTATGGTCAATCTTCTTATATTCTGCCATTCTAATAGGTGCATGGTAGTATTTCATTGTGGTTTTATGTTTCATTTCCCTGATGAATAATGATGTTGGGCATCTTTTCATATGCTTGTAGACCACTTGTATATTTGCTTTTCTGAAGGGTTTGTTCAAGTCATTTACCCCATTTTTAAAATTAGTTTTTTTTAATTGTCTTTCAGGAGTTTTAAAATACATTACATATGCTACCTTTTATCAGATATATAATATATATAAAATATTTTTATAAGTGTCCAATGTTACATATTATATATATATATATGATATTTTTGAATCAGTGTCTACCTTGCATTTTCATTTATAAACAAAAACTTATAAGAGCAGAAATTTAAAATTTTGGTAAACTCCTATTTGCCATGTTTTTCTTTTGTGGTTGGTGCTTTTATGTCCCACAGTGGGATATTTGGCAATATCACAACAGCTCAGGTGGGTTGGGGGCTACTGGCATCTAATGGGTAGATGCCTGGGATATTGTTAAACATCCCATAGTACACGGGACAGACTCTTCCACAACATGGAATTATCCAGCCCCAAATATCAGCAGTTGAAGGTTGAGAAATCCCGGGTTAAAGTAACACACAAATGTCCAAATGAGTTTTCCATATTTCTTAGTCAAGTTTTCTTGCTTGGAAGGTTTTTCCATCTAATTGATACATTTATAAGGTCTTATATTCTCCTATGTGATACTGTAGCTACCATTCATTCACACTTACTAAGTTGCAGGCTCCATTCTGTGTATTTTATATATTATTTCACTCAAGTTTGACAAGTAGGTATTCTTTCCACTTTACACATGGAGACACCAGAGCCAGAAAGGAAACAGGCCCAGTGGTCAGTCAAGAGCCAAGATCTATGTTTAGATCAGTGTAACAGTGCACTAAGGCTGTAAATGTTCTTTTGTGTTTATTTTCCTATAAAATTAAATTCACTTAAATAACTAGTTTACTTTAATATAATAACAATAATTTCCACTTTAGAGATTGTCAAACTAAAACACAGAGCTCTAGTACCTCATCTAATACCCAGGAACAAATTTAAGCAATGGGCTGCTCTTCCCTCTTTTTGTTTTGTTTTCCATTTGTCCAACTTTCTGATGATTGAAAGTAGTACTGAGTTGGTTTAACTTCAGATTAATGAAATACATAAGCATTATTTCCTGACAGCACAGAAAACAATGTAAGTAAACTACTTATGAAGACTGTAGTGTAATTCCAGAATGCTTTGAGCAGTTTGAATGAGTAATAAGAATATATTTGTATGCTTGAGACCTTTGAGAGACTTCTTTAAAAAGCACTGGGGACCTTTGATATTACAACTGAGTATCTTTCCAGAAATTCTATCCAATACTGTGCGTTGAGTAGGTATTCTCATTAGACCTTCAGCCATCCTCAGATCACACTGATGTTTTAAGCTGCTTCTGTAATGTAAATTCACATTGTGATACTGCCCAGCTCAAAACCCCATTGCCCACAAGGGCTCTTTTCAACTTGTGCCTGAGCCTTAGGAACACTATGGTGTGTCCTTAGGGACTTCCAAGGAGACAAGGAGGGGCTGTGCCTGCCTGGACTAAGGTCCTCCAAATCAATTATAACAGCCCTGCCATTGTGATTTTTTACATTTTGAAAGTTTAATATCAAGGGGTCTTGTGAAAAAAATGCTTGAAAAATTTTGATATGCAAGAAAAGTACATTTAACATAGCAAAAACAGCCTACCATGAGTTTCTTCTTTGCCAATGTTGCTAATCAAACCTCCTTCCCTTCCCACTTAATATACAACTTCTTCCATCATAGAACATTTGCAGTTCCCTGGAATTTTCTGCAGGTGTCTTATTATTTCTTGCATCCATCTATTTGTGCATGCTAGGTCGTTTTGTATTCTTTAACTTTCTTTTCTACTTGGGGCACAGAATGTTCAGATTTAAATGATAATGCCAATTTGTATTTCTAATGGATAAACCAATTTAATATACCTACAAAGCCATAGTTAAGAGTCTCTATTGATCCACATCTTCTCCAATACCTTGTGTAATCAAATTTATTAATTTTTCTCAATCTAAGAGGAGTAAAATTATATCTCATTGTTCACTAATTGCATTTCCCTGAGTTTTAATGAGCTAGACATCTTTTCATACAAACTAGTTTTCATTTCTATTTTATGCTCTGTGAAAAGTCTGCTCATGTTTTTGCCCACACTTTCTATTGCTTTTCCCATATTATATGTTCAGAATACCAACATTTTATCTCTGATATGCATTCTAAAAATAATTGCCTGTTTTTGTCCTACAGTTTTACTTTTTTTTATGGTATCTTTTGTTTGGCAGAAGTTTTAAATTTTGATGCAGAGGAAATGAAATTTTACCATTTTATGTTTGCTGCTTTTAGTGTTGTGCTTAAGAAATCTTAGCCCACCTCAGTGTTTTAAGGATATTCTCTCTTATATTTTTTAAGCATTTAAAAATTTTGCTAGCTGTATTTAAATCTCCAGTCAACTTGGAATTAATATTTTTGTTTGCTGAGTACAAGAATTCAGTGGCATTTTTTTCTCTGTGGGTACTTCAATGTCCCTAGCAGTATTTAATAAATAATCTTTTCCCCAGTTATCCACAGCATTAACTCGCTCATTGATTAAAATCCATGTATATGTGGGTCTGTTTCTTGGCTTTCAATCCGGCCACTAACATTCTGTTTTAATTAACCTTGCTTTATAAAGATCTTGATATCTGGTAGGGCAAGAGCCAAAAATCTTGTTGAGATTTTGATTCAAATGTCTTTTCCTAAAGAATTGGGAAGAATTAACATCTTAACGCGATTCAGTATTTCATTTAGGGATCACATTATATGTCCTCATTTACATATGTTTTCTTTAATATCTTTCTTTAACGATTTACAAATATTCATAGAAAATGTGTATAGTTCTCTTTATACAGATCTTGAACATTTTTTTAAGATTTAGTCCTAGATACATTGTAGTTTTGTGGCTTTTCTTTGTAAAAGAACTTTTCTACTATTTGAACACTTTTAATTTTTATTATTGTAAAAAATAATAAAAACTTTTCCTTTTTCTTATACCTTTGATTTTGTATCCTATGACACCAGCTAAGATCTTGAGTCTAATATTTAATAAAAAATAGTGGTAGAATGTTTGGCTTTTTCCTCATTTGAAAGATACTTGTGATTTTTCATGATCAAGAATTAAGTTTCCCATAAGCTTGTTACAGAAGTCCTTTAAATTGGTGAGAACACTGTCTTTATTTCTAAGAAAAATTTTCTCTTATAATTTATATTTATAATGAAATTTTAATCAAATGCTTTTTCTGTATACATTGAAATGATCATATAATTGTTAAACTTTAATATGTTAAATATTCCTTATAGATTTTAATAAATTAAATCACCCTTGCATTTCTGAGATAACCAGACTTGGTCATGATGCATTAGTTTTATATTCAACTAGATTCTGTTTGCTTATATTTTTATAGATTTTTGCATTTTTGTTCATGAATTAGATTAGCCTATATAAATACATTTTGTCCTATATCCTAGCCTAGTTTGGGTATTAAAGTTTTACTGACTTTATAGATTGAGGAGTATTTCTTCTTCTTTTACTCTTTGGAAGAGTTTTTAGAGATCAGAATGACTTTTAAAAAGTTTCATCATAGATTCATCTCAACCAATATGTGTATGTATATGTAGACTTAAATTATGTATTCAATTTATTTAGTTATGATGGGACATGTCCATGATTTCTATCTTTCCTGAAGTTTTTTTTGGAAGTCGTATTTTCTAAGAATTGTCTATTTTGACTAAATCTTTACAGTCACTGGCATACATTTTTCATTGATTCTCTTATCTTTTCAATATCCTCTTTACATTTAAATTTAATAACATGATTTAATTTAGTTGCTGCTTGGAAAATCTGTTTTATTTGTAGTTTTATTTCCATTTTTATTTCTAATATACTTTACAAAAAAAGAATTGTCTTTTTTTGTCTGGATCATTCTTGCTTGAGATCTTAGTATTTGTTAACTTTTCAAAAGACATTTTTGCTGATCTTCTCTATTGAATCATTTTCTTAATAGTTAACTAAACCTTCTTATCCTTATTAGCTCTTACCTTTACTCTCTTTGAGTTCATTCTGCTGTGTTTTCATTAACTATTGAGATGGATGTTTAGCTCATTAATATTTGGTCTTTATTATTTTCCAACATATTCAATAAATATATTTACAATTTAAGTCTATAATTTTCCCTAGAAGAGTTAGTTTCTCTGTATCCCACATATTTTAGTATATAGTGTATTGCTATATACTATAACATAATTCAGGTCTAAGTATTTTTAATTTCTCTTATGATTTCTTCTTTGACCCATGAATTATTATTATTTTCTTCTCTCTTTATTTTTCTTTTGGTGTCCTTAATATACAATCACATGAACAACATTGTGGTTACTAGATTCCCCCATTATCAAGTCCCCACCACATACCCCATTACAGTCACTGTCCGTCAGTGTAGTAAGATGCTATAGAGTCACTGCTTGTCTTCTCTGTGCTATATTGCCTTCCCCATGCCCCCCCCCACCACATTATGTGTGCTAATCATAATGCCCCCTATTCCCCTTCTACCTCCCTTCCCATCCACCCTCCACAGTCCTTTTCCCTTTGGCAACTGTTAGTCCATTATTGGGTTCTGTGAGTCTGCTCCTGTTTTGTTCCTTCAGTTTTTGCTTTGTTCTTATACTCCACAGATGAGTGAAATCATTTGGTACTTGTCTTTCTCCACCTGGCTTATTTCACTGAGCATAATACCCTCTAGCTCCATCCATGTTGTTGCAAATACTAGGATTTGTTTTCTTCTTATGGCTGAATAATATCCCATTGTGTATATGTACCACATCTTCTTTATCCATTCATCTACTGATGGACACTTAGGTTGCTTCCTTTTCTTGGCTATTGTAATAATGCTGTGCTACACATAGGGGTGCATATGTCTTTTTGAAACTGGGATCCTGCATTCTTAGGGTAAATTCCTATGAGTGGAATTCCTGTGACTCATGAGTTATTTACTAGATTTTGTAAACACTACCAAATATATAGAGATATAAAAAATGCATTTGATACTGATTTCATTATTTATGTTTTAGTCAGACAATGTGGTATGCTTGAAGTTGATTCTAAAATTTTTTTGTGATTTAATTTATGACCTGGTTAGTTTGCATAACTGTTCCATGTTTTTGAGAATAAGGTTTATTTTATTATCAGTAGATACAGAATTCTACAGAGGTTCTTTAATTATGTTATTCACATTTTCTGTATTTTTACTAAATTTTGTGTTTTTCTTGGCAAAAAGAAACAGAAATAAAAATTGTCTCCCACTCTGGTGGTGGATTTTAAAACTATCTCTTGAGTTCCATTACTTCTTGATATATTTTTAGGTTATTTGACTAGATGTATATATGTTCAGTATTATTTTTAGCTTCCAGATGAAACAAATATTTTATCATTCTAGTGGTCATCTCTAACAATCTTTGTCTTAGGACTATTTGAATGAATATAATTTGTCTTGATTTCTTTTGATTAGTACATGTCTGATATATATTTTTCCAAAATTTTATATCAACCTTCCTATATTTTATGCCCTGATGTTTTATATACATATCTTATAAATAGCTTAAAACTTACTTTAATAAGGTGAGTTTATAAAATGTGAGTTAAAAATGTTTACATTTATGAGGTTGTATATAAAATTGGGCTTATTTCTTTCATTTTCCTTTGTATTAATTATATATGTATATATGTATGTGTATGTATATATATATACATACACATACATATATACCACTTTTCATATGCTTTCTCTCGTTCTTTTTTGTGGTTTTTGATGGGTCTCTCATTTTTCATCTCTGCCTCATTGTTCCTCTACTGATTTAGAACTTCTACACTGTTTCAATTCTCTAAGTGGTTACATTTCGATATTTCTATATTATGCATATTTTAACTTTTAAAAAGGTCAGAAGCCAAACACTTTAACTTCCTTAAGAAATAATAAAAGAAATTTTTTAAATGTAATTCTATTTACTTCTTTCTATAATTATAGGTTACCATTCCTCCATATTTTAGTTCTGTCTTTTTTTAATACTCTGCAAATTAGTTGTCATTGTTTTATACAGAGTGTTTGCTTGGATTTATCTGTGTGTTTAGCATTTTTATGAGTGCCCTAATGTCTTTCATTTCAATTCATTCTTCTTCCTAAACAATGTATTTTTTTCAAAGTTCCAATAGTGAGAATCTGTTGATAGTATATGTTCTGTTAGTACTTAATTAAAATGTGTTAACTTTTTCACCCTTGTTCTTGAAAGACCTTTAGGGATCCATAATTCTGTTTGTCTTTGGTGTTCTGCAGTTTTACTAAAATATGCTCAGGCTTACATTTCTTTTTATTTATTTATTTAGAGAAATGTTATATTTCCCAAATCTGTGGATTCATATTTTCATCACTTCTGGAAAATTTTGTTATATTGTCTCTTCCAATATTGCCTTTGCTCAAGTCTCTCTCTTAAGATTCTCTCCTCCTAAGACTCTGTTAAAGATATGTTAGGTAGAGTCATTGTATCCACTACATCTCTTAACATCTCTTTAATGTTTTCTTTCTGCTAGTCCCTCTGGGCTGCATCCTCGAGTATTTCTTTAGCTGTATCTGTCAGGATTTCAATTCTTTCTTTGGTTATGTCCAATTTGTTTTTAATTTAACCTATCCTCCAAAAAAGTGGAACTGAGATGTGAAGGGGTGGAGAAATATACCATTTGGGTACTTAAAGAAGAAGCTTCTAGGCAGAAGGAGAGCATATGTCAAGACCCTGAGATGGGAGGTGCCAGGTGCCTGGGAGGGACTGCAGAGACCAGGGCAGCGGCAGCAGAGGGAATAGGGGGCAGAGTAAGTGAGTGGAGACTCCTGGGCTGGGGCATTATGACTTCTAGGCCTTTGGGAAGACTTTGGCTTTTTCTCTGAGAAACTGAGAATCCAGGAGAGTGTTTTGTTCAGAGAGACGTGACATAAACAAGGGATCCTTGCTAGTCTACTGAATCATCCTGGAGGATGGCAGCCCAGGCCAGGGCGACAGTGCTGGTGCTGGTGGTGAGAGTGTCTGGATGATGCGATATTTTCGTTTATTGTTGGATTGCATGTGGGATGTGAGGAAAGAGGAGTCCCACCCGACCCCAAAGGCACTGGCCTGAACTGCTGGAAGGATGAAGTTGCCTTTGCTGAGAGGGGGAAGGCTGAAGGAGGAGCAGGTTGTGAGGGGTGAAGAACAGTTATTCAGCTTTTGACAAGTCATTTACACACAAGCTGCTATTAGATGTTCAAGTGGAAATATACTGAGTAAGGGCTGAATGTTTGAGACTGGCACCAAGGAACCAGGTCTAGGCTGGAATTAAGTATTTGGGGATGCCAGTGTATGGGTGGGCTTTAAAGCCAGAAGCCAGGGTAATGTCTCCGAAAGAGAGGAGGTAGATAGAGGCTTGAAAGGCAGGGTACTGGGTTCCAGGGTACTTTAGTTCTCAGAAGGTGGGAAATGAGGAGGAGTCTTCAAAGAGATTGCTGAGGCCTGGGAGTAGAAGAGACACCTGACGAACATAGTGTCCTGGAAACCAACAGTGTTATAGAAAGGGAGTGACTGATTGTGTCAAAGGCTGTTAAGAGATCAAGTCACATGAGAATGGAAAATTGACTATTGGATTGAGAAATGTGGCGGATCTGGTGATCTCTAGCAGAGCAGCATACAGCCGACAGTACCTCCTTGGATTGTGAAGAGGGGAGCGCCATCAAGCACTGGGCATGGTGTAAGCATCTAATAGTTCTCACTGTTAATCCAGCTGCTCAAGTTCAGCTTCTACTTCCCCTTGTGACGGACAGCTGCGGAGAAGCACATGTGGTGTTTGCATCCACCACGTGCTGCTATCTCAGAGGCACAGTTTCCCTGGTGAATCGGCGGACAGAGGCCTCCCCAAAGCTCTCCCAGGGACTTAATGCACCACACTTGTCCAGCCAGCCCAAGTTCATTAGGCGGCCTCTGCTCAGTTACAGAAGTGCCTCGCCAGGCAGGTAACAGCCAAACTCTGAAATTCAGTCTGTCTAGTTCAACTGGTCTTTGAGATAAGAGGAGAAGGATTACAAAAGCACAGGGGTGGGGGTAGGGTGCTGGGGGGACACCCTCCTGCTGTTGCAGCAGAATTAAAATTTTGATTAGATAAAATATGGTATTGACTGCCTCCTTCCAATAACTGGTGTGGGCAGAGGTACAATTGAGCTCTTAGTATAGTAAACATGATGCCAGAATAGAAGCCATGGAAGCAGGTAATAAAAGTTAATCTATGGGTTACTGATATTCCTCAAGAAAACCCTGGAATGTTTAGAAATAGCAACGGGGACCAAGAAGGAGAGGCCAGGGAAGTAGGAGGAGAGTCTGCCCTCCAAGTGAAGGGCATCTGTGATCTGTGTTCTAACAGAAAATCTCTTTCCTGTGCTGAAGAGAGTCCGAGTCTGCAGAACAAACATCTCACCAACTATTATTTAATAAATTATCTGTTAAAAAGAAACTTCATCTCACACTTACACCAAAATACATTCCAGATAGATTTAATAGTTAAATAGAAAAGAAAATTATGTGACAAAGTATAATGAAAAAAATCGGGGAATGTTTATCTTCTACTACTTTGCAGAAAAATTTGCCAGGTATAAATAAACCCAGAAAGGGTTGCAGAAGTGAAAAATTAAAAGATTTGGCTAAAAAAACAACATAAGTGAGACTTCTATAAGTCAAAATGTGCTATAAGCAAAATTCAAGGGGAAACTGAAACTCAAAAATATTTGCATGAATATGGCAAATGGTTGGTGTCATTCCTATAAAGAAATCATACAATTGGATGAGAGCAATAATACTCCGGAGTAGAAAGTGTTCAAAAAGATAATAAGCACATGCGATAATAAATATGTGAAGTATCTGGGCACATCCAAAAATTAAAGGAAGAAAATTAAATTTATGATACGCTGTTGCTCATCTAATAAATTTATGAAAAATGAAACCAATTGACCATATGTAGAAATGCTAAAAGAAAAAAGTGTTGAGATGCAAGGCAGATAGGCTTTTTGGAAAACAATTTGACAAAAATTCTTAAGATTGTTTATAACTTTAGGTGAGGTGGTTTTTCATATTAGAAGCTATTCTATGATTATAGTGATCCAGACAAAGTTGTTTTAAAAAAGAGCCTCATAGTCTCCTTGAACATTAAGATATTTTAAATAGCTTAAATATCTAGCCATAAGGCAGTGATTATTTTAAATATTACACAGCCATGTGGTGTAATTATTGAGGAATACTGAGTTTGGAAAATGGTAACAGTATAATCTTAAGTAAATGAAATAGGACAGTAAAAATACCATATGATGCCAACTTTGTGTGTGTGGATGTGTTAAAGAAATACACCAAGTAGTGTACCTGTGGGTGATGCACATCTTTTAAGTCGTGTTATCTATTTTTCAAATGATCTTCGGTAAGCAGATGCTTCTTTAAAGGTTATTATTTATTAATACTATAGCAATTCTTATGCTGTTACTATTAATACTTATAGTAATAAGTATTATTTTAATACAAGGCCAGGAGGAAAAAAAACAAAACAAAACTGAGAAGTGATACCACCAAGAGTGACAGAGTGGATTGAGGGCCATTTAGGGGACAAAGGGGCATTTTTGAAAGCCGATGCTTTTGCATTCTTCTCAACTGTCCCCAGAAAGCAGAAGGAGTGATTTTTCCCAGACTCTGAGGCAGTCTGCCCAGAGAGAACCTAGAGGATGACTTCCACTCTGCCTAAGACCACCATTTGGATCCCTGAGATCATTTCTTTGCACCAAGAAATGTTTCATAGCATAAACAAAAGTGGACAAGAAGAACTGCATTTACCAAAACCTTGTTAAAACAGCTGCTCATGGGAATGTGGATGAAATGGTCCCCTTTCCATGGCTGACACCTTCTCTTTCTCATGAGCACCTGCCAGTCTTTGTCATGGTCACCTCAGGATGCTGTCCCAGAAGTGATACCCTTGGCTAGAACCTGCTGTTTTATGACTTTAGAAAAATTATCTCTAAGCCATTTTATTAGAAGCCAAGTAAAGGACAATTATTAGGATCAGCTGAATAAATTTTTATGCTAATGATACTTTTTAAATTTACAATGCAAATTGAAACACTATCAGAGAAAACGTTCCATTTTAGGTTCCCATGTGAATATGAGCATGCAACGAAACACTTACTCTATGCCTCTGTCTATTGGTATTTTGTTTACTGGGTGGCCTTTGTTTCTCTTTTGAAAGGAAGCTGAATTTCTTGCCTCCTATCATTCAGCTCCTTTAGAATTGTACTTCTTATGGTATAGGTTAGACTCATGCCTCCATGCGCTCACCAGCTAGAGTTGGAGGAATTTGAATTGTGAATCTAATTGTCCACTGACTCTAATTGTGAATCAAAAAGGATGCTGCTTAATATTTCTACATCAATGCCTTATTCCGGATGCTTGAAAAAAGACACATTTACCCAAAATGTGGAGGGGTAGCAAGAACTCCTTTCTTTTGCTGCCTCTGCAGGCTTGCCTGCCAGACGTCGCTTGCTCACTCATGGACACTGGATGATGGACTTCTGTAGAACGCTTGACTTTGCTTCTTAGAACTCTCACACCCTCTGGTCAGAACACATCACAAAGGCCAGATGGTGGGGGAGATTATAATTATAGAGAGTTCTTCCTCAGGCTAGAAGAAATTATAGTCACTCCATTTACCCAACTGAGTGTTCACATAGCATTTTTCAATGAAAAAGGGGAAACGGAGGCATTTAATACAAACTTTGGCACAGCTCCTCCTCTGAATACTAGTGGATGTGATTCCATAATATGCAGTAACTTTAGGACAGTCAGCTGAATGAGATTTGCATAGATTAAGCCCACCTGTTTGTTAGTGTTTACTGTATCAATATTCTTTCTCCTATTCTTCACACAAGGATGCTATATGTGAAAGCAGTGCGTGCCATGGAAGAGTTTTTTTTTTCCCCAGAGTAGCTACCCTGATGTTAATTGTGACATAAATTTGCACAAAGCACAGGGAAATTCAGACTGAAGCCGGCCACACTGAGTTTGCTTTGTGTCATCCAGGGATCACAGGACACAGGGTGCTCAGCATGCTCTGAGGCCCCCAGAATACCTCGCAGCCACACAGGCCATATTTTTTAATAACCACTTTAACACAGTGCAGGGGAAATCTCAGCCACACACAGCTCAGGCTGCTGTAACCCGGGAGCCTCCTGGGAGCAGTCGGTCCACTCCTAGGCTTGTTTTCTCATGACACACATCTTCTAAATTCTTCAGCAGGGATTCTTGGGCCTCAGAGTGCTAAAGAGCATGAGCACCCCAGTTGTGAAACAAATGGCAAATGTGTTAGTGGGAAAGGCTGGTAGCTACACCAGTTCAAAGTCATTGAGTGAGTCTGATAAAACCAGTGTTTAGGTCTCTGTGGTGTTTGCCTAGGGAGAGAAAAATATTCCTGGAAGGACTAGTAACACTCCATGATTGTAAGCATATCACACCCCAGGTATTTTTAGGCATTGAGAGAATACATACAATATAGTGATGAACACCTCCCTAAAAACAACACAGACATATCTGGCCAAGGAATACCAGGAGCATATCATGTGGCTACCCAGAGAAACATATATGTGTGTAGGGCTATAATGACATTTCCTTGTGTCACATCTATCAGGTTACAAGCAGCTTATAATTTTCTTTTTCTAGTCACAGCCAAACATTATAATGGCACAAACCGTAAATCAACATCAACACGGAACACGGCTTAGCAAATACAAATGTATGTGCATTGCAGAATGATCCGAGATTACAGAAATACATCAGAAGTCAAAAGTAGCTGGTGGAGAAATGCAATGTCTTTAGTTTATTGAGATTGTTTGGGGGATCCTAATGTACTGTCACTGAAAGAATAATTTTTCCTTTACAATCTACTTAGCAAAGATTTATTGATCCTTTCTCCCTTCATAGAGAATTACTGATCCATTTTAGAGAATCAGATTTTCACACCTTTCGTGAGAATGTGCGCAGCGAGGGTCTCAGGGGACTGCCCAGGGAAGTTGACTTTGACACACAGTCCCTTGGAACTTGCACACCACAGCCAGGAGTCTCATCACTGATTTGTTGCACCAGGCAGTAAAATACTTTCATACATTTATAGAGAAATAATTGTACTGCAAGGACTTATTTTTCTGTGCTAGTAGAAGTACTCAGGGTACTGTTATTTGGGTAAACAGCATTTTTCAGATGCGGTACTTTTGCTTGGCCTTTACTCTCCATGTCTTCTCAGCTGTGGTTTTAGGAACAGGAAGGTAAGAGAAAAGTTGTTGAAATTCATGCTGCAAAGCCATGGGAAGCTATAGAATGTCTCAGTGTGTGTGTAAATAATTTACTTAAAGATGTATATTTCTGCTCTCCCCTTATTCTGGGAGTATCCCAGGTAGTGAAGCAGTAGCATGTTATATTGAATATTGAAGTATGCATCATAATGAAGCTGATTTATTATAATTAAAACAGTGAGGAGAGGACCTTTATATTAGACATATTGTTTCTGAGAAGAGTTTAATAAAGTGCATTATTATTAGTTATGGGTTTGGGTGAAAGATGCTGTTTCCTGGGAGTTATGTGTGTATTAGTCAAAGCCTAAAGTTGTTCTCTTGAGTTGTGCTGCATGGGAGGGAAGGAGCATTCAGTAGGTAAAGTATTTTTCATCCTGGCAGGAGGCTAGTGTGTATGTGTTTGCATGCAAGTAGGGGAGAGCACAGAAAGACAGAAAAAAATGACGTGCACCTGAAGGTTCTCAGCAGGAGCAGTTCTAGAATGCTTTATGACATATCTGTGGAGACAATGGCATGGACTGTAAGTAGCTTCCGTCTCTTGATATAATAATGCACATAAAGTCGGGGTCAGACTGGGTTCGCTCTGGGCTTTGATGCTGCGGAAGGTCACCAGGGGAATCGATGGACCAAAATGAGCCAGGAGTTTCATGCAATCAATGCGATTTTTCTATTTAAAGTGAACACTGCTGGGTGTGAGTCTCCAGCTTCAAATATGGTTTGGCTCAGCTTTTCAGATCAAGAGAAGATTGCAATACAAAAAGGGTGTTTATTATGTTTATTATCATAACTGAGATAGAATGCTGCATGCAGAGCAGGAGAGGCAGTCTGCAAACGCTACTTTCAAATTTGGCGCCCTGTTACTTGAGCAACCAAATTAGTAGCCAGCTGATTGCTGGGGATACCTGGTTCTCTGTTTATTTTGGCATTTTTAATGAAGCAAAAAATAAGGAAACCCTTTAAATGAAAAACAAATTGTTACTAAAGCCAAATTTTCCTGTCTTTTCTGTAGTCTACCTTTCTACCCACCTATCCTTCCATCCATCTATCCATAATCTATCTAACCATCATCAAGGTTTGCTGTTTTGAAGATAGGAGGATTTGCTAATGTATTTTTTTCCATCAATACCATCTATAAAATGAAGTTTTTTGAGTTTTTTTTTCCAGGCAGAATGTGAATGGAAGGTTTTTGATTGTCCATGAAACTAGAAGAGTTTTGATGCAATCAACTCTTCATGCTTTCTTATTCTCTGCATGGCAAGCAGCTTCCAGTTTAAAAGCACAAATTCTAAATGCAGTTTTCCCACCAGAATGAAAGTTCTGGAGCTGCTGAAGGATCTTTTACGGGTTTCTCTTTATCATGTGTTGATGCTGGGGTTCTTGTTCATGGAGTCAAAGAATGAACTTCGCAAACACTCAAGGTAGGAGAGCCAGGGAGAGGCTTTTATTTAGAGATAAAGTGAGAGGACAGAGCTCCTGACTCAGGCCAGGAGGGGACAAAAGAGCCCCCCGGGGTGATGCGTTGTCTAGGGGATTTATAGGCGGTTGAGGATTTTCAGGAATGGGGGTAAAGGGCTAGGGGTGCAGACTTGTTGAGTGGTCCCAGAATGCTCAGTTTTGATGAGTAACAGAAGAAATTTGTTGCTCTGATTCCTTATCAGGGTAGCAGCTTCCCTCTGGGAACATATAAATTAAGACCACCTGCCCTGTTCCCAAGGTAGGCTGAGTTGTTTTCTGTTTGCTAAAGAGTGTGTTAAGAATCTTACTTCTTAACTTCTTGAGCTGTTTACAGTTGGGGTTGCTTAACAAATTAATCTTTTGCCAAGGTTGCAGATTACTTGATTAGGGTTAGAGAAGGAAACACAGCATGTAGGTACAGTTAAAAATAAGTTGGGCCTTTTAGCAGGCTAAGGTAAATTTTACAGTGTCACAATCTAATTGACACAATGAAGTCACAGGTTATGCTGAGGTACTTTTCTTTATCTGGGGAACAGTCAAACATTCCAGGCCAAGTTGCTCCTGGCCCTTCAGCCTTTAACTGACTTCACTGAAGAATGCCTTTATTTCTAGTCTGGTATCTTTACTCTAGAGAATTAGTGTGACTCTGACTTTGCATAATGCTTAACACGGAGTGTTGGGAGGGGCTTCTTTTGCACATTGTTACATTGTTCTGACTGTAATTACCTTGTGTTGCTTTTTCTGGAGGCCCTCACCTACTCTGCCTAAACCCACGGTCTGTCTCAGTGGTGCGTTGCTACTGAGCTATGCTCTACCTCATTTAGGGAAACAGATTACAGAGGGTAGGCACCGTCACTTTCTGTTTGGGGAGGAAGAGGAAGGGGAATGAGAAAAAGACTGGTATTTATGAAAATGTTTTAAAGAAATCTATGAAGGATGCCTCTTTTGCTCCCTCCCACAGGAGGAATGTATGGACAAAGACAAAATTAACTGGCAGATTCTGCCTTTTACTTAGCATAAAATTTTGCTTCTTCTTGCTAGTCAGGGGTCTAATTTATTAAGAACAATAAGCAAAAGATCCCCAGTTATTTAAAGGGCCAGGAAGCTGGGGAAATTAAGGAAAATTAACCTTCCATTATAGTGCAACACATTTGCCACTGAATTGCTACTTGCTGTTTTTTCTTCCACTCTAAAAGATAATATTCCTGCTTAGCTTTTAATTTAAACTTAATTTAATTTGAACCCCCAGGGTTTTAATTTAGAAAAAGAAAGTGAGAGGAAATAGTTGAAATCACTGTTGACCTAAGGCAGAAAGCCAAGTTCACTCTCACAAAAGCCCAGGAAGCCTTTCACATTCAAATAAACATTTTCTTTTACAAAGAGCTAATTGGGTATATTTGTAATAGTGCAGGTCAAGAGCAAAGAGGTCTAAATTTATGTGCTGAAGTTGAAAAAATGACCTCAATGAATGAGAAGTATTAAGAAGAGGGGGGGAGAGATGTGCTGAGAACTAGTGAAGAATCTTGCCTGTAGGATGTAGTTAGCAGGGCATTTGCAGCTAGGACCTGAGATGATGGGTTTTTCTATGTAGGACCAGTTATAATATTTTGGCTTGCTATCATCTTTATCCCCCAGAACTCTTCTCTGAGTGATCCCTAGAGTTTTGTGAGGTAGGAATGATTAGAGTTCTTAGCCAAACCATTTGGAGTTTATGTATTTAATTAAAGCAACCCCAGAACAACTCAGAAATAAGCTACTGAAAATGGCAATGTACAGTATGTGTCCATTGGGTGGAACTTTAAATCTCAGGAATTTGCAATACTATGTAAACATCTTGAAGATACAGAAAGCATGATTTAATTATAATTAATTGTCATGAAATATGCTGGATTGCTTGATTCTAGTCACTGAGATATTTTCTTAAGTGGGTTGTCGATATTTATCCTACATAATACTAAATCCAAATTTGATTTATGGGCCAGATGATTTTTTTCTTTGTTTCAGCAGTGATTCTATAAGACACGTGCCCTTTGAAAGTGAGAGGAAGGGGGAACTTTGAAACTTGTAGCTGTGATTCTTACTTTCCTGAATAAGCTTATTTATGAAAATAATAGGATGCTTACATTTTCTCCAATATAGATTTGTTTTTAATCCTGTTTGATATTCCAAGAAGGAATACCTGGTAGATGGAAAAAAGGAAATGTACTTTCATATGAACTTACAACATATGTCAACATATGTCATTTTATATTTTGCCATAGATGATGTGATATTTATTTATATTTATTATTGCATTATACTTGCCATTCCATTTCTATTTATTTTATTTATTATTCCATAGACTTATTCTTTTACTTTTCTATTTATTGTTATATTTATTAAGCCATTTAATTCTTAGCATCCAAGTGTTTTAAATTGTGGGGTCCATGTAAAATGAAGGGGTACCCCGTCACTGATCATGACTTCAAAATTCTTTCTTACACAGTCTTCACTTGAAAAATGAATTTGAAAGATTCAGTTGCTGTTTAAATGCCCTGAGGCCTTTTGGGGAGGATGAATGAATATGGCCATTGAGTTGCTTCTTCCTACAAAACCACTCTCTTCAGATGAGGATACTGGGTTAATGGAAAAACCCTTAATCTCAAAAGCATGCCTGAATGTGTCACCCCCAAAATTAACCTCATTCATACCCTCCCTCTGCCTTCATTTTTTTTCTCTTTTGAGATCTCAGAAAAATTGAGCATATACATTAAAGTGTTCCTTTAGCTGCCCTAACTTATGTAACCAGCATTTACTCAATAGAACCCCAGGATTCAGAGACCTTGACAACATCAGGAGTTCATATTTCTATCCAGATGAACTGCTCATGGGTTAAGTTTTACAGTGTCGTAGACGCAAGACCCAAACAGGCTTTTCTTTGATTTCAGAGACAAGAACTGCCTTCTCTTTAGCCTTAATCTTTTTTTTTTTTGAGAAGATGTGCATTGTGACGCATCTTCTCAAAAAAAAATCCCACTTTCCTGTTAGGTTTGCTTTTTCTGGGCATCTCCAGCAATGTATGAGGTGAATAAGGAGGTACAGAATCTTACTCTGCACTTAAAGTTTTCATTTTTATTTGGAGGCACCCATTCCATGTGGCCACAGACCAACGTGTTTATTGATTTTTCTCAAAAACTGGTCTGGTTCTAGGGAAAGCTTTTGATTGACTATGCTCTCTGAAGAGATCCTTTTTACCATCACCCTGATTATTTAAAGGGACCACTAATAGAGGTTAGGATATCTTTCTAGTTTTCCAAAGGCCAGGAGTAAATAAAATATTTCCTCACCATTTATCACTCCAAATTAGATTAGGTGAAGAAGAAATGGGCAATAAGCAGTTCCCCATGCATCTCCCATAGTTCGGTTAGATAGTAGGTTTATGTCGATGGTCTCGAGAAAGCAGCCCTTGTTGGAATTGTTTACTCTCCTCAGTAGCCTACTGAAGGGACCAGTTGAATGAATGTGTGTGGCCACCGGCCTCTGACAATAGAAGCTGTGGCTAACTGAGCAAAGATTAAGGAAGACAGTGGCTCCCCAGCCCTGGAGTCTCTCTCATTTGCAGAATTGTTTTGTTACTCTCCACTTAGAAGAACTATCTGGAGGACTTACTCCATCCCATTAAAGTGTATGAACAGCTCATGTTTTTCTGCCATGTCCACTTCTTTCTCATGCTGTACTTTTCCATTGTTTGGGCCATGAAGTCCCTCTGAATATTAAAATTTGCATTGATTTTAGGGGAAAAATAATTGACTGCTTCTAAGAAATGTGAATACTACCATGAGCATTAGGAGGCCTCCATTTTTAACAGAAAATGGTAATTTTGTTGTACCAAGAGTAAACATGTTTGAATCCCAAAAGATTTGAGTTTAAAACAAGCTACCCAATAGCAAAGGTCACACACAAAAATTGCACCTTTCTAATGTCTTCCCATTTCTCAGTTTTGCTTGGCTTTATTATAACCATGGAATTAAGAGTTGTGTTTATTCTCTCTTGTAGATCCCTTTAAAAACTTTTTTAGTCATACTGCTTAATTCCTAAAAACCTTACTTCCTTGTCTATACTCATTTAGGTCTCCCTATTTTCTTAATTAACTCTTCCAATCCTTCAGCTAAATCTTGACTGGTGTAGAGTGTGCCCATTGAAAATAACACTGCTCGGGTGGCCCATATTTGCACCTTCTTGATTTGTCTTGGGCAAATAGGGAGCTTCCTCTTACCCTCATCCCTCCTTCTGTTGACAGAAAATGTTATGTCACCACAGAGACACTGGAAAGGAAATTGTGGGTGTCTAATAAGGGAGGAAAACAATACTGTTTGTAAAAGCTTTTAGTTCCTTGGGAAAGAGTGATATATAAATACATGGATTAAGGGCATACATTCAAGCCAGTTTGAATTCACATAACTTTTGTTGGACTATTGTATCACAGTATTGACCCAATTCCAGATTAGGGCCTCTGGGGGGTCCCTTTCTCTACTGATTTGCAGTTTATTGGTTCTGCTATTCCATTACTCTATATCTGATTTGCTCAGCATTTCCCTTGCTATTTTATTATAGTCGAAAGTTCTGCTTGGGAATGGCAGGTACAAGGGGTTACTCCTGTATTCTACAGACTGCTGGCATCACATTTAATTTCCTTGATTCTGGGACACTCACTTTGTTCTCTACAATTTATTAAAAGAAGAAGAGGAGTCGATAGTTGAGAAATCGTATTAGCTAATTTCCATTGAAATATGACTTTTTTTGTCATCTATGTCCTCTGACATCGACATGTTTAATTTTTGAAGTAGAGATGAGCCCTTTTACAGATGCATCAACTAATTGCATTCAGAGAAATAAAGAAGAGACTTTATTTTTCTTTACTCACTCACTGTAGACATTCTCCATAATTGAAAAAAGAAAAGTACAATAGTGATCCCAAGTGATCCTAATTAGTTCAATGGATATTTGAGCTCCATCAATTACTTAACTAACTTAAGAGAGTGGGAGCATGTTGAGTGAAGAGCCATGAGCATGTAGTTTATAGTCCCAAGTAAAACAATTGGCTTGAAACACAGATAATGTCCCAAACTCTGCTCTTGAGATGCCTGTGAATATAGTACCTGATGAAAGACATGTCTAAAAATGTGCATTTCTGGTGTTTGAGCAGTGGACCAAGGTGAGGTGAAGAATGCATTTGGAAATTAGACTGTGAAGCCAGAAGTTTGATTGTGATTTGACTTGGGGAGGCATTGGATTAGGTACAGAGCTCAGTGCAGTGACTTTAAATCCCTGGTGAACACAGGTGTGTGGAATCCTGGGCTTAAGCAGTTTGTACTGAATTCCCTCACCTGCTTTTTATCAGCCGCTGTATTGACAAGATTTTCATCATTTCCTAAATGTCTGCACTGGCTTGCTTTATTCTCCTGCTAAATTTTATATTTATATATATATAAAAGCCATTGGTAGCTCTACCATTTTCGCACCACTAATTGCATCATCCTTCTAATTTATTAACGGTCCTGCTTCCTCTCTAATACCTTTTCTTCCTGACGTATCTGTGAATCCTTCTCCTTCCCCTTCAACTCCTTTATCTGGAATTAACTCAGTCAACTTCCACTGTCTTTTTTTTTTCTACTGCAAGCATGACAGGACCATCATGTAAAATAATGCTTATGTAGAAAAATGTATAATAGACATATTAATAGCATTTCTCTGCTGCCATAAAAACCCTCTATATGTTTTTAGTAAATTTAAGAAAAAAATTTGGTTACATAGTATTAGCCTGAATTACTTTTAATAAAATATAGTCCTCTTGAGCTTAATATATATTTTATAATCTTACCTTTATTCAATTATGAATGCCACTTCTAATATAATACACATTATTTCCTAAGGGAATAATCAGAAAAGGAGTAAAAATTTTTGGACAGTTATAAAAGTACTCATAAAACTTAAACTTGTTTGAGAATACCCAAAGCTATGTTTTCCTAAGGAAAACAACTGGAAAAAAAATTCACCAGAATACTGACAGCAGTTATCCTGAAGCAGAAGAATGGATTAATTTATATTTTCTCCTTTATCCTCTTTTATATTTTGCAAGTTTTCTATAGCGCTAATGTATTACTTTTGTTATAAAATACTTACGTCTTAACTTAAGAAAGCTATTAAAGTAATACGTCTTCAGTGGAACAAATTGAAACAATACCGAAGTGTGAAAAGTACAAAATAGTAGTTTGCCTTTTGTCCCAACTGAGGTTATGCTCCAGTTTCTGTATACTGTTTCTGATATTTTTTCTCTATATGCGCATACATGCTCACATACTTACATACTACACACACACACACACACACACACTCACTCACATACTTTTTAAAAATGAAAATTTTCCCTATAATGGCCTGTGGAATTTTGCAAGTCGATTATTAAACTGTTGATAGCTTGAATGCAGCTGCGGTGAGAGTGTTTACCTCATGAAAATTAGCAAACACTAATCAAAGCTTCCTTTTTAAGTGAGATTGGTTTTCCAGCACACCAGTAACCCATACTATCTATCATATTCTGTAATTTGCTTTTTGCTTAGCAATGCAGGATGTGTTCCATGCCAGTACTTATGGGTCTCATCTGATTCTTTTTATGGTGTGTGATCTTCTATTGCATGGATGTAATGATCTCTCCATTGATAAACTTTTATGTTTTTTCCAATTTTTGATATCACAAACAATACCATAAGAAGTATCATGCTTATATCTCTTGCTATATTTGTGCAAGTCATTCTGCACAACAGACAGCTAGAAGTTGAGGTTCCTCTGTCATAAAACAATAAAATTTAGAGTTGGACTGCTATTGCCAAATTGCTCACCAAAATCATTGTTCTAGTTTGTGCATTAACCAATTCTCTCTCCTCTGGCCACTTCTTGATATTATCAATCTTTAAAAATTTTCTAATTTTATAGGCAAAATAATTAGTATTGTGTTTAATTATTGGTGAGTTTAGTCATATTTTTATAAGTTTATTGTTCTTATGTATTTATTCTTAGTTATTGATTTGTAGGAACTCTTTATACCATGGGTACTATATTTTTTTGTATTATTTATTATTATATATTATTTTGTATTTTTGTAGTAAATATTTACTTCCAATATGTTATTTTTCTTTTATCATATTTAAGGCTTCTTTTACCTTACCTTAAAATCTTGCTTTATGACATCCAGGTTTCATGTTAGAATTATGAAGGCTTCTCTAGTCTAAGCATGAAATTATTAAGTGGTGTCCTTAGACTTCTTCCACATGTTTTCATGGAAAAGGGCATATATTCCAACCCAAAAAGTGTTGGAACACTCTCTTCTCTGCTTCTTTACTTGTCCCCATGAGAAGAGGGATTGCTAATTTGATTGTTAAGAATTATGAGTTTTTATTAGGCCAGATTTACACATGAATGGCCTGAGTGTTGAAAGTCATAGTTTCCTGTGGTATAGCTTCTTGGTCTCTTGGACATATATACTGAAGTATGGATAAAGGGTGGGCAGAAGAGGATATGGGAGTAACAGAGAGAACAGCTGTCTTCTTTTTTTGTTTGTTTGTTTGTTTTGTTTTTTTTAATTTATTTTTATTTTGTTTTTTCTCTTTTTTTGCTTTTTGGGACAGCTGTCTTCTTGTGTACATGTTTATGGAAGTCCCTTTTCAGTGTTTGTAAAGACCGTAAACATAAGACATTATAGGAAGAAGAAGAAAACAGGCAATTAAAATGTGAGTAGTCAAGCTGTAAACACATGGAGAGAAAGAAAGTAAAATGGTGATTTAAAAATGCTACTCCCTATTGTAGCATACATTCCTGGTGTTGATGGTTTTCTGGCTCATGGAAGGATTGTACTTCTCTGTCCTTTAGAAGTTAGAAAGAGCCATCTGCTAAACTTTGGCTCGTGGATTGGACAGTGATATGTGTTACTGCCCAGCCAGAACATTCAGTTGAGGCCATGAGACCTTCAGCTGCTGGTCATGGAGGCACATCTAGAAAAGGAGCCTCTCTCAACAGGGTCTCTGAGTGACTATGATGAGCAGAGCTCCCCTGCCAACCCATGTTTGACATATAGCATCATCAAGAAAAATTGCCTGAGATTTGAAATTGTTTGTTACTGCAGCTTAACCCAGCCTATGCTGACTGTCACATTCATTACATTCAATAAATGGTGTAGACCCCATCCCGAGGCTCGTTCCCTTTAATGTCAGCCTCTTCAGTGGGTAAGCAGATCTTGCATCACCTGTCTCCAAGTGGTAAGCAGATCTTAGCAGAGCCTGCTGAAGATCTAGTGAGATGCTTGCTCTTTCTTTGTTTCAGATTTCCATTTCCACGAAGAGGGCCAAGTCATGCCTCCAAAGGCAAACTGACCTGTTTTTAATTGGGGTAGAGGGAATAGAAATTTTTTTTGTCTCAGAGTTTCTCCTGTGCTGCATCCTCCAGTGAGAAGCCCTGCCTTTGCAGGGTTGGGGACACCTACGAGGATGTGAATACAGTTCTGCATTGGGCAAGTGGTTCTTGAGTGTGTATATGTTCTCTGTAGGCTGGACCTCAGATGGGTAATGGATAGTGTTAGGCTTCCTAATATCCTATAGAAGATATTCTCCTTCATTTTATTATTGTAGAAATTTTAGACTTTTAAGAGCAAAATTTTAACAAGTTATGTTTTGTACACTATTGTGTTTAACATGACACATTGAATTCAAGAATGTAGTCCTCAACTCCATCACTTTAAAGTGTAAAAATGGAAAGAAAATTCATTCGGGGAAACAATGTTACTCTTGGAAATTGCACTATCTGACCTAGGAATGGGCACCAATACTGCAAAGTATCAAGGACTGTTCGCGAGAGCAATTCATGTGACATTATTCTGTAGTCTATAAATATGTCCGAGTTGCAAGAAGACCAAGGAGGGGGAAACTCCCCTCTAATTCTCATTTAGGGAGGAAAAGGACTGCTTTCCAAACCCAGGTGAGCACTATTACAGTAATGGGGCCTCAAACAGGCAAAATTGTATGTGTTGTCAATGGCTACAATGTAATTTTATTGATTTACAATGTTTAAAGTGAAGACATGATTTGTAGCTTATAGAAGGTGTCACATTGGAGTAATTGCATACCAACTAGATTTTATGACCAGAAAAGAACATGGTAATGCCCACACAGATTCCTCAGACTGCCTTACACTTATGTCTGCTCAGTAATTAGGGAGTTATTATTAGCAGTTGTTCCCTTGAATACTCACAGGAGACCCGGATGTCGTGTGGCCGGAGTTTGGTTTTCGTATATGTATTGGAATCATCCAAAGGTAAACTTGCTCCTTTGGCATGGCCAAGACCCGTCCTGTCCCTTTGGTGTCCAGTTGTCTAGGTGTCCACAGACGTTGTCCCCATGGAGTTCTCTGTTATGTGCTTTACCAGGTCTAAGGCACCAGTACCAAAGCTGGCCTTGGAACTGCTGGTCTCTAAGCAGAGAAGCATCGGGCTGTGATTCTCACACCACCTGCATCGGAATCACCACATTGCCAGGCCCTGTCTCAGATGCACTGCAGCCAAATCTCAGGAGGGAGGGCCTTGAAAGGTGCATTTTGGACAAACATGTTAGGGGACTCCTATGCATAGTAGAGCCTGGGAACTGGGAAGTAAAGAAAGACTTACATATGACCCATGTGAGAATTTTAAATAAAGTATGGGTTTTATTTTTGTTATCATTTTGTTTGACATTTGTATGGGATCTTACTCAGAGAAACTCAGAAACTTAGGTTTATATCAGCTTTCCAAATAATTTTCATTGTGTTTTAAGGCATGTCACATTCAAGATTTGTTGTGCATAAGAATATATGTCCATATTTTTATGCTTGTACAAGTATCAGAGTTATATCTTATGTAAGGACCTTGTTTGGAGATCAACTGTGCCATTTTTTTTACTGTTTTTTTAAATTAAAGTATGGTTGATATACAATCTTATATTGGTTTCAGGTATACAACACAGTGTTTCAACAGTTACCCATATTCTTAAATCCTCATCCCCACCATGCAGTTTCTATCTGTCAATATAAGAAGATGTTACAAAATCCCCATGGTGTACATAGTATCCATGTGACACACCAGTCAGCATGGCCACTGTCCAAAAGACAAGAGATGATAAGTGTTGGTGAGGATGTGGAGAAAAGGAAACCCTCCAACACTGTTGGTGGGAATGTCAATTGGTGCAGCCACTGTGGAAAGCAGTATGGAGGTTCCTCAAAAAACTATAATACAAATACCACATCCAGTAATTCCATCTCTAGGTATTTACCCCAAAAAAACAAAATCCCTAATTCAAAAAGATATATGCACCCCTATGTTTGTTGCAGCACTATTTATAATAGCCAAGATATGGAAACAGCCCAAGAGCCTATCAATAGATGAACAGATAAAGAAGATGTGGTACATATACACAGTGGAATATTATTTACCCATTAAAAAGAAAGAAATCTTGGCATTTGTGAGAACATGGATGATCTACAGGACATTATGCTCAGTGAAATAAGCCAGGCAGAGAAAAACAGATACCATATGATTTCACTTACTTGTGGAATCTAAAAACAAAACAAAATGAACCAAACAGCAGTAGACTCACAGACACTGAGAAGTGACTGGCAGTTACCATGCAGGAGGAGTTGGGGTAGGTGGTGGGAGGGGGACAAAGGGGCACAAAAATTGTCAATCACCTGTGCCATTTTTGACAATATAATGCTTCAAGGTATTTTGAAAGAATTGTATCTAATGAAGGAGAAGACCGTACAATTTTTATTTGAAATTAAAGCATGTTAGTTTTTCTAAGACTGATCCAAGTTTACAAAATGATTTTAAAGATATTGCCACCTCTGCTGTGAAATAATAAATACTTTCTGAGACTGACCACTGCTGTGATGTGATTAAGTTAGAAATCCATTTCTCTTCTTATAAGTGTGGTCAACATGGGATGTCATTTCTTATAGGCTAAAAATTGCTGACTGAGTCCATGAATAAGTTGATAAATATGAGGATTTTTCTGAAGAAAAAAAGTGTACTCAAGTTAACATTTAAAAGAAGAAAGATTTCTTTTCTTACATTCTGTAAGCAGGCTGGGATAGTTGTTGCAATTGTGACGGGTGTACCCAATAGTTAGCATCAGCCCTCTTGGAAGGCACCAAAGGGGAATGCCTATCTGTGATCATTCCAGGGCCATGAGCTTGCCCCTTTCTGAGCCCTTACCACATGTAAATCTTATCTGCTCTACTTTGCAACACCTCTGTAAAGGCAGGCTGGCATGAGGGTATATGGGCTTAAGTTAGTGATTTCCCTTGGTACACATGCACCTGCCCCTACCTTGCAATGCCTTTCCTTGAAACTCTTTAAGGTTGGTGACCATCTATTTATGACTCTAGTACATGGCTCAGTCAGTTTCAATTCCTCACAGCTATTAGCACCATGAATTTACACCCTGTACACAAACCCTGAGTTGAGAATAATTGTCAGCATCTCAGTCAGCTCCAGGACTCAGTGAGTAGAAGCCAGAGGGGAAGGCCCAGCATTTCTACTCCCAGCTTAAAACACTCAAGAGCACTAGGGCTTCCTAAACACAAAGTGGTGGCAACCCAAGCCCTCATTCATCCCAGGACGTGGAAGGAGAAGTTTCTAGACTAGGTTATAGCTCTTTTTTCTCTCCTTGCCAAGATTTGAGGCATGTTGCGATGAACACACTTAGCCTTTTCCAGATATTTTATGTATCTGTTTTTATTTTAATTTCCACCACATTTTATTTCTCCATTCAAAATTGATGGACACTTGGGTTGCTTCCATTCTTTCATTATTATGAATAATTTTGCTATGACCATTCACCTACAAGTCTGTATGGACAAGTGTTTTCACTTCTCTTAGGTTGTGGAATTTCTGGGTCATATTGACATAGTTACGTTTCACTTTTTAGGAAAGTGCCAAACAGATTTCCAAAATATCTGTACCATTTTATGTTGCTACCAGCAACCAGTTTTTACAACCAGTTACAATTCTTGCCAAAAATTGATATTGCCTGCATTTTTTTTTGAGAGGGCATCTCTCATATTTATTGATCAAATGGTTGTTAACAACAATAAAATTCAGTATAGGGGGGTCAATGCTCAATGTACAATCATTAATCCATCTCAAGCCTAACTCTTATCAGTCTCCAATCTTTTGAAGCATAACGAACAAGTTCTTACATGGTGAACGAATTCTTACATAGTGAATAAATTCTCACATGGTGAACAGTACATGGGCATTCATCACAGAAACTTTCGGTTTTGATCACGCATTATGAACTATAAACAATCAGGTCAAATATGCATATTCATTTGATTTTTATACTTTATTTATATGTTGATCCCACATTTCTCCCTTTATTATTATTATTATTTTTATTTTTAATAAAATGCTGAAGTGGTAGGTAGATGCAAGATAAAGGTAGAAAACATAGTTTAGTGTTGAAGGAGAGCAATTGTAGATGATCAGGTGTGTGCCTGTAGACTATGTGTTAATCCAAGCTAGACAAGGGCAATAAACCATCCACGGATGCAGAAGATTTCTCTCAAAGCAGGGGGGGATGAGGTTCTGAGCCTCACCTCTTTTGATCCCCAATTTCTCACCTGATGGCCCCCCTGTGACTGTGCCTGTCTTAGGTTGTTCCTCCCTTGAGGAATCTTACCCGTCTCTGGCTAACCAGTCATCTTCCGGGGCCATACAGGGAAACGTAAAGTTGGTAAGTGAGAGAGAAGCCATATTGTTTGAAAAGGTTAGCTTTTTACTTCTTTGCAGATTTATGCCCTGTGGCTTCTATGCCCAGCACATGTCTCGAGGAATCTTTACCACCTGGAGGAATTATGATACTCGGTAACTTCTATATGAGGCACGAATTCTATTTAAGGGTTGTAATTAGGAAGGAAGAAGAAAAGCTATAGAGGTAGCATATGGAAGAAAACATGGGAGGATTGATTATTTCTTTGACATATCTTCTTGTAGAGTATCTTAAGTATGTATAGGTTTTAAACTACTAACTAATTTGTACACACATATTAACATAATAGGAATACGGTGACATAAACAAAGCAAATCTATAATTAACATCCATCTCCAGTGAAGCCAAGAAAACCATTCAGGCACCCTAGGCATTTGTGAGAATTTGTCTATGATATGATGGATATTGTCCAACTGTACTTGAACAGTCTGAGAGAAATCAGACAAATTAAAGCAGCCCATTTCTGGGATCTGTTCACCTCCCATATGTCCTTTTAACCATAGATAGTCTATAGTCATGAGATTTTGGAGTGCTACACCTTGCACCCCTCCCAACTCCTGGTTGAGTTCCAACAGTACAGATCCGGTCACATTCATTGTCTCACTGTATGCACATGCCAGCCTAGACATCTCCCTCCTCATTCCAATGGCAAGTCCAGGAAACGGTGGGGTGGACGCAGCCATGACCGCAGCATCGCCCGGATCCCTGTGGAGGCTTTTTGATGATCATCCCCCGGCACGAGTCCTCCAGAGAGTGCTGATGCCGGAAGCTCCTCATATCGTATCTTAGTTCATTTTCTGGGTATCCAAGCTAGGCCTTGATCTTCTGCATAGAAACAAACAGACCCTTTGCCCACACTTTGACATGCCCTCTATACCACTGTGCAGAACTCATTGGAGGTCAGCAGACAGGGATTGCCTTTTTTTTTTTTATTAAGAGAAAGGAATATTATCAGAAAAGAGTACCTCCATAGCTAATCATCTGACACCCTTTAAGTGCTCAACATTAAGGATATTTAAAGCATGCGTTGATCTTTGATTTACCAATAGTTTTATCCTATCAAGGAGTAATCCCCCTTTTCTTCCTTTCTTTCTTTTTTTTTTAATCTTTAATCTACACTTACATGAAGATTACTATGTTTACTATGCTTTCCCCTATATCAGGTCCCCCCTAACAACCACATTACTGTTACTGTCCATGAGCTTAGCAAAATGTTGTAGAATCCCTACTTGTCCTCTCTGTGTTGTGCAGCCCACCTTCCCCTTTCTCCCTCCCCTCCATGCATGCTAATCTTAATAGCCCCCTTCTTCTTCCCCCCCCTTATCCCTCCCTGCCCACCCATCCTCCGCAGTTCCTTTCCCTTTGGTACCTGTTAGTCCATTTTTGGGTTCTGTAATTCCGCTGCTGTTTTGTTCCTTCAGTTTTTCCTTTGTTCTTATACTCCTCAGATGAGTGAAATCATTTGGTGTTTCTCTTTCTCTGCTTGGCTTATTTCACTGAGCATAATACTCTCCAGCTCCATCCATGTTGCTGCAAATGGTTGGATTTCTCCACTTCTTATGGCTGAGTAGTATTCCATTGTGTATATATACCACATCTTCTTTATCCATTCATCTACCGATGGACATTTAGGTTGCTTCCAATTCTTGGCTATTGTAAATAGTGCTGCGATAAACATAGGGGTGCATCTGTCTTTCTCAAACTTGATTGCTGCCTTCTTAGGGTAAATTCCTAGGAGTGGAATTCCTGGGTCAAATGGTAGGTCTCTTTTGAGCATTTTGATGAACCTCCAAACTGCTTTCCACAATGGTTGAACTAATTTACATTCCCACCAGCAGTGTAGGAGGGTTCCCCTTTCTCCACAGCCTCGCCAACATTTGTTGTTGTTTGTCTTTTGGATGGCAGCTATCCTTACTGGTGTGAGGTGATACCTCATTGTAGTTTTAATTTGCATTTCTCTGATAATTAGTGATGTGGAGCATCTTTTCATGTGTCTCTTGGCCATCTGTATTTCTTTTTTAGAGAACTGTCTGTTCAGTTCCTCTGCCCATTTTTTAATTGGGTTATTTGTTTTTTGTTTGTTGAGGCGTGTGAGCTCTTTGTATATTCTGGACGTCAAGCCTTTATCGGGTCTGTCATTTTCAAATATATTCTCCCATACTGTAGGGTTCCTTTTTGTTCTATTGATGGTGTCTTTCGCTGTACAGAAGCTTTTCAGCTTAATGTAGTCCCACTTGCTCATTTTTGCTGTTGTTTTCCTTGCCCGGGGAGATATGTTCAAGAAGAGGTCACTCATGTTTATGTCTAAGAGGTTTTTGCCTATGTTTTTTCCCAAGAGTTTAATGGTTTCATGACTTACATTCAGGTCTTTGATCCATTTTGAGTTTACCTTTGTATATGGGGTTAGACAATGGTCCAGTTTCATTCTCCTACATGTAGCTGTCACGTTTTGCCAACACCATCTGTTGAAGAGACTGTCATTGTGCCATTGTATGTCCTTGGCTCCTTTATCAAATATTAATTGACCATATTTGTTTGGGTTAATGTCCGGAGTCTCTAATCTGTTCCACTGGTCTGTGGCTCTGTTCTTGTGCCAGTACCAAATTGTCTTGATTACTATGGCTTTGTAGTAGAGCTTGAAGTTGGGGAGTGAGATCCCCCCTACTTTATTCTTCTTTTTCAGGATTGCTTTGGCTATTCGGGGTCTTTGGTTTTTCCATATGAATGTTTGAATTATTTGTTCCAATTCATTGAAGAATGTTGCTGGTAATTTGAGAGGGATTGCATCAAATCTGTATATTGCTTTGGGCACGATGGCCATTTTGACCATATTAATTCTTCCTAGCCATGAGCATGGGATGAGTTTCCATTTATTAGTGTCCCCTTTAATTTCTCTTAAGAGTGACTTGTAGTTTTCAGGGTATAGGTCTTTCACTTCTTTGGTTAGGTTTATTCCTAGGTATTTTATTCTTTTTGATGCAATTGTGAATGGAATTGTTTTCCTGATTTCTCTTTCTATTGGTTCATTGTTAGTGTATAGGAAAGCTACAGATTTCTGTGTGTTAATTTTGCATCCTGCAACTTTGCTCTATTCTGATATCAGTTCTAGTAGTTTTGGAGTGGAGTCTTTAGGGTTTTTTATGTACAATATCATATCATCTGCAAATAGTGACAGTTTAACTTCTTCTTTACCAATCTGGATTCCTTGTATTTCTTTGTTTTGTCTGATTGCCGTGGCTAGGACCTCCAGTACTATGTTAAATAACAGTGGGGAGAGTGGGCATCCCTGTCTAGTTCCCGATCTCAGAGGAAAAGCTTTCAGCTTCTTGCTGTTCAGTATAATGTTGGCTGTGGGTTTATCATATATGGCCTTTATTATGTTGAGGCACTTGCCCTCTATTCCCATTTTGCTGAGAGTTTTTATCATGAATGGATGTTGAATTTTGTCAAATGCTTTATCAGCATCTATGGAGATGATCATGTGGTTTTTGTCTTTCTTTTTGTTGATGTGGTGGATGATGTTGATGGATTTTCGAATGTTGTACCATCCTTGCATCCCTGGGATGAATCCTACTTGGTCATGGTGTATGATCCTTTTCATATACTGTTGAATTCTGTTTGCTAATATTTTATTGAGTATTTTTGCATCTACATTCATCAGGGATATTGGTCTGTAATTTTCTTTTTTGGTGGGGTCTTTGCCTGGTTTTGGTATTAGGGTGATGTTGGCCTCATAGAATGAGTTTGGGAGTATTCCCTCTTCTTCTATTTTGTGGAACACTTTAAGGAGAATGGGTATTATGTCTTCTCTGTGTGTCTGATAAAATTCCGAGGTAAATCCGTCCAGCCCCGGGGTTTTGTTCTTGGGTAGTTTTTTGATTACCGTTTCAATTTCTTTGCTCATAATTGGTTTCTTTAACTTTTGTGTTTCTTCCTTGGTCAGTCTTGGGAGGTTGCATTTTTCTAGGAAGTTGTCCATTTCTTCTAGGTTTTCCAGCTTGTTGGCATATAGGTTTTCATAGTAGTCTTTAATAATTCTTTGTATTTCTGTGGAGTCTGTCGTGATTTTTCCATTCTTATTTCTGATTATGTTGATTTGTGTTGATTCTCTTTTTCTCTTAATAAGTTGGGCTAGAGGCTTATCTATTTTGTTTATTTTCTCAAAGAACCAGCTCTTGCTTTCGTTGATTTTTGCTATTGTTTTATTCTTCTCAATTTTGTTTATTTCTTCTCTGATCTTTATTATGTCCCTCCTTCTGCTGACTTTAGGCCTCATTTGTTCTTCTTTTTCCAGTTTTGATAATTGTGATGTTAGACTATTCATTTGGGATTGTTCTTCCTTCTTCAAGTGTGCCTGGATTGCTATATACTTTCCTCTTAAGACTGCTTTCACTGCATCCCACAGAAGTTGGGGCTTAGTGTTGTTGTTGTCATTTGTTTCTATATATTCCTTGATCTCTATTTTGATTTGTTCATTGATCCATTGATTATTTAGTAGCATGTTGTTAAGCCTCCATATGTTTGTGAGCCTTTTTGTTTTCTTTGTAGAATTTATTTCTACTTTCATACCTTTGTGGTCTGAAAAATTGGTTGGTAGAATTTCAATATTTTGGAATTTAGTGAGGCTCTTTTTGTGAGCTAGTATGTGGTCTATTCTGGAGAATGTTCCATGTGCACTTGAGAAGAATGTATATCCTGTTGCTTTTGGATGTAGAGTTCTATAGATGTCTATTAGGTCCATCTGTTCTAGTGTGTTGTTCAGTGCCTGTGTGTCCTTACTTATTTTCTGCCCGGTGGATCTATCCTTTGGGGTGAGTGGTGTGTTGAAGTCTCCTAGAATGAATGCATTGCAGTCTATTTCCCTCTTTAGTTCTGTTAGTATTTGCTTCACGTATGCTGGTGCTCCTGTATTGGGTGCATATATATTTAGAATGGTTATATCCTCTTGTTGGACTGAGCCCTTTATCATTATGTAGTATCCTTCTTTATCTCTTGTTACTTTCTTTGTTTTGAAGTCTATTTTGTCTGATATTAGTACTGCAACCCCTGCTTTCTTCTCACTGTTGTTTGCCTGAAATATGTTTTTCCATCCCTTGGCTTTTAGTCTATGCTTGTCTTTGGGTTTAAGGTGAGTTTCTTGTAAGCAGCATATAGATGGGTCTTGCTTTTTTTTTTTTTTTTTTTTTTTTTTTGAGAGGGCATCTCTCATATTTATTGATCAAATGGTTGTTAACAACAATAAAATTCAGTATAGGGGGGTCAATGCTCAATGTACAATCATTAATCCATCTCAAGCCTAATTCTCGTCAGTCTCCAATCTTCTGAAGCATAACGAACAAGTTCTTACATGGTGAACGAATTCTTACAGAGTGAATAAATTCTTACATGGTGAACAGTACAAGGGCATTCATCACAGAAACTTTCGGTTTTGATCATGCAATATGACCTATAAACCATCAGGTCAAATATGAATATTCATTTGATTTTTGTACTTGATTTATATGTTCATCCCACATTTCTCCTATTATTATTATTATTTTTATTTTTAATAAAATGCTGAAGTGGTAGGTAGATGCAAGATAAAGGTAGAAAACATAGTTTAGTGCTGTAAGAAGGCAAATGTAGATGATCAGATGATCAGGTGTGTGCCTATGGACTAAGTATTAATCCAGGCTAGACAAGGGCAGCAAGACATCCACGGATGCAGAAGATTTCTCTCAAAGCAGGGGGGGTGAGGTTCTGAGCCTCACCTCTGTTGATCCCCAAATTCTCACCTGATGGCCCCCCTGCGACTGTGCCTGTCTTAGGTTGTTCCTCCCTTGAGGAATCTTACCCGTCTCTGGCTAACCAGTCATCTTCCGGGGCCATACAGGGAAATGTAAAGTTGGTAAGTGAGAGAGAAGCCATATTGTTTGCAAAGGTTAGCTTTTTACTTCTTTGCAGATTTATGCCCTGTGGCTTCTATGCCCAGCACTTGTCTCGAGGTATCTTTACCACCTGGAGGAATTATGATACTCGGTAAATTCGATATGAGGCACGAATTCTATTTAAGGTTTGTAATTAGGAAGGAAGAAGAAAAGCTATAGATGTAGCATATGAAGGAAACTTGGGAGGATTGATTATTTCTTTGACATATCTTCTTGTATAGTACCTTAAGTATGTATAGGTTTTAAACTACTAACTAATTTGCACACACATATTAACATAATAGGAATACGGTGACATAAACAAAGCAAATCTATAATTACCAGCCATCTCCAGTGAAGCCAAGAAAACCATTTAGGCACCCTAGGCATTTGTGAAAATTTATCTATGATATGATGGATATTTTCCAACTGTACTTGAACCATCAGACAAATTAAAGCAGCCCATTTCTGGGATCTGTTCACATCCCATATGTTCTTTTAACCATAGATAGTCTATAGTCATGAGATTTTGGGGTGTTACAACTTGCACCCCTCCCAACTCCTGGTTGAGTTCCAACAGTACAGATCCAGTCAAATTCGTTGTCTCACTGTATGCACATGCCAGCCTAGACATCTCCCTCCTCCTTCTTATGGCAAGTCCAGGAGACGGTGGGCTGGATGCAGCCACAACCACAGCATCGTCCGGATCCCTGTGGAGGCTTTTTGATGATCATCCCCCGGCACGAGTCCTCCAGAGAGTGCTGATGCCGGAAGCTCCTCCTCATATCGTATCTTAGTTCATTTTCTGGGTATCCAAGCTAGGCCTTGATCTTCTGCGTAGAAACAAACAGACCCTTTGCCCACACTTTGACATGCCCTCTATACCACTGTGCAGAACTCATTGGAGGTCAGCACACAGTAACTGCTTTTTTTTTTTTTTTTTTAATTAAGAGAAAGGAATATTATCAGAAAAGAGTACCTCCATAGCTGATCATCTGACACCCTTTAAGTGATCAACATTAAGGATATTTAAAGCATGCGTTGATCTTTGATTTACCAATAGTTTTATCCTGTTAAGGAGTAATCCCCCTTTTCTTTCTTTCTTTCTTTTTTTTTTTAAATTTTTAATCTACACTTACCTGAAGAATACTATGTTTACTATGCTCTCCCCTATATCAGGTCCCCCCTAACAACCACATTACGGTTACTGTCCATCAGCTTAGCAAAATGTGGTAGAGTCACTACTTGTCCTCTCTGTGTTGTGCAGCCCACCCTCCCCTTTCTCCCTCCCCCCCATGCATGCTAATCTTAATACCCCCCTTCTTCTTCCCCCCCCTTATCCCTCCCTGCCCACCCATCCTCCCCAGTTCCTTTCCCTTTGGTACCTGTTAGTCCATTTTTGGGTTCTGTAATTCTGCTGCTGTTTTGTTCCTTCAGTTTTTCCTTTGTTCCTATACTCCTCAGATGAGTGAAATCATTTGGTATTTCTCTTTCTCCGCTTGGCTTATTTCACTGAGCATAATACTCTCCAGCTCCATCCATGTTGCTGCAAATGGTTGGATTTTTCCACTTCTTATGGCTGAGTAGTATTCCATTGTGTATATGTACCACATCTTCTTTATCCATTCATCTACAGATGGACATTTAGGTTGCTTCCAATTCTTGGCTATTGTAAATAGTGCTGCGATAAACATAGGAGTGCATCTGTCTTTCTCAAACTTGATTGCTGCGTTCTTAGGGTAAATTCCTAGGAGTGGAATTCCTGGGTCAAATGGTAGGTCTGTTTTGAGCATTTTGATGCACCTCCATACTGCTTTCCACAATGGTTGAACTAATTTACATTCCCACCAGCAGTGTAGGAGGGTTCCCCTTTCTCCACAGCCTCGCCAACATTTGTTGTTGTTTGTCTTTTGGATGGCAGCTATCCTTACTGGTGTGAGGTGATACCTCATTGTAGTTTTAATTTGCATTTCTCTGATAATTAGCGATGTGGAGCATCTTTTCATGTGTCTCTTGGCCATCTGTATTTCTTTTTTAGAGAACTGTCTGTTCAGTTCCTCTGCCCATTTTTTAATTGGATTATTTGTTTTTTGTTTGTTGAGGCGTGTGAGCTCTTTGTATATTCTGGACGTCAAGCCTTTATCGGGTCTGTCATTTTCAAATATATTCTCCCATACTGTAGGGTTCCTTTTTGTTCTATTGATGGTGTCTTTCGCTGTACAGAAGCTTTTCAGCTTAATGTAGTCCCACTTGCTCATTTTTGCTGTTGTTTTCCTTGCCCGGGGAGATATGTTCAAGAAGAGGTCACTCATGTTTATGTCTAAGAGGTTTTTGCCTATGTTTTTTCCCAAGAGTTTAATGGTTTCATGACTTACATTCAGGTCTTTGATCCATTTTGAGTTTACCTTTGTATATGGGGTTAGACAATGGTCCAGTTTCATTCTCCTACATGTAGCTGTCCAGTTTTGCCAGCACCATCTGTTGAAGAGACTGTCATTTTGCCATTGTATGTCCATGGCTCCTTTATCAAATATTAATTGACCATATATGTTTGGGTTAATTTCTGGGGTCTCTAATCTGTTCCACTGGTCTGTGGCTCTGTTCTTGTGCCAGTACCAAATTGTCTTGATTACTATGGCTTTGTAGTAGAGCTTGAAGTTGGGGAGTGAGATCCCCCCTACTTTATTCTTCTTTTTCAGGATTGCTTTGGCTATTCGGGGTCTTTGGTGTTTCTATATGAATTTTTGAATTATTTGTTCCAATTCATTGAAGAATGTTGCTGGTAATTTGAGAGGGATTGCATCAAATCGGTATATTGCTTTGGGCAGGATGGCCATTTTGACGATATTAATTCTTCCTAGCCATGAGCATGGGATGAGTTTCCATTTATTAGTGTCCCCTTTAATTTCTCTTAAGAGTGACTTGTAGTTTTCAGAGTATAAGTCTTTCACTTCTTTCATTAGGTTTATTCCTAGGTACTTTATTCTTTTTGATGGAATGGTGAATGGAATTGTTTTCCTGATTTCTCTTTCTATTGATTCGTTGTTAGTGTATAGGAAAGCTACAGATTTCTGTGTGTTAATTTTGTATCCTGCAACTTTGCTATATTCCGATATCAGTTCTAGTAGTTTTGGAGTGGAGTCTTTAGGGTTTTTTATGTGCAGTATCATATCATCTGCAAATAGTGACAGTTTAACTTCTTCTTTACCAATCTGGATTCCTTGTATTTCTTTGTTTTGTCTAATTGCCATGGCTAGGACCTCCAGTACTATGTTAAATAACAGTGGGGAGAGTGGGCATCCCTGTCTGGTTCCCAATCTCAGAGGAAATGCTTTCAGCTTCTCGCTGTTCAGTGTAATGCTGGCTGTGGGTTTATCATATATGGCCTTTATTATGTTGAGGTACTTGCCCTCTATTCCCATTTTGCTGAGAGTTTTTATCATGAATGGATGTTGAATTTTGTCAAATGCTTTTTCAGCATCTATGGAGATGATCATGTGGTTTTTGTCTTTCTTTTTGTTGATGTGGTGGATGATGTTGATGGATTTTCGAATGTTGTACCATCCTTGCATCCCTGGGATGAACCCCACTTGGTCATGGTGTATGATCCTTTTGATATACTGTTGAATTCTGTTTGCTAATATTTTTTTCAGTATTTTTGCATCTACATTCATCAGGGATATTGGTCTGTAATTTTCTTTTTTGGTGGGGTCTTTGCCTGGTTTTGGTATTAGGGTGATGTTGGCTTCATAGAATGAGTTTGGGAGTATTCCCTCTTCTTCTATTTTGTGGAACACTTTAAGGAGAATGGGTATTATGTCTTCACTGTGTGTCTGATAAAATTCTGAGGTAAATCCGTCCGGCCCTGGGGTTTTGTTCTTGGGTAGTTTTTTGATTACTGTTTCAATTTCTTTGCTTGTAATTGGTTTGTTTAACTTTTGTGTTTCTTCCTTGGTCAGTCTTGGGAGGTTGTATTTTTCTAGGAAGTTGTCCATTTCTTCTAGGTTTTCCAGCTTGTTGGCATATAGGTTTTCATAGTAGTCTTTAATAATTCTTTGTATTTCTGTGGTGATTTTTCTATTCTCATTTCTGATTATGTTGATTTGTGTTGACTCTCGTTTTCTCTTAATAAGTTGGGCTAGAGGCTTATCTATTTTGTTTATTTTCTCAAAGAACCAGCTCTTGGTTTCGTTGATTTTTGCTATTGTTTTATTCTTCTCAATTTTGTTTATTTCTTCTCTGATCTTTATTATGTCCCTCCTTCTGCTGACTTTAGGCCTCATTTGTTCTTCTTTTTCCAGTTTTAATAATTGTGATGTTAGACTATTCATTTGGGATTGTTCTTCCTTCTTCAAGTGTGCCTGGATTGCTATATACTTTCCTCTTAAGACTGCTTTCGCTGCATCCCACAGAAGTTGGGGCTTAGTGTTGTTGTTGTCATTTGTTTCTATATATTCCTTGATCTCTATTTTGATTTGTTCATTGATCCATTGATTATTTAGTAGCATGTTGTTAAGCCTCCATGTGTTTGTGAGCCTTTTTGTTTTCTTTGTAGAATTTATTTCTACTTTCATACCTTTGTGGTCTGAAAAATTGGTTGGTAGAATTTCAATATTGTGGAATTTACTGAGGCTCTTTTTGTGAGCTAGTATGTGGTCTATTCTGGAGAATGTTCCATGTGCACTTGAAAAGAATGTATATCCTGTTGCTTTTGGATGTAGAGTTCTATAGATGTCTATTAGGTCCATCTGTTCTAGTGTGTTGTTCAGTGCCTGTGTGTCTTTACTTATTTTCTGTCTGGTGGATCTATCCTTCAGGGTGAGTGGTGTGTTGAAGTCTCCTACAATGAATGCATTGCAGTCTATTTCCCTCTTTAGTTCTGTTAGTGTTTGCTTCACATATGCTGGTGCTCCTGTATTGGGTGCATATATATTTAGAATGGTTATATCCTCTTGTTGGACTGAGCCCTTTATCATTATGTAGAATCCTTCTTTATCTCTTGTTACTTTCTTTGTTTTGAAGTCTATTTTGTCTGATATTAGTACTGCAACCCCTGCTTTCTTCTCACTGTTGTTTGCCTGAAATATGTTTTTCCATCCCTTGACTTTTAGTCTATGCTTATCTTTGGGTTTAAGGTGAGTTTCTTGTAAGCAGCATATAGATGGGTCTTGCTTTTTTATCCATTCTATTACGCTATGTCTTTTGATTGGTGCATCAAGTCCATTTACATTTAGGGTGACTATTGAGAGATATGTACTTATTGCCATTGCAGGCTTTAGATTCGTGGTTACCAAAGGTTCAAGGTTAGCTTCTTTAGTATCTTACTGCCTAACTTAGCTCGCTTATTGAGCTGTTATATACACTGTCTGGAGATTCTTTTCTTCTCTCCCTTCTTATTCCTCCTCCTCCATTCTTCATATGTTGTGTATTTTGTTCTGTGCTCTTTTTAGGGGTGCTCCCATCTAGAGCAGTCCCTGTAGGATGCCCTATAGAGGTGGTTTGTGGGAAGCAAATTCCCTCAGCTTTTGCTTGTCTGGGAATTGTTTAATCCTGCCATCATATTTAAATGATAGTCGTGCTGGATACAGTATCCTTGGTTCAAGGCCCTTCTGTTTCATTGTATTAAGTATATCATGCCATTCTCTTCTGGCCTGTAGGGTTTCTGTCGAGAAGTCTGATGTTAGCCTGATGGGTTTTCCTTTATAGGTGACCTTTTTCTCTCTAGCTGCCTTTAAAACTCTTTTCTTGTTATTGATCCTTGCCATTTTAATTACTATGTGTCTTGGTGTTGTCCTACTTGGATCCTTTCTGTTGGGAGTTCTGTGTAATTTCATGGTCTGTTCGATTATTTCCTCCCCCAGTTTGGGGAAGTTTTCAGCAATTATTTCTTCAAAGAGACTTTCTATCCCTTTTCCTCTTTCTTCCTCTTCTGGTAACCCTATAATACAAATATTATTCCTTTTGTATTGGTCACATATTTCTCTTAGTGTTGTTTCATTCCTGGAGATCCTTTTATCTCTCTCTATGTCAGTTTCTATACGTTCCTGTTCTCTGGCTTCTATTCCTTCAATGGCCTCTTGCATCTTATCCATTCTGCTTATAAATCCTTCCAGGGATTGTTTCACTTCTGTGATCTCTTTCCTGACATCTGTGATCTCCTTCCGGACTTCATCCCACTGCTCTTGCATTTTTCTCTGCATCTCATCCCATTGCTCTTGCATTTTTTTCTGCATCTCTGTCAGCATGTTCATGATTTTTATTTTGAATTCTTTTTCAGGAGGACTAGTTAGGTCTGTCTCCTTCTCAGGTGTTGTCTCTGTGATCTTTGTCTGCCTGTAGTTTTGCCTTTTCATGGTGATAGAGATAGTTTGCAGAGCTGGTACAAGTGACCGCTGGAAGAGCTTCCCTTCTTGTTGGTTTGTAGCCTTTTCCTGGGAGAATAGCGACCTCTAGTGGCTTGTGCTGGGCAGCTGTGCGCAGACAGGGCTTCTGCTTCCTGCCCAGTTGCTTTGGGGTTTATCTCCGCTGTTGCTGTGGGCTTGGCCTGGCTGGGGTTGTTCCTCCAAAATGGTGGAGCCCCGTTGGAGGGGGAGCAGCCAGGAGACTATTTATCTCCGTAAGGGGCCTCTGTGCTCCCTGCTGCCCAGGGGGTTAGAGTGCCCAGAGATCCCCAGATTCCCTGCCTCTGGTCTAAGTGACCTGTCCTGCCCCTTTAAGATTTCCAAAAAGCACTCTCCAAAGCAAAACAACAGCAGCAACAATGAGAGAGGGAACAGAAAGAAAGAGGAAAAAAAAAGGAAAAAAAAGGAAGAAACAAGCGATTTTTTTTTTTTTTTTTGTCCTCAGGTGCCAGTCCCAGGCACCCGCTCACTGGTCCTGCTGCCCTGTCTCCCTAGCACCAGGGTCCCTGTCCTTTCAAGGCTTCCAAAAAGGACCCACCCACCGGTCCCGCAGGGAAGGAACGCTCAATATTCTTTGTCCTCAGGCACTGGTCCCACGCACCCGCTCACCAGTCCCGCCGCCCTGCCTCCCTAGCACCGGGGTCCCTGTCCCTTCAAGGCTTCCAAAAAGCACTCAGCAAAAAGAGAGAAAAAAAAGGGGAAAAACGCGCGATTTCTTCCGTCCTCAGGTGCTGGTCTCAGGCACCCACCCACCGGTCCCACAGGGAAAAATGCGGGATATTCTTTGTCCTCAGGTGCCGGTCCCAGGCACCCGCTCACCAGTCCCGCCACCCTGCCTCCCTAGCACCGGGGTCCCTGTCCCTTTTAGGCTTCCAAAAAGCACTCGCAGAAAAGAGAAAAAAAAAGGGGAAAAACGCGCGATTTCCTCTGTCCTCAAGTGCCGGTCTCAGGCACCCGCCCACCGGTCCCGCAGGGAAAAATGGGGGATATTCTTTGTCCTCAGGCGCCGGTCCCAGCCACCCGCTCACCAGTCCCACCACCGTGCCTCCCTAGCACTGGGGTCCCCGTCCCTTCAAGGCTTCCAAAAAGCGCTCGCCAAAAAGAGAAAAAAAAAAAAAAGGGGAAAAACACGCGACCTCCTCCGTCCTCAGGCACCGGTCTCAGGCACCCGCCCCCAGGTCTCGCAGGGAGAAACGCGGGATATTCTTTGTCCTCCAGCGCCGTTCCCAGGCACCTCCTCACCGGTCCCGCCACCCTGCCTCCCCAGCAACGGGGGCCCGTCCCTCTAAGGCTTCCAAAAAGCGCTCGCCAAAAAAAATAAAAATAAAAAAACCGCTCCGGTTTCTCTCCACCCGCCGGGAGCCGGGGGGAGGGGCGCTCGGGTCCCGCCGGGCTGGGGCTTGTATCTTACCCCCTTCACAAGGCGCTGGGTTCTTGCAGGTGTGGATGTGGTCTGGATGTTGTCCTGTGTCCTGTGGTCTCTATTTTAGGAAGATTTTTCTTTGTTATATTTTCATAGCTCTATGTGTTTTTGGGAGGAGATTTCCACTGCTCTACTCACGCCGCCATCTTGGCTCCGCCCCGGGTCTTGCTTTTTTATCCATTCTATTACTCTGTGTCTTTTGAATGGTGCATTAAGTCCATTTACATTTAGGGTGACTATTGAGAGATATGTACTTATTGCCATTGCAGGCTTTAGATTCATGGTTACCAAAGGTTCAAGGTTAGCTTCTTCAGTATCTTACTGCCTAACTTAGCTCGCTTATTGAGCTGTTATATACACTGTCTGGAGAGTCTTTTCTTCTCTCCCTTCTTATTCCTCCTCCTCCATTCTTCATATGTTGTGTGTTTTGTTCTGTGCTCTTTTTAGGAGTGCTCCCATCTAGAGCAGTCCCTGTAGGATGCCCTGTAGAGGTGGTTTATGGGAAGCAAAATCCCTCAGCTTTTGCTTGTCTGGGAATTGTTTAATTCCGCCATCATATTTAAATGATAGTCGTGCTGGATACAGTATCCTTGGTTCAAGGCCCTTCTGTTTCATTGCATTAAGTATATCATGCCATTCTCTTCTGGCCTATAGGGTTTCTGTCGAGAAGTCTGACGTTAGCCTGATGGGTTTTCCTTTATAGGTGACCTTTTTCTCTCTAGCTGCCTTTAAAACTCTTTCCTTGTCCTTGATCCTTGCCATTATAATTACTATATGTCTTGGTGTTGTCCTCCTTGGATCCTTTCTGTTGGGGGTTCTGTGTAATTCCATGGTCTGTTCGATTATTTCCTTCCCCAGTTTGGGGAAGTTTTCAGCAATTATTTCTTCAAAGAGACTTTCTATCCCTTTTCCTCTTTCTTCTTCTTCTGGTGCCCCTATAATACGAATATTATTCCTTTTGGTTTGGTCACATAGTTCTCTTAGTGTTGTTTCATTCCTGGAGATCCTTTTATCTCTCTCTATGTCAGCTTCTATATGTTCCTGCTCTCTGGCTTCTATTCCTTCAATGGCCTCTTGCATCTTATCCATTCTGCTTATAAATCCTTCCAGGGATTGTTTTACTTCTGTGATCTCCTTCCTGACATCTGTGATCTCCCTCTGGACTTCATCCATTGCTCTTGCATTTTTCTCTGCATCTCATCCCATTGCTCTTGCATTTTTCTCTGCATCTCTGTCAGCATGTTCATGATTTTTATTTTGAATTCTTTTTCAGGAGGACTGGTTAAGTCTGTCTCCTTCTCAGGTGTTGTCTCTGTGTTCTTTGTCTGCCTGTAGTTTTGCCTTTTCATGGTGATAGAGATGGTTTGCAGACCTGGTACGAGTGACTGCTGGAAGAGCTTCCCTTCTTGTTGGTTTGTTTCCTTCCTCTCCTGGGAGAATAGCGACCTCTAGTGGTTTATGCTTGTCAGCTGTGCGCAGACAGGGCTTCTGCTACCTGCCCGTTTTTTATGGAGTTTATCTCTGCTTTTGCTGTGGGCGTGGCCTGGCTGCGTCTGCTCCTCCAAGGTGGTGGAGCCCTGTTGGAAGGGGAGCGGCCGGGAGGCTATTTTTCTCCGTAAGGGGCCTCTGTGCTCCCTGCTGCCCAGGGGATTAGAGTGCCCAGAGATCCCCAGATTCCCTGCCCCTTTAAGACTTCCAAAAAAGCACTCTCCAAACCAAAACAACAACAGCAACAATGAGAGAGGAAACAGAAAAAAAAAAAAAAGGAAAAAACACGCGATTTTTTTTTTTTCCCTTCAGGCGCTGGTCCCAGGCACTTGCTCACTGGTCCTGCTGCCCTGCCTCCCTAGCACTGGAGTCCCTGTCCCTTCAAGGCTTCCAAAAAGCACCCGCCCACCGGTCTCACAGGGAAAAATGCGCGATATTCTTTGTCCTCAGGCCCCGTTCCCAGGCACCCGCTCACCAGTCCTGCTGCTCTGCCTCCCTAGCACCAGGGTCCCTGTCCCTTTAAGGCTTCCAAAAAGCACTCACTAAAAAGAGGACAAATAAGGGGAAAAACGCGCGATTTCCTCTGTCCTCAGGCGCCGATCTCATGCACCCGCCCTCCGGTCCCACAGGGAAAAACACGGGATAGTCTTTGTCCTCAGGCCCCAGTCCCAGGCACCTGCTCACCAGTCCCGCCGCCCTGCTTCCCTAGCACCGGGGTCCCTGTCCCTTTAAGGCTTCCAAAAAGCACTCGCCAAAAAAAAAAAAAAAAAGAAAACCGCTCCGGTTTCTTTCCACCCGCCGGGAGCCGGGGGGAGGGGCGCTCGGGTCCTGCCGGGCCAGGGCTTGTATCTTACCCACTTCGCAAGGTGCTGGGTTCTTGCATGTGTGGATGTGGTGTGGATGTTTTCCTGTGTCCTCTGGTCTCTATTTTAGGAAGAGTTTTGTTTGTTATATTTTCATAGCTCTATGTGTTTTGGGGAGATTTCCACTGCTCTACTCATGCCGCCATCTTGGCTCCGCCTCCTCCATCTGCATTTTTATTATAACATTTTCAGTAGATGTGTAGTGGTGTCTCCGTGTTTTAATTTGCACTTGCCTAATGACTAAAGGAGTGGACATCTTTTTCTTGGTTTTTAGCTATCTGCATGTCTCCTTTGGTGAAAGTGTTTTTAAATCTTGCCCATTTTTGAATGGAGTTAGTCGTCATGTTATTGAGAGGAGTTGGTTACATGTTCTTGATACAAGTACTTTACCTAAAATATAATTTGCAAATATTTCTTTCCAGTTCATGGCTTGCTTCTTTATTTTAATGGTGTAATTTGAAGTATGAAAGTTATTAATTTAATAATATGTTTTATCTTTTAAAAAATGGTGTTCTATCTAAATTCTTTATACAAACCAAGTCACAGAGATCTTCTGTTTTCTTCTAGAACTGGGTTTTGCAGCAGCAGTGTTATTAAGATTTGGGGTTGGATAATTCTGTTGTAGATGGCTGTCCTGTGCCTTATAAAATACAAAACAGTATCCCTGGCCTTTGCCCAAAAGATGCTATTAGTACCTACCTGCCCCTTCGTTGACAGCCCAAAATGTCTCCAGACATTGGCAAATGTTCCCTGGCAGGCAAAATTGTCCTGATAGAGAACCACTGTTCTAGAAGTTTTTATAGTTTAAAATTCTAACTCTTAGGTTTATGACTCATTTTGAGTTTATTTTTTGTGTGTGGTATAAAATAAGGGTCTAAAGGTTTTGCTTTTTTTTTTTTCATATGAATATCCACTTACTTAGCACCATTTCTTGAAAGACTATGATTTCCTCTGTCAAATTGTCTTGGCACCAAGAACACACAATAGGAGAAAGGATAGTCTCTTCAATAAATAATATTGGGAAAGCTGAAGAAAAACTGGACCTTTATCTCACATCACATACAAATGTGAACCCAAAATAGGCTAAAAATTTAAATGAAAGACTTTTGAAACCATAAAACATCAGGATAAAACAGAGAGGAAAAGCTTTTTGGCATTGGGCAATGATTTTGTGGATTTGACACAAAAAACACAGGCAATAAAAGCAAAAATAGACAAATAGGATTTCATGAAACTAAAAAGCTTCTGTGTAGCAATGTAAACAACAAAATGAAAAGGTAATCTATGGAATGCGAGAAAATATTTGCAAACCATCTATCTGGTAAAGGGTTGATACCTGAAATGTATAAAGAATTCGTGCAATTTAAAGCAAACAAAACAAAACAAAAATAACTCAAAAAATGGTTGAAGGACTTGAATAGACATTTCGTAAAAGAAGACATACAAATGGCCCACAGGTATATGAAAAGGGTCTCAACTTCACTAATCATCAAGCAAATGCAAATCAGAATCACAGTAAGATGTCACTTCATGTCTGGTAGAGCGACTATTAAGAGAAAGATGAAAGATAAGTGTTGGCAAACGTGGAGAAAAGGAAACCATTTTATATGTATATAATGCAATAGTATCAGTCATAAAAAAGGTAATCCTGCTATTTGTGACAACATGGATGAGCCTGAATTGTATCATGCTAAGTGAAATAAGCCAGGCAGAGAAAGACAAATACTGCCCTAATCTCATTTATATGTGATATATTTTAAAATATCAAACTCATAGAAATAGAGGGTAGAATGATGGTTACCAGAGGCTGGTGGGGAGGAGGGTATCAGGAGATGTTGTTTAGGAAAACAGAATTTCAGTTACACGAAATAAATAAGTTTTGGAGCTTAAACACATTACAATGTGACTATAGTAAACAATATTGCATCGTATACTTGAAATTTGTTAAAAGTGTAGTTCTTAATTGTTTTTACCACACAATAAAAGTAATTATGTGGGATGACATGTATGTGAATTACTTCGATTGTGGTGAATATTTAACAATGTATTTAAATGGCAAATCATTAAGTAGTACACCTTAAATATATGCCATTTTTAATTGTATTTATATATATAATATATATATCAACTATAACTCAAGAAAGTTGGAAAAAGTGTTGGGTAATCTGAGAGTGGGCAGAAGAAAAGAAACTAAAAATTTAAAAAATTGTCTTGGCACCTTTTTCAAAACTCAGCTGACCAAAATTATAAGTATATTTCTATTAGAATTTCCATTTTATTCCATTGATACATCTACTTATACTTACACCAATCACCAATACCATAGTGTCTTGATTGCTGTAGCTTTAAAGTAAGTTTTAAAATAAGGTTATATAAGTCTTGTAGCTTTGGGTTTTCTTTTTTTTGAAAATTATTCTAGTTATTCTAGGTCCTTTGCATTTATATGTAAGTTTTATATTTGATCAACTTACAGATTTTGACCAAAAAAGGCTGTTGGAATTTTTTTCATAGGAATTGCCATGAATCTGTTTAGATAAATTTGCAGAGAACTGCTATTTTTTTTTTTTTTTTTTTTTTTTTTTTTTTTTTTGAGATTCTTCATTGATGCTTTATATTATGTTCTCAAGGTCCAAAAGATAGATACTATTGTCATTCTCATTTTACAGAAGAAACAGGAAGAGGGAAGTTAAATCACCTACCTGAGTCCCACAACTTGTTTCCCTAATTTCAAAGCCAGTGCCCCTTCTATCTGATCAAACCATGTCCCAGCTTATTGAGATACTTTATATTAAAGTATCCTTTTAATAAAATTATAATTTGAAGTCATATTTATTTATTTTTATAATAATTTATAATTACAAAATAGAACAGTAAGTTTGTAATTGTGTCCATAAAGATAAGAGTGCTAACTAAAAGCGAGACAATTTTTTTTAAAATTTTGGTATCATTAATCTACAATTACATGAAGAACATTATATTTACTAGGCTCCCCCCTTCACCAAGTCCCCCCCACATACCTCTTCACAGTCACTGTCCATCAGCATAGTAAGATACTGTAAAATCACTACTTGGTGAGACAACAATTTGAAAGGTTGATGGGAAATCCAAATACAAGTGGAAATGCTCCCCTGAATTCATGCTTTTCAATGAGCATTACAACCTGCTGGTATTTTGCTTCTATTTGTCTACATTATTCTTTTTCTGCATTTATTTAATCTGGATGGATCTTTTCGTTTAATTTCATTTTCTATGTGGACTTCTCCACAGATATTAACAAATGAGTGGCTGCTGCTCTGGGGTTGGGTATCTATTACACAGCATGGAACCCTGCACTCTTCTCTCCAATATCAGTGCACAACTCATTACCTCCAACTTGTTTTCCTGATTGTAAAAGTTTACTGAAGTGATGCAAAAAAAAGCCAGCCATTTGATTATAATTGCTACTACATCATGACATGTGAATATTTTAAAATAAAAAATGCAGGGTATATAAAACATTACTAGAAAAGCAAATGGTTGTAGATGAAAGCTGATTTCAAAAATCTATACAAAAGCAACTGTTTTAATGTAGCAAGTCTACATTACACAGATTTTGGACAAAATTTTGCTTTCCTCCTTACAGAAGGGGAATCGGGTATTAAAGATACAAGAGGCAAATCAAATATAAAAACTTTCATTCTGTTACTTTTTTATGGCAAATTATTTTATGGCAATTATTTTATGGCAAATTATTTTTTTTTTTTTTTTTTTTTTGAGAGGGCATCTCTCATATTTATTGATCAAATGGTTGTTAACAACAATAAAATTCAGTATAGGGGGGTCAATGCTCAATGTACAATCATTAATCCATCTCAAGCCTAATTCTCGTCAGTCTCCAATCTTCTGAAGCATAACGAACAAGTTCTTACATGGTGAACGAATTCTTACAGAGTGAATAAATTCTTACATGGTGAACAGTACAAGGGCAGTCATCACAGAAACTTTCGGTTTTGATCATGCAATATGACCTATAAACCATCAGGTCAAATATGAATATTCATTTGATTTTTGTACTTGATTTATATGTTGATCCCACATTTCTCCTATTATTATTATTATTTTTATTTTTAATAAAATGCTGAAGTGGTAGGTAGATGCAAGATAAAGGTAGAAAACATAGTTTAGTGCTGTAAGAAGGCAAATGTAGATGATCAGATGATCAGGTGTGTGCCTATGGACTAAGTATTAATCCAGGCTAGACAAGGGCAGCAAGACATCCACGGATGCAGAAGATTTCTCTCAAAGCAGGGGGGGTGAGGTTCTGAGCCTCACCTCTGTTGATCCCCAAATTCTCACCTGATGGCCCCCCTGCGACTGTGCCTGTCTTAGGTTGTTCCTCCCTTGAGGAATCTTACCCGTCTCTGGCTAACCAGTCATCTTCCGGGGCCATACAGGGAAATGTAAAGTTGGTAAGTGAGAGAGAAGCCATATTGTTTGCAAAGGTTAGCTTTTTACTTCTTTGCAGATTTATGCCCTGTGGCTTCTATGCCCAGCACTTGTCTCGAGGTATCTTTACCACCTGGAGGAATTATGATACTCGGTAAATTCGACATGAGGCACGAATTCTATTTAAAGTTTGTAATTAGGAAGGAAGAAGAAAAGCTATAGATGTAGCATATGAAGGAAACTTGGGAGGATTGATTATTTCTTTGACATACCTTCTTGTATAGTACCTTAAGTATGTATAGGTTTTAAACTACTAACTAATTTGCACACACATATTGACATAATAGGAATACGGTGACATAAACAAAGCAAATCTATAATCACCAGCCATCTCCAGTGAAGCCAAGAAAACCATTTAGGCACCCTAGGCATTTGTGAAAATTTATCTATGATATGATGGATATTTTCCAACTGTACTTGAACCATCAGACAAATTAAAGCAGCCCATTTCTGGGATCTGTTCACATCCCATATGTTCTTTTAACCATAGATAGTCTATAGTCATGAGATTTTGGGGTGCTACAACTTGCACCCCTCCCAACTCCTGGTTGAGTTCCAACAGTACAGATCCAGTCAAATTCGTTGTCTCACTGTATGCACATGCCAGCCTAGACATCTCCCTCCTCCTTCTCATGGCAAGTCCAGGAGATGGTGGGCTGGATGCAGCCACAACCGCAGCATCGTCCGGATCCCTGTGGAGGCTTTTTGATGATCATCCCCCGGCACGAGTCCTCCAGAGAGTGCTGATGCCGGAAGCTCCTCCTCATATCGTATCTTAGTTCATTTTCTGGGTATCCAAGCTAGGCCTTGATCTTCTGCGTAGAAACAAACAGACCCTTTGCCCACACTTTGACATGCCCTCTATACCACTGTGCAGAACTCATTGGAGGTCAGCACACAGTAACTGCTTTTTTTTTTTTTTTTTTAATTAAGAGAAAGGAATATTATCAGAAAAGAGTACCTCCATAGCTGATCATCTGACACCCTTTAAGTGATCAACATTAAGGATATTTAAAGCATGCGTTGATCTTTGATTTACCAATAGTTTTATCCTGTTAAGGAGTAATCCCCCTTTTCTTTCTTTCTTTCTTTTTTTTTTTTTTAAATTTTTAATCTACACTTACCTGAAGAATACTATGTTTACTATGCTCTCCCCTATATCAGGTCCCCCCTAACATCCACATTACGGTTACTGTCCATCAGCTTAGCAAAATGTTGTAGAGTCACTACTTGTCCTCTCTGTGTTGTGCAGCCCACCCTCCCCTTTCTCCCTCCCCCCCATGCATGCTAATCTTAATACCCCCCTTCTTCTTCCCCCCCTTATCCCTCCCTGCCCACCCATCCTCCCCAGTTCCTTTCCCTTTGGTACCTGTTAGTCCATTTTTGGGTTCTGTAATTCTGCTGCTGTTTTGTTCCTTCAGTTTTTCCTTTGTTCCTATACTCCTCAGATGAGTGAAATCATTTGGTATTTCTCTTTCTCCGCTTGGCTTATTTCACTGAGCATAATACTCTCCAGCTCCATCCATGTTGCTGCAAATGGTTGGATTTTTCCACTTCTTATGGCTGAGTAGTATTCCATTGTGTATATGTACCACATCTTCTTTATCCATTCATCTACAGATGGACATTTAGGTTGCTTCCAATTCTTGGCTATTGTAAATAGTGCTGCGATAAACATAGGAGTGCATCTGTCTTTCTCAAACTTGATTGCTGCGTTCTTAGGGTAAATTCCTAGGAGTGGAATTCCTGGGTCAAATGGTAGGTCTGTTTTGAGCATTTTGATGCACCTCCATACTGCTTTCCACAATGGTTGAACTAATTTACATTCCCACCAGCAGTGTAGGAGGGTTCCCCTTTCTCCACAGCCTCGCCAACATTTGTTGTTGTTTGTCTTTTGGATGGCAGCTATCCTTACTGGTGTGAGGTGATACCTCATTGTAGTTTTAATTTGCATTTCTCTGATAATTAGCGATGTGGAGCATCTTTTCATGTGTCTCTTGGCCATCTGTATTTCTTTTTTGGAGAACTGTCTGTTCAGTTCCTCTGCCCATTTTTTAATTGGGTTATTTGTTTTTTGTTTGTTGAGGCGTGTGAGCTCTTTATATATTCTGGACGTCAAGCCTTTATCAGATCTGTCATTTTCAAATATATTCTCCCATACTGTAGGGTTCCTTTTTGTTCTATTGATGGTGTCTTTCGCTGTACAGAAGCTTTTCAGCTTAATGTAGTCCCACTTGCTCATTTTTGCTGTTGTTTTCCTTGCCCGGGGAGATATGTTCAAGAAGAGATCACTCATGTTTATGTCTAAGAGGTTTTTGCCTATGTTTTTTTCCAAGAGTTTAATGGTTTCGTGACTTACATTCAGGTCTTTGATCCATTTTGAGTTTACCTTTGTATATGGGGTTAGACAATGGTCCAGTTTCATTCTCCTACATGTAGCTGTCCAGTTTTGCCAGCACCATCTGTTGAAGAGACTGTCATTTTGCCATTGTATGTCCATGGCTCCTTTATCAAATATTAATTGACCATATATGTTTGGGTTAATTTCTGGGGTCTCTAATCTGTTCCACTGGTCTGTGGCTCTGTTCTTGTGCCAGTACCAAATTGTCTTGATTACTATGGCTTTGTAGTAGAGCTTGAAGTTGGGGAGTGAGATCCCCCCTACTTTATTCTTCTTTTTCAGGATTGCTTTGGCTATTCGGGGTCTTTGGTGTTTCCATATGAATTTTTGAATTATTTGTTCCAATTCATTGAAGAATGTTGCTGGTAATTTGAGAGGGATTGCATCAAATTTGTATATTGCTTTCGGCAGGATGGCCATTTTGACGATATTAATTCTTCCTAGCCATGAGCATGGGATGAGTTTCCATTTATTAGTGTCCCCTTTAATTTCTCTTAAGAGTGACTTGTAGTTTTCAGAGTATAAGTCTTTCACTTCCTTGGTTAGGTTTATTCCTAGGTATTTTATTCTTTTTGATGCAATGGTGAATGGAATTGTTTTCCTGATTTCTCTTTCTATTGATTCGTTGTTAGTGTATAGGAAAGCTACAGATTTCTGTGTGTTGATTTTGTATCCTGCAACTTTGCTGTATTCCGATATCAGTTCTAGTAGTTTTGGAGTGGAGTCTTTAGGGTTTTTTATGTACAGTATCATATCATCTGCAAATAGTGACAGTTTAACTTCTTCTTTACCAATCTGGATTCCTTGTATTTCTTTGTTTTGTCTGATTGCCGTGGCTAGGACCTCCAGTACTATGTTAAATAACAGTGGGGAGAGTGGGCATCCCTGTCTGGTTCCCGATCTCAGTGGAAATGCTTTCAGCTTCTCGCTGTTCAGTATAATGCTGGCTGTGGGTTTATCATATATGGCCTTTATTATGTTGAGGTACTTGCCCTCTATTCCCATTTTGCTGAGAGTTTTTATCATGAATGGATGTTGAATTTTGTCAAATGCTTTTTCAGCATCTATGGAGATGATCATGTGGTTTTTGTCTTTCTTTTTGTTGATGTGGTGGATGATGTTGATGGATTTTCGAATGTTGTACCATCCTTGCATCCCTGGGATGAACCCCACTTGGTCATGGTGTATGATCCTTTTGATATACTGTTGAATTCTGTTTGCTAATATTTTATTGAGTATTTTTGCATCTACGTTCATCAGGGATATTGGTCTGTAATTTTCTTTTTTGGTGGGGTCTTTGCCTGGTTTTGGTATTAGGGTGATGTTGGCTTCATAGAATGAGTTTGGGAGTATTCCCTCTTCTTCTATTTTGTGGAACACTTTAAGGAGAATGGGTATTATGTCTTCTCTGTGTGTCTGATAAAATTCCGAGGTAAATCCGTCCGGCCCCGGGGTTTTGTTCTTGGGTAGTTTTTTGATTACTGTTTCAATTTCTTTGCTTGTAATTGGTTTGTTTAACTTTTGTGTTTCTTCCTTGGTCAGTCTTGGGAGGTTGTATTTTTCTAGGAAGTTGTCCATTTCTTCTAGGTTTTCCAGCTTGTTGGCATATAGGTTTTCATAGTAGTCTTTAATAATTCTTTGTATTTCTGTGGAGTCTGTCGTGATTTTTCCATTCTCATTTCTGATTATGTTGATTTGTGTTGACTCTCTTTTTCTCTTAATAAGTTGGGCTAGAGGCTTATCTATTTTGTTTATTTTCTCAAAGAACCAGCTCTTGGTTTCGTTGATTTTTGCTATTGTTTTATTCTTCTCAATTTTGTTTATTTCTTCTCTGATCTTTATTATGTCCCTCCTTCTGCTGACTTTAGGCCTCATTTGTTCTTCTTTTTCCAGTTTTAATAATTGTGATGTTAGACTATTCATTTGGGATTGTTCTTCCTTCTTCAAGTGTGCCTGGATTGCTATATACTTTCCTCTTAAGACTGCTTTTGCTGCATCCCACAGAAGTTGGGGCTTAGTGTTGTTGTTGTCATTTGTTTCTATATATTCCTTGATCTCTATTTTGATTTGTTCATTGATCCATTGATTATTTAGTAGCATGTTGTTAAGCCTCCATGTGTTTGTGAGCCTTTTTGTTTTCTTTGTAGAATTTATTTCTACTTTCATACCTTTGTGGTCTGAAAAATTGGTTGGTAGAATTTCAATATTGTGGAATTTACTGAGGCTCTTTTTGTGAGCTAGTATGTGGTCTATTCTAGAGAATGTTCCATGTGCACTTGAGAAGAATGTATATCCTGTTGCTTTTGGATGTAAAGTTCTATAGATGTCTATTAGGTCCATCTGTTCTAGTGTGTTGTTCAGTGCCTGTGTGTCTTTACTTATTTTCTGCCCGGTGGATCTATCCTTTGGGGTGAGTGGTGTGTTGAAGTCTCCTACAATGAATGCATTGCAGTCTATTTCCCTCTTTAGTTCTGTTAGTATTTGCTTCACATATGCTGGTGCTCCTGTATTGGGTGCATATATATTTAGAATGGTTATATCCTCTTGTTGGACTAAGCCCTTTATCATTATGTAGTGGCCTTCTTTATCTCTTGTTACTTTCTTTGTTTTGAAGTCTATTTTGTCTGATATTAGTACTGCAACCCCTGCTTTCTTCTCACTGTTGTTTGCCTGAAATATGTTTTTCCATCCCTTGACTTTTAGTCTATGCTTATCTTTGGGTTTAAGGTGAGTTTCTTGTAAGCAGCATATAGATGGGTCTTGCTTTTTTATCCATTCTATTACTCTATGTCTTTTGATTGGTGCATTAAGTCCATTTACATTTAGGGTGACTATTGAAAGATATGTACTTATTGCCATTGCAGGCTTTAGATTCGTGGTTACCAAAGGTTCAAGGTTAGCTTCTTTAGTATCTTACTGCCTAACTTAGCTCGCTTATTGAGCTGTTATATACACTGTCTGGAGAGTCTTTTCTTCTCTCCCTTCTTATTCCTCCTCCTCCCTTCTTCATATGTTGTGTGTTTTGTTCTGTGCTCTTTTTAGGGGTGCTCCCATCTAGAGCAGTCCCTGTAGGATGCCCTGTAGAGGTGGTTTGTGGGAAGCAAATTCCCTCAGCTTTTGCTTGTCTGGGAATTGTTTGATCCCACCATCATATTTAAATGATAGTCGTGCTGGATACAGTATCCTTGGTTCAAGGCCCTTCTGTTTCATTGCATTAAGTATATCATGCCATTCTCTTCTGGCCTGTAGGGTTTCTGTTGAGAAGTCTGATGTTAGCCTGATTGGTTTTCCTTTATAGGTGACCTTTTTCTCTCTAGCTGCCTTTAAAACTCTTTCCTTGTCCTTGATCCTTGCCATTTTAATTATTATGTGTCTTGGTGTTGTCCTCCTTGGATCCTTTCTGTTGGGGGTTCTGTATAATTCCATGGTCTGTTCGATTATTTCCTCCCCCAGTTTGGGGAAGTTTTCAGCAATTATTTCTTCAAAGACCCTTTCTATCCCTTTTCCTCTTTCTTCCTCTTCTGGTATCCCTATAATACGAATGTTTTTCCTTTTGTATTGGTCACATATTTCTCTTAGTGTTGTTTCATTCCTGGAGATCCTTTTATCTCTCTCTATGTCAGCTTCTATACGTTCCTGTTCTCTGGCTTCTATTCCTTCAATGGCCTCTTGCATCTTATCCATTCTGCTTATAAATCCTTCCAGGGATTGTTTCACTTCTGTGATCTCTTTCCTGACATCTGTGATCTCCTTCCGGACTTCATCCCACTGCTCTTGCATTTTTCTCTGCATCTCATCCCACTGCTCTTGCATTTTTCTCTGCATCTCATCCCATTGCTCTTGCATTTTTTTCTGCATCTCTGTCAGCATGTTCATGATTTTTATTTTGAATTCTTTTTCAGGAGGACTAGTTAGGTCTGTCTCCTTCTCAGGTGTTGTCTCTGTGATCTTTGTCTGCCTGTAGTTTTGCCTTTTCATGGTGATAGAGATAGTCTGCAGAGCTGGTACAAGTGACCGCTGGAAGAGCTTCCCTTCTTGTTGGTTTGTAGCCTTTTCCTGGGAGAATAGCGACCTCTAGTGGCTTGTGCTGGGCAGCTGTGCGCAGACAGGGCTTCTGCTTCCTGCCCAGTTGCTTTGGGGTTTATCTCCACTGTTGCTGTGGGCTTGGCCTGGCTGGGGCTGTTCCTCCAAAATGGTGGAGCCCCGTTAGAGGGGGAGCAGCCAGGAGACTATTTATCTCCGTAAGGGGCCTCTGTGCTCCCTGCTGCCCAGGGGGTTAGAGTGCCCAGAGATCCCCAGATTCCCTGCTTCTGGTCTAAGTGACCTGTCCTGCCCCTTTAAGATTTCCAAAAAGCACTCTCCAAACCAAAACAACAACAGCAACAATGAGAGAGGGAACAGAAAGGAAAAAAAAAAGAAAAAACACGCGATTTTTTTTTTTTTTCCTCAGGTGCCGGTCCCAGGCACCCGCGCACTGGTCCTGCTGCCCTGTCTCCCTAGCACCAGGGTCCCTGTCCTTTCAAGGGTTCCAAAAAGCACCCACCCACCGGTCCCGCAGGGAAGGAACGCTCAATATTCTTTGTCCTCAGGCACTGGTCCCAGGCACCTGCTAACCAGTCCTGCCGCCCTGCCTCCCTAGCACCGGGGTCCCTGTCCCTTCAAGGCTTCCAAAAAGCACTTGGCAAAAAGAGAGAAAAAAAAGGGGAAAAACGCGCGATTTCTTCCGTCCTCAGGTGCTGGTCTCAGGCACCCACCCACCGGTCCCACAGGGAAAAATGCGGGATATTCTTTGTCCTCAGGTGCCGGTCCCAGGCACCCGCTCACCAGTCCCGCCGCCCTGCCTCCCTAGCACCGGGGTCCCTGTCCCTTTTAGGCTTCCAAAAAGCACTCGCAGAAAAGAGAAAAAAAAAAGGGGAAAAACGCGCGATTTCCTCTGTCCTCAAGTGCCGGTCTCAGGCACCCGCCCACCGGTCCCGCAGGGAAAAACGGGGGATATTCTTTGTCCTCAGGCGCCGGTCCCAGCCACCCGCTCACCAGACCCGCCACCGTGCCTCCCTAGCACTGGGGTCCCCGTCCCTTCAAGGCTTCCAAAAAGCGCTTGCCAAAAAGAGAAAAAAAAAAAGGGGAAAAACGCGCGACCTCCTCCGTCCTCAGGCACCGGTCTCAGGCACCCGCCCCCAGGTCTCGCAGGGAGAAACGCGGGATATTCTTTGTCCTCCGGCGCTGTTCCCAGGCACCTCCTCACCGGTCCCGCCACCCTGCCTCCCCAGCAACGGGGGCCCGTCCCTCTAAAGCTTCCAAAAAGCGCTCGCCAAAAAAAAAAACTGCTCCGGTTTCTCTCCACCCGCCGGGAGCCGGGGGGAGGGGCGCTCGGGTCCCGCCGTGCTGGGGCTTGTATCTTACCCCCTTCACAAGGCGCTGGGTTCTTGCAGGTGTGGATGTGGTCTGGATGTTGTCCTGTGTCCTGTGGTCTCTATTTTAGGAAGATTTTTCTTTGTTATATTTTCATAGCTCTATGTGTTTTTGGGAGGAGATTTCCACTGCTCTACTCACGCCGCCATCTTGGCTCCCGCCCGAGAACTGCTATTTTAACAATAGAATTTTTCAACTCATGAACACTGTGACCGCATTTATTTACACCTTTAATTTCTCTCAGCACTTGTTTATAGTAAAGTGTTTAAGTCTTGCACTTTGTTAGACTTGTTACCAAGTATATTCTTTCTGATGCTATTGTGAATGAAATTATTTTCATAATTAATATTCAGATTTTTGTTGCTAGTATTTTGATTATTGCATATTGATCATACATCATGCTACCTCATAGTAGGGGTGTGTGTGTGTGTGTGTGTGTGTGTGTGTGTGTGTGTGTGTGTTACTTAGGATTTTCTCCATATCAGAGGATGTCACTTGCAAATAAAACCAACTTTAACTCTTCCTTTCCAATCTGTATGCCTTTAATTTTTTTGGTACGGGTTGAGGAAGTTCTTTTTTACTCCAAGTTTATTAAGATATTTTTAAAAATAATGAGTGGGGTGTGAGTTTTTTCAAATGCCTTTCCTTTTCTGTATCTATTGAGTGGTCATGTAAGATGATTTTCAGATGTTAAATCAACCTTGCATTCCTTGGATAAATTTTTATCTGTTGATTCATTTGGTTTATTAAATTTTAAAAATATTTTTGCCTCTATTTTCATGATGGATATTAATCTATAATTTCATTTTCTTATAATGGTTTTGGTTGGCCTTGTTCAAAGAATAATATTTACCTTATAAAATTATTTGTAAAGTCTGTCCTTTTCCTGCTTTCTGAAAAAACTTCTGAAAGATTAGTATTTGATGATAGAATTCATCAGTGAGGCAATCTAGAATTGCAGTTTTCTTTATGAAAAGATTTTTGAATTATTAATCAAATTCTTTACTGGTTGTAGAGCTATACACATTTTCTATTTTTTCTTGTGTTAGTTTTGGCAGTTTCTGCCTTCTAGAAATTTATCCATTTCATATAATTTGTCAAATTTGTTGTCATTAGAGTTGTTAATAATGTCTGCTTATAATCCTTTTGATTTCTGTAAAGTTAGTACTAATTTTCCCTCTTTCGTTTCTGATTTTGTCAATTTATGCCTTCTTTCTTTCTATCTTGATTTAGCTAAAGTATGTCAATTTTCTTGATCTTTTCAAAGAGTCACCTTTGGATTTATTATTTTCTCTATTTCTTTGGTTTCTATGTGAACCTATGTTATTACCTTTTTCTGTTTGTTTTGGATTTAGTTTGCTTTTATTTTTCTAGTTTGTTAAATAGAACGCTTAGATTATTTATTTGAGAACTCTTTCTTTTTTGATATAGCTATAACTTTCCCTACATGCACTGCCTTAGATAGATGCCATGCATTTTTATATTTTGTGTTTTTGTTTTCATTCAGTTCACAATATTTTGCAATTTTCTTTCATCAAGAGTTTTGAGAAGTGTATTGTTTAATTTCCAAATATTTAGGGATTTATCAGATGTTTCTCTTTTGTTGATTTATTTAATTCTGTTATAGCCATAGAACATAATATATTATTTCAATCCTTAAAATTTATTGGGTCTTGTTTTTTAGCCTAGCACAGAGGTCAGCAAAATATGGTTTGTGGTTATGCATCTTAACTTATTACAATCTACTTCATCATGATACTAACTTAATTCTACTGTGTTGTATCTGCTACTGAGACCCTAATGTGAAATTTTTAGTTACTGTACTTTTCATCTCCAGAATTTCCATTTTTTAAATATAATTTCTATGCCTTTTTTCTATATGTTTATTTTTTGAGTCATTGTCAAGGTACTTTCCTTTAATTCTTAAATGTAGTTTTCTTTAGTTCTTTTAACATACTTACAAACACTGAATTGAAGACTTTGTCAACTAAATTTGACATCTGAGGATACTTAGAGCAATTTCTCTTAACTTCTCTTTTCCCCTCAGCTGTGGGTAACACTTTTCTGATTCCTTCCCTGGTGTGTAATATTTTGTTGAATATGGAACATTTTTAGAAGTCATATTGTAGGAACTCTGGATTTTCCCTTTCAGAGGGTTATTGTCATTGATGACTTAAAAAAAGTGTGTATGTTTGTTTAGTAATTTTTTTGACTAAATTTTTGAAATTTATATCCCCTATACTATGTGGCCACTGATCTCTCTGCTCAGTACTCCCCTCCCACTTTGTTCTTATTTTTAAGGCTGATTTTTTAAGGAATTCCTCTATTTCTACATTATCGAGTGGTGAGCCAAGGATTGGCCAGAGGTTGGGCATAAACATCTCAAGCCAGTAAACCTCCAACCCTCAGCTGATTGGTCTGTATGTGGGTTCAGGAGCACATTCAAGGTGTAGGCAGTTTTCAAGTCTGTTCCTTCGTCTGCTTCCCACCAGACACTCTAGTATGCGGATGCAGGAAGGCTCCTGCTAGGACAGAGGTATGTAAACAACAGCCCTGGCCTCCTCCAGTCTCCCCTGTGTGTACACAGCTCCTTCAGTCAGCCAAGAATACCAAATCTTTATGACTCTCATTTTCTTAATTTCCTAGTAAATTTCTGGCTGGCCCACTAATATCCTTACCAGGTTTGCAACTTCAGGCTACCAGAGCTGCTGGCTGTCCCAATTCTTTTGTCACTGAAATTGTTACTTATTACTAAGCACTCTGCTGGGCATGGGATTTTCCACTAGTGCTCCAAATAATCAATTTTATCCTGCAGTTAAGTTGCCGGTTATTTACCACTTGCCTTGCCCTGTTAGAACTGGCATGAAGAAAGAGCTAGAGAAGGGAGTAGGAGCAGCCTCAGGCAAGAATACCATGGATTCCCAACTCTGCTGACCCCAAATATAGTAGTTTTCATTAATAGGTGCTCATCAGTTTTTCCAAGCTTTTACTCAACTTCTATGGTAACAAGATGGTTGTTTTTTGATACATTTGTTCAGTTTTGTAATTGCCATTGGATGACCTCCTCACTCACCGATCCACTAGCTTTGCTTTTTGTGTTCACAGACTGCAGCATCTTGGATTACTCACGTAGGACCTGCAGATCCCGAGCCTAACTCAAGCTGTAGGGTACCTCGCGTAGCCCAGCCTAGTGCTCTAATGATGGGGCTCAGGCATCCTGGAGAAGAAAGAATTAAATATGTTTTTATTCATTTGTATTTTAATGCCAATGAGCATCTGGTCATTACTTAGAGTGAGTTTCTGGTAGGCAAAAGTCCTACCAGCAAAGGAAGACACCAACAGGGCAAAGGGCACTGATCTGCAGCAGCGACATTGTACTGAACACAAACAACTCACTTTCTGCTTTTGCCCAGGATCAAATTGTGGGGCTGGCTAGTTTTCGTGTTTTTTTGTATCCTATAGTAAATGTTCGAAAGGACTTAGAAAACGCCCATAAGAGCTTCCACTCAATAGTCTACTTGTTTGTTTATATATACATAATATCCAGGGTGCTGAGGTATCTGACAAGAAACATCAGAACATTTGAAGAATGATCACATTTCTCCAGTTACACTTTTCAGAGATAACTCTTTGGAAATATTAATCTTGAAAAAGAAAGTCAAATGGCTTGGTGTGTGAACTGAACAATGTTTGAGTAAGGCATTTAGTAATAATCTTTGAGCCATTTATGGGACAGGATTTTTTTTCTATGTTGTACTTTTCATCTCCAGAATTTCCATGCAGCTATTCCTTTCATGTTGTGAAAGAAGATTGCTGTCTTCTCCAGAAAAAGGAAGAGTGTTCTATTAAAACACGTCACTAAGGCACATTCTCAGAAGCAATATGGACCTAGTGGTGGGGAAGCAGATAGGGAGCTCATGACAAAGGGTCTGACTCCAGCTACTTTCTCAAACTCGGCATATCCATGAGTGTTTTTAGTTATCTCTGGGTTGTTTATTCTCTGCTCAATGCAGCTGATGGTATCCTTGTGATGCACAATAACGTGTGGAAAACGGCATACATTAACTATACTTACATATGTGGTATTTGTGTCACTATTCTCCTCTCACATACTCATCAGCTCTGAACCTGGCTAGGCCCTCTCCTTGCAGTCACGGTGGCAGGTGATGGGTGACTGACCACTGATCATGTGGGTGTCAGGTGACCCAGCCCTGATGCACACTGCCTACCATGCAACTTTCAGGAACCTTGGGAAAACAGCAGAACACAGGCATGACATAGTGTGTCTTTACAATATGACAGATGCTGCATAAGGCTAGTTTAATGTCCATTATTCTCAATCTTCAGAACAACTGCATAATATAAATATGAACATTTACATTAGAACAACTTCAAATGTAAATATGAGAAAAAGGGAGGCCCAGAGAAATTAAATAATAATCAAATGTTACAAAGCTAGTAAGTGAAAAGGCAAGATTTGAAACTTGATGTGTCTGATTCAAAGCCTATTCTTTTGGCCATTATGATGTACTGTTTCTTTAAGCCATTTGCAGAGACTTAGCAAAAAGAAAATGTCATTCATTCATTCACCCACTCATTTTTTTCATTTGTTTAATATTTATGGGGTGCCCAGTGTGTGAGAACCATGACAGATCTTCACTTTTAAAACAAGAGTCTACTTCTAAGACTTTCTGCCCTTGCAGCTGGGCTTTCAGAGCTTCCAGAAGGTCAGTATCCCCAGAGCAGCAGCATCAGCATCATCTGAACACTCACTGAAAAGGCAAACTCTCTGGTCTTCCCCAGACCTAGTGAATCAGAAACTCTAGGAGTATTTGAAGAGGCAGAATACATGACACTCTTGGAAAGGCCTTGGTAGGACTAATCTGTGATGAAACAGTCCCTTTAGCTGATGGGAGAAGGACCGACTCCTCCTTTTTCAGAAATAACTCCATAAGTGAAGAAGGCAATTCAAGGAAGTCTTCACAGCTCTATCACAGGGGCCTTTTATGACTGTTCCAGAAAGCAGATATTCACTGGGGGACATTTACAGTATTAACAGAGTCAGACTGCCTTTTCTACATTTGATTCCCAGTAGCTTGGTCCATTAAGAGATGCTACAGTAAAGAGCCCTAACAATTCTTTTCTTTTTCCTCCTGTCTTTTTTCTCTATCCTCCTGTTCCTTGCTCCCTACTTTTCTCTTCTTACATATATTACATATATGTACACATTTGGCAGTACCACTACACTTTATCCACTCAGAAGATCACTAGGGTGGAGATGGATTACTCAAAATATAAAACACTCTTTTTCTGATCACATAAAATGGATATTTCATTGTATGTTCACTTACCCATTGGTATGTATACTCTGTAAGCATATATTATACAGAATTCCCCACTTTTTTTCTGCCCCTTACAGTTTGTTTTAACATTCTTCTGACGGTGTTAGAAACTTTTCCTCAGGCTGAAATGCTGTATAAACAGTTTCAAAATACTTCGTGTCTCCAGCCCAAAAGAACTCAACACTGACAGATAAAACAACAGAATGAAATTTAAAAACATCTCCTTAAACATTTCTAAAAGTTTGTATTTCTTCCTGTTATAATCAAAACTACTACAACACAATCTTCTGTACCTTATATTCAGATGTATGACTGGTCAGATAATGCCTTTTATAAATAATACTAATGACTATTCTATTAATTAGTATTACACAATTTTGTATAAAAAATTACAAAATTACCCAGCAATCAGGGGAGGTGTAATTGTTCTATTTTATAGATAGGACTAATAAGTCACAGGAAGTTTAAGCAGCCTATTCAAACCTATGGTAATGTGGTGACAATGAATAAATGGAGTAAATGGAAATCTAAAAGGGGTGTGCTTATCTCAGATCTCTGATACCTTCAAAATAACCATGTTTTATTTAATATTCTGTGGTTGAGAGGTAAAATGTAAATATGAATTAATACAGGTAATCATCCTTCAAGATAGGTATAGAGTTGGAAGAGAAAATGGGAGCAATGGTTCAAGAAAGGCTCTCCCAAGGAAACACGTTGAGACAGAGACACAAAAGTTGAGTAGGAGATAGCTTTGAGCTCCTGTGGGGGCTGAGGAAGGTGGAGGGAGAGGAATGCTTCTAGTCGAGCACCGGGCAAGATCAGAGCTTTTGGAGGGATTGAAAGAGCTGTGTGAACCCATGGAAAAAGTAGGAGAAGTTGAGGTTAACAGGTGGGTGGGGGCACATCAGGTAAGGGTTATTCATTACCCTCCAGATAATACAAAGCCCCTGAACAATCTTCAAGGGCTTTGGAGTCTGTGGATGGGGGAAGATGGCATATCACATTTGCTATTTAAAATGATCACTTTGGAAGTAACTACACTAGTTAGGGTGAGGAGTTAATAATGTATATCACTGTTGAATCACTATGTTCTATACTTGAAGCCAATATAATATTGTATGTCAATTATGTCAATAAAAAGTAAACAAATGAATAAAATGATCACTTTCGGTACAGATCAGATGAGGAAAGACTGGTTACCTGAAGGCAATTTGGACTAGAAGTGGTGGACTGTGGGAGAAAGTAGAAGACAAAGGCAAAAGACAGTCAAGAGAATGAATTGATTGGACCTGGGGGTGAAATGGAGGTGGTGATCAAGGGGAGATGGTATTTCAATGTGTGGCTGTTGGAATATTTTTGTTTGATTTTTTTTATTTGTTAATAAAGCTATTAACAAGTTATAAAAGAGTTGAGTTGTGTGGTGCTATTTTCTCTATATCATTTATGGCTTTCTCTTTGGATTTGAGAAAAGATGCAATGTCAGGCTTTCTTCCTCCAAGGCTGGAGATATTCATCATTGTATTCCAGAAGGCCACCAGGCTCAGAACACTGCCAAACCTGAATCTTATTTTTGACAGCAAATCCTATTTCTGAGCACTAATAGATTCATAATTAAAAAGAATTTTAGTCTTCAAGAGTGAGGATATTAAACAAATAATGTTATTAAAGTTATTCTCTGTTACATATGTTTATCCTTAGCCCTTCAGTTTGGAGCAAATGAGAATTTTTTTCTTCCTTTTAAACCATGACATCTTTCTTCTCCTTTCCCTTCTCAGTTAAGTCCTGTTTCTTTCATTTCGTTGTTTGATTCTGTATATTTAACCAAAACCAAAGGTACAAAGCAGGTAAAAAATACTCTATAGACATTGGTAAAAAAAATTACTCCTGAAACTGAAAATACTGGATCCCTTCTAGATCCAAACACATCACAGTCACCTTTTTTTAAAAAATATCTGATAACATGACTGTGTCTTGATATTGACTGTTCTGTGCCAGTTTTTCCTGAGGCAGGGTGGCCTTTCAAATTCTAAATTCATCTTCTTTTATTTCTAAAAACGTTATTAAAGTAGACTTTATTTTTTTCCCAATATTTGGTTATCTTTTTTTGGTAGTAATTTTGAATATTTTTTTATGTATTCCCCAACTATTAATATATCTCTAGTCTTTTAAAAAACCTTTTGGTTTTTCTTGTATTTTGTTGCTTTTATTGTTGCTTGGCTTTTAGTTCATTCTGTGAATATTTTCAGCAATGGCTATTTTCCCAGATGTGGCTCCAGTTTTGTCTTTATTTTTGTGTTTTTGTTTTCCTGCTTTTTCTTGAGCTATAACTCATGTTTTATCTCTGGTCTTAGCACATTTTCTCTGAGTTATTGAATCTCTGCTTTGTATTCTTGTTTTATAGGGGTTATCAATTCATTAGGTTTAACAATGTATAACAACATATTTGGACATGTTCTTTAAACTGCCTCTTGGCAGTTTTTTGGTGACTGCTCCTTGCCTGTAGTATTTTTGTTACTGCTCTTCCTCAAGCCTTTTAAAAATATTGTTATATGGGTTAAGTATTGGTTCTTTTAAAAAAATGTATTGCTCTAAGAACTCAGGACTTCCTAGAAGTCAAGACTAAAACTCAAGAGAGTCTATAGATGTGTGGAGCTGGGTGGAGGTAAGGGAAGGGGTTGCCAATGCTGTGTTCCATGGCAGCAGGAATATTTTTAATGACAGGAATGTGCATGTGATTGTGCATTTGCTTTTTTTAGACTTCATTTTTCTCCCATCAACTGAGACAGGCACTGCAGTATAGTTCACAAGCTGTCAGTATGGAACTTTTCTTCTTCACTCTCAGAGGGTGCATTCATCTTGGAGAAGGTGCATTGGCAGCATTTTCTGAGCTGGGCAGATGTGGCTGTCCTCTCTTTTAAGGACATTATACTTTCATTAATTTTATGGTTCAAGGTTTCAGATATCTCCTTGTTCTGTTGAAGGCAGAATTTGTGCTTCTATTTCTCATTCTCATTACCACTGCATGCTTTTAGAGAGCTAATTCAGGAAGCTTCATGTTTATACCATCATTCTAAAACCCAAAATAATAATTTTAAAAATCTTTTCAATTTGAAGAAATGATATATTGTGGTTTTATTTTATTTTATTTGCATTTCCTTTAATGTTAGTCATTTGACTTTTTAAATCTTTTCCTATTTCATCTTATGTGCTTTGTTTCTTAACTTTATCAATTTTTTTCATTGACTAGTTTTCCTTTTTCAATTTGCAGGAGAGTAATTGCCCATTGTATCTCTAGTTTGTTGCAGTTATTAGTGTCAGCCTATCATTTGCATCCTAATTGTTCTATGGTATTTTGGGGACATAGACATTTAACAGTTTTGTGTAGGTTGATATTTTTCTTTGTGATTTCTTTCTGTGCTCTGTGGTTAGAAAATAATTCCCAATTCTGAGACCAGTTAGTTTTTACTTTTTTTCTTTTTATTCTGTAGTTTCTCTTTTTTGTGTTTAGTGCTTTATTCTCTTTGAATTTATTTCAGTGTTTAATGTGAGGTCAGGCTTTCAGCTCAGAATTCCTCAAGTAGTAGTCATTTTTCTCAAGTCATTCACTGGAAAATCCTTTCTCTTCCCAATGACTTGTGATATTTTCTTAATGACTAGAATTTGGAGAGGAGTAGAATCTATCACCATGGAAACTGAGAATCACAGGGAACAGGTATAGATGATCCTAATATTTGCAAAGTCTTCAGTCTTTGTATGATTAGAAATGTTTAGGGGTTTATTTACTTATCAGTTTTTTATGGCAAATGGTCATTAACATTTTCATGTAATTCAAATGATGAAGGGAACATCTATGAAAATTCAAATTGTGGGTGATTTATACTTGGGTGAGGAGTTTTATTAATTTGACTATTTACTGCACCAAACTGACACCCAGAATCTTCACTCTGTGAAGATTTATTTTTATGACAACAATCTATGTTTTATAAAAATCTTGTATTTAATTACCTGAGAGGGTGAGAAATAACCTTAAAGATTTAAGAAAATAAAAATATAAAAAATACATACCTTTTAGAAAGTTGCTGTCACAGCAAATAAAGGTTACTGGAATATTTTTGTATAGTACCTTTTTGGTAAGCTGACAAAATAGCATTGAAATAATGAAACAACATAATCATTTCCAGGACGTCTCAGAGAAAGTACCACATTGTCTTTAATTGAGTTCAAGTAGAAACACAATCATAAGCCCCAAGAAGAATTTTTGAATATTACACTTAGAGATAAGACAAATCTTTTGATTATGAAAGGAAAGCAATGTTGATATATTCTAGAATAAGTTCTTAGATCAAGACATATGAACTCTCCTAAGAGACTTAACAGAAAAAAGAAAAGAAGGCAAATGGATTGATTAAAAAGCTTCAGAAATTTACATGCAATACTTAAAATGAGTGGCCAGGGCACATTCATAAGTGTAATATTTAAAACATGCTTGATTTCTCCAAACCACAATGATATACCACATTACACTCACTAGGATGACCGTAATTTTTCAAAAGTGGAAAATAAAACGTTAGAAAAGATGTGGGGAAATTGGAACTCTCGTCCATAATTGGTGGGATTGTAAAATGGTGCAAACAGTGACAGCTCCTCAAAAAGTTAAGCATATGAATTTATATATAATCCAGTAACTATACTCCTGAGGACATTTCTAAGAGAATTAAAAGCATATGTACCTAAAAAAATCTTGTACATGAATGTCTATAAGAACATTATTTATAATAGCCAAAAACCTGGAAACAACCCAGATCCCCATCAGCTGATAAATCCATACATTGTAATATTATTCAGCCACAGGAAAGAAGTACCAACATGCTACACCATGGATAAACTTTGCAAACATTGTGCTAAGTTAAAGAAGCCAGACACAAAAGTCACACAGAGTATAACTCCATTAATATGATATGCCCAGAATAGGTAAATCTACAGAGACAGAAAGAATACTGATGGTTTCTTAGAGCTGGGAGAGGAGAAAGGGGATACAGCTGAAGAATTTTTTTTTTAAGGTATCTAAGTGTTCTAAAATTTACTATGGTAATGGTTGCACAGCTCTGTGAATATACTAAACCACTGAATTGTATACTCTACAATGGTGAATTTTATGGCATGTGAATTATATTTCAAATTTTAAGAAAGAACTTCTCAATTTACAACTAAAGGAACTGAAAACATGAAATTTTACAAAACCCCAAAGTAGAACTAGTATCCATGTTTGTTATTCAAATCTGAGAGGAATTTTTACTAACTTCAAGATAGATGAGATCTGAATGAAAAATGCAGTTGGTGGCCCAAGAATGCTATCTAACCAGAAACAATGAGTACAGAGAAAGTTTTCTTTTTCTATCTCCACAAAACAGAGCAGTGGTTCTCAATTTTTTTAATCTCAGGACTTCACTCCAATGTTAAAAAGTTATTGAGAACTGAAAAAATCTTTTATTTATGTAGGCAGTATCTTGATATTTGTCAAACTAGAAGTACAAATTGAGGACATTTTGAAATAGTATATACTAATACATTTAAAATTAATAAACTCACATGTTAATGTAAATATTTTTATTGAAGAACTGTATACTTTTCAAAATGAAGTAATATATAACAGTGGTAATATTTCACATTTTGACAAATTTCTTTAATAAAAATTTCATAGAAGACAGTTGGAGTGTTATATTTGCTTTTGAATTTATTCTATTGTAATGCTCCTTTGGTTGAAGTTTATGAAGAAATGGAGTGTCATGAAGATATGTGATAGGAAAAGGAAGGAATATTTCAGTTGTCTTATAAGATAATTGTGGTTGTTCTTTGATACCACACCAAAGTCTGAGAAATAGTAATTTTATAAAGCATCGTTGCAGTGTAGAACCAAATTCCATACTATGACACTTTTTTGTACTCATTAACACTAAAATCCATTGATCTGTCTTGTACTTTGAATGGATCTTTTACCAATGCATACTTTTGCAATATCATGGATTGGCCACTGGGAAAATATTGATTCACTGTGTTCTGCAGCACTTCCAATGTTGACACGTGTCATTACACGATATTTAAAAACCATGCTTGTTAATATCATCATTTATTTCGCCACCAAATCTTTAAGCATTGGGAAGTTCCCAAACTTTTGGTGGTAGATATCACTTTTCCAAAATTCAAATTTTTTCTTTAGAGTTCAAATTTCATCATTGGCAACAAATTACTTTCGGTTGTTTCCTTTGAAGTGACAGGCTCATTTCATTCATTTCCCCAAAAAGCATCTGCCTGCCAAAAACTCAAGACTGAAAAATCATAGTCCATCTATTACTGGTTTTTCAAGTATGCAACTTAAACAATCACACAAGTGCTCCTCCTTAAAGCAGTCATTCTATTTTGATATGCAGCCAAGGTTCTGTGTGTGTACTTCCCACTTCATCAAATAGAATATTAAAAACAAAAAAGGTACTCTGGCATTGCAATTTAATCAAATTAGTATTTTTGCTACTCCATCAAGGACATTTTAAAGTGAAACTCGATTCTTTTTTTAAATTTTAGTGTTAGCGCATGGATACTACAAGTGTAGTTTGATGCCACTCTTACGATTTATGACAAGACACCAGCAATTTTATCCACCATTGCTTTTACATCATGAGTGTAAATGTCAATGCAGTGAAAAGGCAAATAATGTCTAAGTGTGATCATGAAATGCTTAGTATTATAATATTACAGTGATACTATGAAAATAATTTTGAGCCCACACATCCCTTTAAAGAGTGGCAGGGACCCTCGGGGACTTGCAGGTCATGCTTTGAAAACTATTGAACTAAAGCATTCCAGTGGTGTCCCTTTCCTCATGGAGTGTCATATTATGAGGCAGTATTAACATGAGTCAAAGTAAACCTTCCAAAACTGTTCTGCACCTTTTATACACATTCAGAATTTATTATTGCCAGAGCAACAGCATAGAAAGTAGAGAGTAAAAGGCCATTGCCCATTCTATCCTGAGATACAGAGTTTGCCCAGGAAACCCTAGGGGTAGGGCTGAGGGAAATAGAGTTCTTGGAGCACTCTGTGCCGTGGTTGCACTTTCTCAGGGACAACACCAGGGAGCCAGCAAGTCAGGCAGAGGGAGCAGAAGAAGATCCACTGTCAGCCCAACAAAGTCATACAGATACAACTTTAATAGGTGCATAATCTTCAGTGTGACAATGGTCATGGGACAGAGACAAGCATCATGGGACAAAGAAGAAAATACGATAGTGCAAATGGGACCAGGAGTTACATGTAAGCAAACTCCTGGTCAGTGTAGGTCTGAGAGATCCAGTGATGCATTTAAATCCAGTGATTCTGAAAGTGGAGCAAAAGTCACAGTTTAGCTTAGTAAATAATGGTCTGAATAGCATTTTTTGATGTGCAGATAAATAGAAGAAAAAAAGAACAAATTGGACCTGTGTAAAGATACTACAGAAGAAGGACAAAGAAACATCATTATGAACACAACATTATGAATCACAACAAGCCTCTAAATGTGATTTATGGTAAGAACTAGAGGAAGGCTCTAGAAAATTCATCAGCATCCTTAAAAGTAAATAAAAACCCATAGATTTCCCATCAGAAGATCAGAAAACCAAAAGAGGAAAAGGAGGGAAGAGGAAACACAGAGGGTTAAGATGCAAAGTGGAGTTCCATGAGGTCAGATAGCACTTCAATGACAAAATCAAAATTCACATTAGAGGACCAAAATGTAGGCTTTCCATTGGCAAATTCTGTCAATGTAGAGAAGAAACTCACAAAATTCTTGCAAAAGAGAGACAGAGCAAAGGATCTTAAAGCAATGAGAGATACAATGAATGTGAAGGACAGAAGCCATCTAAGACTTCTTAAAGACTAGGTGAAAAGAATTTAAAATAAAGCAATGATTATGGCTATAATGAAGGAAAACTTAGCTGAAACTGAGAGGGGGAAGAAATATCCCTGCTGACATGAAGAATGAAGATTCTCTCAGTTCTAAGAAAACCAATGAGAAAGACCCACCTGGTATCTTGTGCATTTTTTAAAAAATAACAAAGAGAAATAGAGCAATGTATTGGCATGCAGTAGGAAATCAAAGAAAATTATTGACAAAGGAACAGAAATTAGAGTAGTCCTGAAACATTCCCATTTACAAACAAATTTCAGTTAAGTTGAAGAATCTCTATAGAGTTTTGAGCCCATAGTAGCAAATAAGGAATTTACTCAGTTAAGATAACTTTCATGTGTGAAAGATGTAGAAAGACATTCTCAGGTAAACAAGGACTTAGGCAATACATCACCCACATAAGCTTCTTTTAAAAATTACTAAAAGGCAATTGGCTTTTAGTAATTCTTTGAAAAGGCTATTGAACTTGGCAGACAATTAAATCCAAAGTGGGCTAAGTAATTATTGTAGATTTATTTAAGAAATTCAATACAAATACAAAATAAGATTAAAAGAAAATTGTTCAGAAAATAAAGCAGTTTTTTAGTAATAATAGTAAATTTGGTATAAAATTCCAAGTTAAAGACTTTGGAATGAGGAGTGTGTTGATGGTTGTATGAAACTATATAAAGCTGTTCCTTTTTTAAAAAAAAATTATAATTCACAGGATATATCAAACTCATAATCTCCAATTCTCTCTTTATTTTTAAAGAGAATATATGAATTAACTTGGTGCAAAAAATCAAGAAACAGAAGGATATTAGGCAGGAAGATATATTAAAGATAGCAGAATAATTGATTTTTTAAAGTGGACAAATGCCAGAGTTAGTTCTTTTAAAAAAAAGCTAATAAAAATGTGATAAATCTAAACAACATAAAATTGAAAAAAACACAGCCACACAAATGAGACAGGAAATTTAACAACAAATGTGAAGGAGATTAAAATTATGTAAAATTCCATTCAAATATACTTAAAAATAAATATGAATGATCCAAATTGACTAAGAAATAAGTAGGGTGATGCCACAATAAAATTACGAAATTACTTTTAAATCCCTCCAAAAGAAAAAGGAGGAAAAAAAGATCTCTAGTGCAAATAATTTTACTCAAATTATTTCAAATTTCCAGAAACAGAAATATTCCCATGCTACATAAATTATTCCAGAGGTAGGAAAATATGAAAATGGCCTCAATCATATTATAAACCAATAGTCATCTTGATACTCAGAAATAGCCTATAATTGAAAAAAAAAAAGAGTAAGCTAGTTTTATTTAGAGTATATGTTGTACAAAATACTCAGGAAAATACTCTGAATTCAAAATTCAGCTTAATAGTTGATTTGCAAAACTTGGAAAATTGCTGGAATCCAAAGCTGCTTTACTTTTAGGAAACTTGTCTGCATGGTAATTTCACATCAGGTAGTTAGCCGAAAAGAAAAAAAAGCGTCTGATAAAATACAACAGGTTTCTAATAAAAAAAATTCTTACCGAATTGGGAGTTGTTTACATGGTAAAACTAATCTTTAACAACCAAAATCCTACAAACTGCCTATGGAAGTGAAAATCCAGAGGTATTCCAGTTAAAATCAAGGCCTCACTATTGTTATGCACCAAACTTCTTACAGTGTTATAAAATACAAAACAGCCATGATAGAAAGGAAATGATACCAACTTTTATTTGCTAAAGGTATGACTATATATGTATCAACTGAATAGAATTAACTGAAAATTCAATAACTTTTCTACATAAAAGCAAGAACCATATGTAACTTGACTATAGAAAAGCAAACTGGTTTTATTCACAATAGGAAGAAAATAAAATATTTGGAAAATTTTAAACAAAATGTCTGTAGTATGAAAAAACTCCACACATCATCTATAGTAATACAAGAATATTTAAATAAATGAAGAAAGGACCAAGTTTCTTGATGGTGACACTGAATATTATAAAGTTGACATTTATCCCTCCCCTTTCAAATTTTAGAATTTGAAAAATCTGAATTTCATCTGGAAAATAAACAGCCAAGAATATGTAAGAAATTTTGAAAAATAGAAATAGAATATGCAGAGGATTTTTGCTGTATTATATATATTATATAATATATATGCACATATCATTATATATCAATAAATATTAATATAGTTTATACCTATAAATTACATTTAGAAATACATGATATCTAAAATGTATATATTATATATAGCATATATTTATATAGTTAACACATACATATGGTAGTATGGATAGGTCACATATATATGGTATAAAAACAGTCCTGAGATTCCATTAGAATTTAATTTTTCATTAAAAAAAAGCATAATATACCAATGGTTGATTCAACTAATTGTGATCTAAAATTTGACTCTATGGGAAACTGTAAGATTTTTCAATTAATGTCCTATACCCTCATAAATTTTAGATAGATTCTAGAATTCCATTAAAAATGAAATCATAGGAAATAAAAAATATTGGTGAATAATTGTCTTTTCATGGATGATAGCTCATCACGAAAGCAATATAATAACATATAAAAAGGATTGATAAATATGACTGGATAAGAATTTTTAAAACTTTTTTTCATAAAAAGTTAACATTAATAACAAAGGGAAACAATCCTAGAAAAATGTTTGGAATCAAGGAGACACCACCAAATCATATGTCATTTAACTCCATTCATCAATGAGATAGGGATAATAACTCTTGGTTGTTTAGAGATCCAGAAATAAAATATATTCTTAGAGCATAATAAGTGTCAGCTATGATTTTTTATACATCTATATATCTATTCAAAGTTCAATGAGAAAAGTACTTAGACTCCAATTGAAAGACAGGCAAAGGATGTACATAATTTATGAAAGAAGAAATTTAATAGCTAATAAACTTGAAAAATTTAGCCTTGCTAATGAGATACAAATTAAAACATTAATAAAATGCCAATTTCCACCTAATGAATTCTTTTTAAAATTTTAAATGTAATACAAAAGAGAAGCTTCTTCATACACTGAGGGCATAAATTTTCCACCAACTGACCTTGAAAGCAATTTGGCAGTGGTCCATACTCTTTTCCCTGTGATTTTACTCCTGACAATATATTTTAAGCCGTCAAAATTTTATTTTTGTGTGAATAAATGGACACATCTTAAACCAAGGGACTCCAAGGTTTTGTGATAACCCAAGTTTATCAGTGAAAATCCTTTCACCACACACTCCTAATATATGTAAATTTACTTTTTTTACTGCTTTTTTTGGTACCATACACTTTTACCACTAAAAGGCATACACAAAATAGAATTGAAAAAATTGAAATAAAAATAGAAACTTTAATAATTTCTTCTTGCACCTCAATGCCTTGGTCTTGTGACTCTCTTAGTGTGCCCCCAATCCCCTTTCAAAAATCACAACCTAGAATGTTCTGCAGTTAGGAAAGAGATCATGGCTCATCCATCAGAGTAAATATTATTTAGCTATTTGAAATCACAATTTTGGATAATATTTAAATTTTAAAAACATGGTTACAATATAATAATGTCTCTGAGAGTACATATAATGCCCAACTGGCTCACCTGGGCTCGAGCTGGTAGCACATGTTAGATCTTTGATAAATATTTGTTGAGTGATAAAAGCAGATTCCAATTTGTATGTGCAATGTGGATCTAAAAACTTTAACAGAGATAACAAAGATTGTGTATAAATATACTACTGTATATATGTGTGTATATATTCATATATTTACATATATACACACACATATATATAATTTTCAAAAACTTTTACAATGAGTTCCGTAATCCTGAACCAAATTTCAAGGTAGACATAGATGAAAAAATGAGAATTTAAATTGATATGACTGTCAAAATGAATATCAATTTTGAAAGGATTAAAGATAAAGTCTGGGGTATAGAGAATATGAAATAAATAAAAAGTAAGACCCTGAATTTTATAACTCGGAGGACAGAAAAAGAGGACATTATTAAAGGCTTTCTCTATTTGAAAGCTATTGTGAATCTGTATATTGCTGTGGCATGCTTCCTTCTGAAATGTTGGGAAAACTTGGTAACCCTTCTCTTATTCCTCAAAAAGAATATGCCTTTAAGGTAGGAGTTTCCACTTTAGCATTCATAAGAATTCTCTGAGTTACTTCTTAAAAGCATAGATTCCTGAGCCCAACCTCTGCGATTCTGATTTGGCAGGTGAGGGGACCAGGAATCTATATTTACACTGCCTCCCGCGGTGGCTCTTGTCCACAGGACCTGAGAATCAGTGAGAGGTTGTGGAGAGCAGAGCCAAGCACGTGCCTGAGTCACACAGACCCTCAGTGACAATGCCACTGTGGTCAGAACTGATGGCAGAAGACAGATGGGTTGATGGAAGTGGAGAACTGCAAGCATGAGCTTTCCAGCGCCCCTGTGGAAACAAGAACCACCCTAAGAAGAGGTCTGTTAGAAGGTCTCTGAAGTCTCTACAAGACACTAACAGTTGAAAGGGGGGCTTTTTTCACACGGGATTAGATTAAAAAACCCAGAAAGCTAATGACTAGGTGTGTTAGGAGAGGCGTACTTGGAGAGGAAGAACAGAGGCCCCTTCTAAAATGGTGCCAGCTCTGGGAGAGCTGGTAATGCCTGGAGAATCCTGTGGGTGACGTTTTTCCCGTGTACAGTCTCACACTCCACTGGGAAATGACAGAGATTATTTTAATTTAAATAAATATTCAGAGAAGTTTAAGTGACTTTTCTAAGACTGCCCTGGGAGCCAGTCAAATGTCAACAAGCATGGACATGAGTGATGTTAAGGACTGGCTCCCTTCCTCACCTGGCACATGTGCCCAGGGGACCTTAGTAATCATCTGATTAAGCCTGAAAGGGAAGGAATCATCGAATGCAGGTTCTGCAAAGGCAGGTGAACTGAAAGATGATTCTTCTGATTAATTTCTCAAAAGAAATTAAGTTGGTATACCTGTACTGTGGTGATGTATACATGTGTGTATACATATGTCCAAACTCAGCAAATTGTACACATTAAATACATCCAGTTTTTGTATAGCAATTCCATCTCAATCAAGCTGTTAAAAATTTCTTTTAATCTAGTATCTAAGCTACAAGGTTTTTTCCTGCACACTTCACTCTTGCCTCCCCACAAAGCAGCCTTTGGAAAGACTAGTCAGATTCTGTCACACTTTGCACAAGACCCTCAAGTGGTTCCCTCTCAGGCTTGGAATGAAATCCCAAGTCCCCACCATGGCCCTGGAGAGCCCACCTGATGTTGTTCTTGGCCACATCCCCAGCCCACTTTCCTGGCCTCACCGCAGCTGCGCCCACTCATGGCCCTTCTGTCACCTCAGCCTCCTGGTCCCTGAAGGGCATTGAACAGACTCCCAGGCCAGGGCATTTTTCTCAACACCCCCTGAGGGTGCTCACATGCCCCTCCCTCGCTCATGGTGGCCTCTGCCCAAGGGGCTCTTACCTGCGCAGCCTCTCTGATCATCTTACGTAAGTGACGCACCCACACTCCACACTCTTCCATGCACCTTCGCCTGCTTCGTGTCTGTTCATAGCACTCAGCCCTCCCAACATCATGATAGGTCCTTTGTTGTGCATTTGATTATTGGCAGTCTCCCCACTGTCATTTCAAGTGCAGGAGGGCCTGACCTTGGTCTGTCTTGTTCAATGATGTTGCCATCACCTTGAAGAGTGGGTGGCATGGCATGCAGTACTCACTCGATACACATTTGTTGAATAAATGAATAAATAGCATTAAAAACAATCCCAATATCAAAGTTAAATGAAGAGAAAAAAATCTCCAGTAATCCTTTGTGCAACAGCCAATCAAACTGTTTTCCACTGGATTTAAAAAACTCGATTCAATTTTAAAAAATCAATCATAATTGACTATATCTTTTTATGCCTGAAACTTAGGAATTTGTTTCCTGTTTATTTCCTATTTATTGCAATACTAATTTGAATTACTTTTCTGCTTGTTTGTATTATTTTTTGCTGATTTTTATAAACTAAGTACTCTGCTGGTTTGATTAGTTTTATGTGACAGCCTAAGGAAATACATGGCCACAGATGGCCCCCTAAAGATCCAAAAGCCCAGGGTGAACCTTGCAGACAGAGTGCGGATCCCATGGGGCATCCCAGCAGCACACATCTGTTAGTGGTCATGGAGGAATATAGAGCCATGGGCCCTTGTAGCCAAAGTAGTGAGAAGGTAGGAGAACCCCACAATAGTCCCTTTCTGATTTATCTTGTGCCGTAAACAGAAAACTTTTCCAACAAAATGCATGTGCATATGGGCAAGTAGTGTAGAAGCTCAGTGGAGTAGAATCAAAGAGAATTGTGTAATGAGCCTATGTTCAGCCATGGATGACTGAGACTTCTTGGGCAGAGACAGTGGTAATGCCTGGAGAATCCTGTGGGTGATGGTTTTCCTGTGTATAGTCTCACCTGGCCCCTGGGAGGTGACAGATTATTATAACTTAAATAAATATTCAGAGAAATTATTGATGGTACCTTAATGTCATTGAGATGGACCTGCTACCACATTCAGATCTGGAATAATTCAGCCGGCATTGAATTGAAATTGTCTGTTTTTAATCTATGACACATTCTTCATATCAATAGTAGAGGGATGGGAAGGGGAATAGACGGAGGCTTCTAAACACACTGGAAAGGGCCAGTTGTTTATGAAGACTTTAGCAATCTATTTGTATATATTTTTATGAGTGTACCTTACTGACTTGTTAAAACAGGTCTGTTTTCCTCTTGACAGCACATTACCTATTCTTGTTACTGTAGGTGCTTGAGGATATTAGGGAGGCAATTCTTTAAAAATCCTCAGTGACAAAGAGCAGTAACTCAGATGCCTCATCTGTCTGCTACACCTGGTAGCGCAGCCCTTCATTGCCAGTGATGCTGCGGATGGCTGTGTCGACACCTTGTTTTTGTGTATTGGTCAAAAGACAGTGGTCATCAGTTGTTGATTAACTCCCTGCAATACGGAATTAAGTCTAGAAAAGCCTTCCTGGGTGGAGCAACATGTTTATTCAATAGCATCTATAATAATGTTAAAATAGTGGTTCAAAGAAAGGGTGGTGTGTTTGTGTGTGTGCATGCATGATCCACATGCTTAGTATACGTTGGCATTTCCAGAAAAGGAAGATAAGGAACGCCGAGAAAATGCTACACCTGTGAAAGAAAGTACACTAGGCTCTTGGAAGATGCTGAGCACAGTCACTCTCTTTTCTTTACTGATGTCTACTACTGATGGTGAAATTTTTGATGGTAGCAAATGTTTCTTGATCCTCACATTCCCCATGGTCCCGAACACAATACCTCGTACATGATGAACTGTCAATAAATATTTGCTGAGTTGCATCAGTTTTGTCTTAAGTAGATCCCAATTCAGAGCCACCTCCAATCATGCAAAACAAAGAGGACATACATAAATATTAATAAAAGCCATTCTTATTTAAAATTTTCCCTCAATTTCAAAGGCTAGAGATTTCAAGAACTAATTTAGCTAAGTCTCTTTGTATAGTCTGGTTTAGAAACAAAATATTTTTGACAGTGGTTAATAAGATAGCTGAGGGGTGGGAAGAACCCGCAGAAAACAAACTTTCAGTTCATGTATTTGTGAGCACCCAAATCTACAAGAATGAGAAGATTGAGCTAATCTTTCCAATCACATTCTCCCTCCCTCCCCGCTCCCATCTCCTTGGAATTATGTTCTCTCTGCTCATTTTAAAAGCTCAGAAGCCTTTTGAATTGGAGCAGCATTCAAAGGACAGTCAAGGGTCACCCTGGGAATATTGAAGGAGAGTGGATTACAGGAGAGGGAGGGAGAGAGCTCAGCTGGGTCTGGGCGTAGCCCTGTGCCTACCCAAGGCAGAAAATGTGAGAACTCCACGGGAGCAGGAGCTGGAGAAGAAAGCCCTGAAGGACAGGAAATAACAACATAGTGAGCCACATCATTAGCGTCCAGCACGCGTTACTGCAGTTGGAGAGCACAGGAAAGGAAAACATATTAGAGAAATCAATTAGGCAATGGCCTTTTGAACAGGAATAGAATGGTCTCTTTAGAGAAAGTGGATATGTGAAGCTTGGAAAATGAAAAGCCATGCTCTGTTTTAATTCAGGGATACAGAATTTACAGCCCTCTTATTTTTTGAAATAATATTTCCTTATAAGGCCTTAGGATTTATAAAGCAAATTCCTTCTCAAAAGACGTGCAAGTAATTTAGTTTTGAAAAATCTATTTTTTGACCTTTATTCCATCATTTATAGATATTGATTCTTGTTTTTGTTTTTCAAATAAAATCAATGGGTATTTAGTGAGGGCTTATTATGTGCCAAGTGCTTTTTTAATATTTGAAGGCTACAGCGGCAGGTCCCTACTCCTCAGCAGTGGTTACTCACTGATTTTTTTTGTGGGGAGGTTGGAGAGTTGGATCATGAATCGCTCTGAAAATCTGAGGAAAGCTGGGGAGCTTCCCACAGTCAAATGTACATACGTTCCTACTTTATCAGAAGATTTGTACACATAGAGCAGTGTATACATCTCTTATGCAGTGGGCCTGTGTTAAGCCTGTGCTAATTTGTGAATTTTTAGTTTAATCTACAAACCAACCTTATGAGGTACATATACTTTAATTACTCTCATTACCTCTCAGGGAAACTGAGGCAGAGAGCGATGGACTAAGTCCTTGCCCCAGGCCCTTCAGTGAGTAGAAAGTGACCTTAGGCTGAGCACAGGCTCTTGACTCCAAAACCCAAAGCCTGGCACCCCAAGCCTGGAGACTTGCAAGGTTGCAGTGAGGCTGGCCACCACCAGCCCACTGAGGGCAAAGGGAGGGCATCTCTGTGCAAGGCAGACTATGCATTCCCCTGACATTTTATTGCCACCTGACAGAAAATTATCTTAGTATGTTTACAATCATTAGAAAATATGAACTGTGCATTCATTTTTCTGTGTGCCCTGTGCCCATATGCCCCAGCTGGAAATATGCCCATATGACAGCTGTGCCTGGGCCTAGTGTGGAGGGCCTGGCCTGTGAATCAGCAGTTTGGACCCAGCTCAGAAGGTCCTGCAGAAACCACCAGGTTTTCAACTGGAGTTTTAGGTATGTTAGTCTGTCAGCAGGGGGCAGAATGGATTTTTCTATTTATTTATGGAAATGTGAAACTATCGGGAACTGGATGCTTTTTGAAAAAAAAGTTTATCTCCTCAACTCTATGTCCTTTGCCACTTAGAATGAAAGAGTAGAATTAGATGGATCCACATATTTAATGTATTATTCATTTAAATTAAGTTTTGCTTTTGAGAAAAGTGATGGTTTTGAGCTTTGGTAATAAAAACATGTTTCTAATATGCTGTGAGAGTTTGATGATACTGCTCCTGAGTGACCCTGAGGGCAGTGGGAATGAGTTCCTGGTGCAGGAGAAGGGTCGGGCTCCCCTTGGTGAGAGGGGACTCCTCCAGGCTGAACAAGGGTTTGGACAGAGCAATGGGGTGAGCCCAAGGGGGGCTGGCGCTGCCCTTATCTGGGGCCCCCGAGCCCAGCACTGATGCCTTTGCTTGTATAAACTTACCCCAGACCAGAGGTAGCTTTTCTCCCACCGAACCTCAGTCCTAGAGAAGAAAAAAAGACTTTCCTTTTCCTTTTCAAGTCTTGCTATTAAATTCTTTCATTTTTGTCCTGTGGTAAATCAAAGTAACACAATCACACAAAACCAAACTCACATTTCCAGAGGCAGAATGTGGCTCAGTGTGCATGTGTGTGCAACGCCAGACAGGTAAGATGTCCTGGAAGGCCTTGGTTTCATATTGTGTAATTTCAGACATGATTAAATGTATTTGAAAAATATTAAAAGCATCAACGAAGAACAACCCTTTGTTTTCCAGTGAAGGAAATACCCTCACCTTTCCTGTCTCCCTCCCTTCCTCTTTTCTTCCCTCTCTCCCTTCCTTCCTTTCTTCTTTCCTTCCTCAAAATCAGTCATTCAAAATACATCTATTGAGAGCCATTTTATATCAGACACAATGCCCACGACTAGGAATTCTGAGACCTGTCTCCCTACAAAAGTCTCAAACATCTCTTCTGGAGAGTCTAATGCTTCTTTTGGAAAATTAAGTGATTAACCACTAGAAAGCCTGTTGTTATTTTTTTTGCAGCTGTGATGCATCACAAATAGGTAATATGGGCAGACCTGTGAAATCCTTCTTCAGATATCCTGTGGACCTCATGCAGGTAGATGAGCAGAGCCAAGATGGTGTTAAAAACTAGGAGCAGGCACCGGTCTCCCTTTACCTCCCTGGAGTCCCCGGATGCTCCTCCCTTAAAGCCTAGGGCTTCCCAGTTCAGTGTTTAGTTTGAAAACTGGGCACTAGGTCTTCTTTCCATTCTACAAACTGACTCCGTCATCCACTTTTGCAAAAGGTCACAACTGTTGGTATTTCATAGATACAACTCAGGAATGATACATATACTAAGTACCTCTGTTAGAAATTTTAAGGCACTAGAAAGTAATCTTTTTTAGGACAGGGATCGGATAGATGTACTCTTTTTTTACTTTCAGATCACTAAATGCAAATAGAATCTGAGCTGTATTCTGATTAAATCCTGATGCCTGTTTGAAGCCATCAGATTATGAAGAATGCATGAATATAGGGTATGTGTATGCAATGTCAATATTGCTGTATAACCCCATTACCAAAAGACCAGGTCTAGATGAGCCTGGATTGAACTCGTATTGATGCTTTTTCACAAAGGCAGCAGAAATGGAATTGATGGTGCTATTAGGTTGTCAATACCTATGTCTCCCTTTTTTCCTGGATAAGTATACACAAAGCATTATCCATATAGGCATTTTAACCTCTTGGGACCAAAGGAGCTAGAGAGGTTCAAGGTGATGATCTGGATGGGGTGTGTCTAACTGCACACTAGATGCTCTGTAGAAGTCCGGAGTGGACAGATTCCCGTGGGATGACTGATCGCTATGTTGTTATATCAATCTACAGATTTACACTGATGAAAGCTGTTTTGCTTGTTTGTGTTTAAATACAGCTGTGTCTGATGCTTTGATTTTTCACTGGGGTCGTCTCTAGAGGGCAAGTATAGTGAGAAGGGTGTGGCACTCATGGTGGGACTAGGAGAGAGACAGAGACCCTAGATGGGCACCTGACAGGGGAGAAGGAGACGGCACACTTATCTTAGGCTCAACAAAAACTGTGCCCATTAGTACACATTTAAATGAATTTCTTTCCTCTGATACCAAAGCAAATCAGGTATTTTGCAGTCTAATTGTGTCCTTTCAAGACTGTTCTGGGCATTCACCTTTACCAAATATCCCTTAGATAAATTGTTGGAGTGTAATGGGGGCAGCAAATAATGTAATCTGCCCAGGGCATCTTCTGAACAGGGGCTCTGAACCCTATGCCACCCTGTAATGTCCTTGCCTGTTCTTAAGACAGAGTTATCTAACTATGGGTCAACACCCAATATAGTGGCAATGCTGCAAAAAGGCCTATGTGAAATTTTGTATGCACAACTTTTGAGTTTGTTTTAGTAGATAATAGTAGCCTGTCGTGATTAGAGATGGGTGAGGCCTTGCTGCATCCCCAAAGCCTTGCTACCTGGTTATAAGGAAAACCAGTCCTGGGCCCAAAACCTGCCATACATACAGGTATTTATTAAGTACATTTTCATTAGCAAAAAATCCCCAAATAGTCTGTTGAACCTGTCTGAAGTCCTAAGTCTCTGTCATTTTAGGTGAACCTAGCACAGATTGCATGGAAGGTTCATTAAGACAGATAGGGCAAGATTCTAGATGCAAGATTTGTTTCTTTCATGGTCAGAACTAGGCAACTAGAACTCTCTGACCCCAAGACTAGACGTGGGACAGTTTGAGGATCAGACCTTCGGCATCCAGTTGGCTGTGGGTTGCTTGTCACCCCAGGCCTGAAGTTTGCAACAGGAGCCTATGTTGGTAGTAGATGCTGTGGTGTGCTGACCACATTCCCCCTTTAGGACCAGTACCCTCATTTCCCAGCTGCCAGGAATTTGGGCTAAGGATGGCTCACAGCTGAGTCCTTCCCCAGGAATTGCCTTCACCTGAAGGGAGCTTTTGCCTAAGGGGATGAGTGACACAACTTACTAGATTCTTAATATTCTCTGGTTTCATGCAAGGGTAGGGAATGTCTCCAAAATATTTTAGTCAATACATGTATCTTGAATTTGACTAATTTAACCAAATGAAAACTCCTTTCCAGCCTCTATTAATGCTGGTCAATAAGTCATTAATTTCACTCTGTGGATAAAATGAGAGTTCCTATGGCCAGGATTCTCACCTGGCCCTGGTTGACTAGCTCACTGCACACCTGCGGGTAATACATTGCTATTGACTCTATATAAAGAGCTCCACCCAGTGCTCTGGGTGCCACACGGTGGCAGGGCTGTAGGGCTGCAGGAGAGCAGAACAGAGGCCCAGAGGATGGCTGTGTGGGACAGCTGTGTAGGCAGAGAGGCCCATAGGATGGCTGTGCAGGCAGAGGGGCCCAGAGGCAGAGACTGGTTTGCTGCACACAGACTTGCTCTGAGTGAATGGGATTCTAGTGACTGACCTGCCATCTGGAAATAAAGTTGGGTATAACCCTTTCACCCCAAGAACATTTTGCTGTCAATTTCTTCAGTCACATTAAATCCATAGCAAACTTGCCCTGGGCTGAAACCCATTGGCAAGACAACTCAAAGTAATTTAAATTATACTAGTTGGCAAAATGCAGTGTGAGGAAGTGGTGGATGGCAAACGAGGTAGCTGAAGAGTCTGTGGTGGCCAGGCCTGGAGGGGGCCTTTTGGTGAAATGCGGGAATACTTACTAAGGCAACAGGCTGAACCTAGGGTGGAGCTCAGAAGTTAGAAAACCTTTTCTGTGAAGAGGGAAAGAGTAAATATTTTAGGCTTTGTAGCCATAAGGCAAAATCTGGGCTGTGCTGAGAAAGGGGCATGGCCTCTGAGAGGCAGCTCCCTTCAGGCAAAGACAATTCCTGGGAAGGACTCAGCTGTGAGCCACCCTTAGCCCACATCCCTAGCAGCTGGGAAATGAGGGTGCTGGTCCTAAATGGGGAGTGTGGTCAGCACACCACAGCATCTACTACAATATAGGCTCCTGTTGCAAACTGCAGGCCCAGGGAGAAAAGTAACCCACAGTCAACTGGATGCCTTAATGTGGGAGGCAGTGGGTTATTGAGGTAATACTTTCTATCTTTCAAAACAGATTTACACACATTATCTATATTGCCTTGTGGGGAAAATTGAAGTTCCTATGGCCAGGATCCTCACTGAACTTAAACCACCTGATGATGTAACTGGCCTGCTGCTAGGCTACTGCTTCCACACCCTTAGGCAATAAATGGTTATTGACTGAGTCTCTATATGAAGAGCTCTGCCCAGTGCTCTGGGCGGAGGCAGAGATGAAGAAGGATTACAGACCTGCAGACTGTTGCATGCAGATGTAATTCTAGTGCTCGACCTATCACCAGGAGAACAAGTGGGCTGATAAACCCTTTCACCCCAAGAACGTTCCGTGGTAATTCCTCCGACTCACTGAATCCATAGTGAACTTGTCCAGGGCTGAAACCCATTGGTAAGACATACCTCACTCAAGTCTCCTAATATTTCTCCTGCGATATATAAAGCCATGTTGGTATGGAAGCCAAGATGGAAGAGATGGTGATTCCCTCGTGGTCATGCAGGGGCTTACTGCTAAATCAGGGAACAACCAGGAGGTTTCCAGGAGTCTCTCCAGGGCTTCATTCCCTAAATTCAGCATTTATTTTAAATTTTGAGTGCCTTGCTTCATTTCACAAAATATTCATTTATTCTTGGAGAAAGGATTAAGTAAGATTTCAGCCATACTAACTGTAAAGTGGAAACAGGGGAAACAGAGAAGAGTTGGTAATACAGAGTTGAGGAAGGAATTCAAGTTGGGATAAACATTTTGCTGTGAAAATCTATTGTGGGATAATCAAGGATATATACATTTAAGCTTTGTAATTTATTATGGGATAATCAAGGGTGTGTATGTTTAAACTTTTTTAAGCATTACCATGTAAGTTCATTGTAATGCAAATTTCCATCTATTGAGTATTTGCTAAAAATTTAGGATTTTCTGCTCTTCTCAAAAACATTTTTGTTTGCAGGTTAAGAAGCAACATTTAAAATGAAATAATTGGTGGTAGGTAAATTTATGATGTTTTTAGTGTCTTTGGATTTTCATTAATTTTCAAAATTTCAACAATAAATATATATGCTTACATCAATAGAAAGAAACTTATAAAAATAAAATATGGCTTTATTTCTAAAAGTCAAATGGAATGTCTTTTTTTAAATTATTGATAGAGGAAATGTTAAGTGGTAAAAAAACAAATTCTTTGTAACTTGAGAGAAACATTCTTCAATGCATAAAATATACTGAGAACTAACCTACTTAATAGTATTTTGTAATTGATAAAAACAAGTTTTTCATCATGACTAAGGTAACAAATTTCATACTTGAAGTTTCCTTTTCCCAAACCCATGAAACTCCCCTTTCTTCCTCCTAATTATTTGTGATTTGGGTTTTTATCTCTTCTCAGTGGGAGAAATTAAATATAAAATAAGATGCTGCCTTTGCATCTTAAATTGGCTATAAGTAACTTATTGTCATCATTCTTCTAAATTGAAATGTGGCATTTTAAGTGTGAGTGTGTGTGTTGGGGGGGGGGGAAGAATCCAATACATTTTTTTCCTTATAATGATATAATTTTTCTACTGAATTTTATAAATAGATCTGTTAAGTATGACTTTGCCATACTCAGGCACTTTGAAAACAAATGAATTGTTTCCCTCAGTTTTTAAGGAAGCCTGTAATAAGCCTGCCTGTCTTATTTACATTCTCCTCAAAGCCCTTCTGATTGCCTGTTTCATAGTTGGTTTGTATGTACATAAAAATATGCTGGACCTGGTTCAAGTTCAGTTTGGAAGGGAGTGGGTATATGCATCGTGTGGCTGCCACTGGACGTCGATGCTTGGCTGAATTAATAATCTTGCTATCTTTAGTTTCTCTGACTATAAAATGAGAATGATTAGGCTTACAAAAACTTTGGCAGATAAATTATTGCAGGCTTTTAGCTGAATTGTATCTTTGTTTATCTGGTATTATTTTTAATAGCGCGGTAGAAGGCCACGTTGGATTCTCCTCTGTCCAAGGCCAAGAAATACATGGGAACATCTTTATTTAAAATTATATTAAAGGATATCAGGAATTAGTAAATGATGAGAGCATACACAGTATATACTAAGCTATATAGTATACAGTATATAATTGTGTAACTCTTTGTATATAGTCCATAACTGTATTCAAATAAGCTGCAAGAATATTAAGTGGATAAAAGTTATTGGAATGTGGGAAGCACTGGGTAGATGTGTCCTTGTTTAAGCCTTCTAGCTTCTTATTGCTGAATTGTTAACAATTAGAGCTCTGATTTACATGTAATCTACATGGGGACATTCTAAAATGAGTTTCAAAAGCACTATGTCTATTAGATAATCTGATAAAGATTTTAAGAAGGCCTTTCATGGTCACATAATTTGGGGAAATACTAGGCTAAGCAGAGTTGAATCATTTTCTGTCCTGGGAAACTTACCTGCTCTGCTGTCGACAAGGGTGTGATTGCAAACTCCTTTATTGTAGAATATCTCTTGGGACAAGTGTTCTGCAGAATGTGCTTTGGGAAATACTGTTTGTTCCAACCTTTTCATTTCCCAAATAGGAAAACTGAGGGTGAAAGGATGGCATAGTGATTTGCTAAGTTTGTGTAGGGAGGTGGGCTGAGTGCAAGCCCAGATGTCCCATCCACTACACCATGTCACCCCATGGAGCTCAGCCAAGCAGTGTCAGAGAAGTGCTTCATTCCTAGAGTCTGAAGGGAAGAAGATAATGCACACAATGCCCTGGGAATCAGTTCTCCAGGTTTCACACACTCTCTGGTCCATAATTCAAGTTCTGGGAAATCCCCGGAGTTTTTAAGTCCATGAGCCTCTGGGTTTTCAACCCAGTGCCTCCTGTGCCATATAGAGTGGCTCATTTCTGGAAATGAATCCTCTAGGGTTCAAAATACAGCTTCACCACTTAAGAGCTGTGTGGCTTTGGGTCAACTCACTTAGCTTCTCTGAATCTCCATCTTCTTCTTCCCACTTTTTCTCTCACCTTCTTGCCCTTGAGTCTCTGAGGACCCTTGTGCATGTCCTCATATGTGTGTGTCGGCATATGCCATGTCCTGTCCTTGCACATACATGCCACTGTTCCATATTGGAATAGTCACTTCTTTCTGGCAGAGTTGATGAGCCAATTGCAGAGAATTTCCAAGTTCTTCAACTGCAGTTGGGACAATTTTAGATTTTCAAGTAAGAAGTCTTCAGAAACTCTATTTTTTGCCTGCACTAGCTGCTATTTCTGTTCCTGTCTGATGCTGCAGAGATTCTTGTACATGTTGAAGGTGCAGCTCTTCTACATCCCCACCTATATTGGTGCTTGTAAGAATTCTTTCTTCTCTCTGGTAGAAAGGATTTTACCAGCTGCCATCACTCTTGGCAGGGAGAGAATGACTTCCAAGCCAAGTGCTGCTTGAAAGAGGCACCTCCCCCATCACTTATAAGACTGTACTCAGTGGTTACTGCTTGTGACACATTTTCAAATGGACCCCCCAGTGGCTGTAGCTGTGATTAAAAGCTGTCTGCTCTCTGCCTCACTGGGGATTTGCTGTTTAACCATGTCATGCACATATATATGTGGGCTACAGCAGCATCATGGAAATCATAAAGTGTTTTCTAAGATGAAAACTCAAATGAGTACTTGAATAACAAACTCCTCCTGAATTTTCTAAGTTCAAGTCATTGAGAGGCACTAGTTGGAAACCTAGCCATGCAGGAGGTACATAAAAATAATTTAAAGAAGAAAAGCTAGTGGTCAGTGAATATATACCATCTGCCAGTACATTGCACACATCATCCAGACTGAACATCTTGCAGACTGAAATGCATTTGAAATTAGCAGCTACATTTCAGCAACTCTGAGTCAGGATTCAGTTTGGCCATTCACAAATAAAGCAAGAACAGAATATTCTTGAAAGACCACCCAGATATTCACTGGTATGTTAATAACCATGTTTGGCTTATTATGCAGGTAGTAAGCTCTATTCTAAATATAAATTTACCATGAACACTACCTTAAAAAAATGCCCAAATGAGCAGTGTGGCCTCAGAGACTGGGTGCCTCAAGGCCACAGTCACACCTCTTCCTTTAGATTTGAGTGACTGAGTGTTCAACCTTCTATAAAGTAAAGGGAATGTAACTAGAATTTAAACCTGGGTTCTTTACTTCCACTAAGGAATATACTTACCCAAACCATGAGGTAAAGCCGTGTTCCCTTTCCTACTCACCCCACTCTGGTAACTGGATCAGAAGAATCCAGGCTTGCATTCTTTCTTAGATACATAGGAAAGAAATTTGGGGGAAATTTGATAATTTCGTGTCTCCTTTCACCGGTCCCTGCCTTCCCCTGAACCCCCAAATTTCAAGCACTCCATATCTCCGCAACCATGGTTAATGAAATGCTAATCTGTCACCAGCACATTTAGGCTGACAATGCTGTGAATCGACCACATTGATTACATTGATTATATTTCACATATTTACAATATGGTGAGACAAGCCTAATTTATTTTTCTAAAGAGTTCAAGGTAGGTCTCACCATTTCAGAGGGGGGAAACAATGGAGAAATGTTTGTGGTCGCTATCTGCAATAATCTGGTGCTGACAGAGAGTAGTATTTTATTTAGTAATTAACAGTGTAAAGGGGAAAGGAGCTGTCATGTTGGTTCTTAAGCTGGGGAGTGTGATGAAAGATGATATCTGCGATCTCATCCTTTCCACTTGTTTAGGATTGTCAGGATGAGAAATGTCAGCATTATGAAAGCTCGGCTCTGCTCTTGATATGATAAAACCCTTCAAAAGCCAGTCTTTCTCTTTCCCTCATCCCCCTCCTTTCTCACTCTCTCTCTGCACTTGCTTTTTTATTTATCCTGTTTTGTTAGATGGCAGAAATATAATTCTTTTCTTTCTTCCTATTATAAGCCACCATTTTTGTTTTATTATATGTTTCACAACCCCTAATGCCCCACTGAAAATTACCTTGTTAAATGACAGTGTTTCAAAGCCATGAATCCTTTCCACCATTCCCTCAGAGGTTTGAAACAGTCAACAGACTGTAAAGAATAAATAATAAAAAAGTATCGATTATTTTGATGACTGTGAGATTCAATTAAGTATTAATTTTGCCCTCCAGTGGACCTATCAAGGTATTCAAAAGGGAGGATTCTGCTCAGCTAAATGCGAGCTGAGTGCTTCAGCCTTAAATAGGGAGAAAATGTGTTTACCTACAGTATTTGAAGAAGTGCATTGATGCACAGAGTCCAATATTTAAGTGCTGTGCAAATTAAGCCTTGGTGACAGTGACATTGTTTTCACTGGTATGAGTATTGACTAAAGAAGTGCATTTGATGACAGCTTAAACTATTTGTATTGATTAACATTTTCATAGATTATCATGTGTCATATCAAATTCACTTTTCAGGCATGAATACATTAAAAAAAAATCACCACAGGCATACCGCTACCAGTGTAATGATGGGACAGGAGCGCATGCCACCCCACCTGCTCCAGGGCCGGTCACCTGTTTCCTGCTCAGGAACCATTTAGGCATGAACTTGGCCATAAATAGCTCCCAGATAACACAAAAAGGGGACTTTACCTTCTGCCTCTGATATTTGTGCCAAAACCATATTGTGCATCTTAGTTTGCAAACGGAATAAAAGGCTGCCCTTGGAAAATATTTTTGATCCTAAGATGCCCTCCTAATGAGTTGAGGAAAAAGCAGATTGGAATTATTGGGGTGGGGGGAGTTTGCTGTTTTTTGGAGGTGATTTTGGTTTTCCTTTTTCTTTAATGCTCTGGGTGTGTGATGCTCTAGGTATCCGAGTTATTGAACATAGTTTGTAAGTATTTTTCCAATTCCTTAAAAAAATTTTTTAATCGGTTTTCATATATTTTGTTGTGCCTCATTGGTTTTCAAATGTTCAGCGGGTTTGGGGGTCAGCTTCAGTCCCAAATCTGGGACCAGCAGATTCAATTTCTAAGGGTGCTTATAGAATTTACATGAGAAATCTCTCTTTTAATCCATTGAAAGCGTTTTGAGGATTCTTTTCTCCCTGTCTCTTTTCTCTGCTCTGGGGATAGGGTTTAATTGCTTCTCCCCCAGGGAGAGGGCTTCTTAAAATAGCCTGGGGTTCCTCCATAGTGTGCTCCTTCCTTTTTTTAGTGCGTTGCTCAAGTACAAACCCCGCGCTTCCTTTTTTTCTTACTGCATTAAAGACGGAACAAGGTGTAAAAACATTCTCACAAAAGCACATGCCACAATTAAAGCTGGGTTGGTTAGGTTGCTTTCAAAGAAGTTTTTTTTTTTTTCCTTCCCTCCGAAGCCTCCTGAATCTCTCACATGCTAGTTGAGCTTTAATAGGGTAGGGAGTAATGGAGAACTCCTCGGATCTGTAATAGCTCTTCACTTGACTGCAGCCAGCAATAACAGCGGGAGCAGCCAGAGATAAGAGAGAGGAGAGAGGGAGAGGGTGTGTGTGGAGAGAGAGAGAAGAGAAGGGAGAGGGGGAGAGAGAGGACACGCACACTAAAGCTGCCACTTTTTTTTCCTCCCCTTCACTCTTTTCCCCCGTCCTAGGATCCAATGATAGCTGGACAAGTCAGTAAGCCCTTGCTGTCAGTGCGGAGTGAAATGAATGCGGAGTTGAGAGGTGAGGACAAGGCTGCTACTTCAGACAGCGAGCTGAATGAGCCCCTGCTTGCGCCTGCGGAATCAAATGACAGCGCGGACACTCCCAGCAAGCTCTTCGGTAAGTCTGTCTAGGTGTTTCATTGCAGTCCGACCATGTCGTCCGGAAGAGCCATCACACCCCACCTCCTTTCTCCCCGTTGTTCATTCACTTTTCTTGTAAGTGCTAAAGAGGAGCCGGGCAGCTCGGTGGGGCTGAGCCCCGGCGCCGCTTCGGGCCGGCCAGGAGGGTGGCCTCCAAACTTTTCCCAACAAGGAACTTCCTCGCTGCCCCCTTTGGCTTGACAGATTGTGCCGGAGTCCCCAGGCTAGGAATGATTTGCAAAAAAGTAGGTGGTAATAATAATCACGAAATCAGTTCCATGGCGAGAATTGGTTAACATTTATTGAATAAATATTGACTCAGTTTCGGGTTGCTTCGCAGCCTTTTGTTAAGGGGAAGGAGAGTAAAGAGTTATTATCTGTAGTCAGAAGACGGGAGAGGGGACTGAAAAAATATCAATACAAGTCATTCTGTGCCAGGTAAACAAAAGTGGCTACGGGAATTGCTCAAAGAAATAACATTTTGTAAGCACAATTAGAATAACCAGCTCTTCTCTTTTTACAAGGGTGATGAGAAAGTAAAATAGGTCCTTTGCGTTCCGCCCCTACCCCTGTCCCCTTACGTAGGTATTGATAGCCTCGTCCTAACATGAAGGCAGCCCAGGACCTTTTAGGAATCCTCGCTTCATAAACAAAGCCAGAACAAGCAGAGTGCCACTCCAGCAAAGACATCTGTCATTCAAACAGATGACACTCTGTAAGTCAACTCAAGCAACTGTGATCTCTAATCAGAAAGGGAGAGGGTTGTTGAGATGTGTGACCGAGTGATGGATGGTGATAGATGTCTCTGCCGGAGAAGCATTTTATGAGGGAGAGTGACATTAGGTTTTCAGAACAGTTGCTCCTGAAACACTTGTCTTTAATTATTTTCAAGTGTTTATTTACTTGTACTACTACACACACACACACAGACACACACACACATATATGAGATACACACTAACCTGTTCATATAGATACATACTAACCTAATATTAATATATGTATGTACCTAATCTCTGTATATCTGGCAGAGAAATGCTTGGCCTCAGGTTTAAAAAAACACTCATGTGCCTGAACTTCAAAGAAAACAACATCATTCTCTAGGCTGCTTTGTTAAGAAAGTCATTAATTCAGTTAAAAACATAAGTTTTTTTTTTTTAACCTATAGAAAGAAAACAGCTTTGATAGTTTGACAACTCTAGGCCAGCTTCAACAGAAGAGCTTTTCTCCGATTTTCAATGTTCACTCGATCAAACATGAGTGGGGCATTGCAGAGAAACTTTGTTTCAAATTTTCTATTGGAAAACCAGTTTTATAGTTGAGTATAGTAGATTCCAGTTTCAAGAAATTCTGTCATATGACCCTTTCTTTGAAAAGCAGCATTTCCACCTCTGACATAAATTTTCCATACCTAGGCATTAAGGTTTTAGCATTTTCACTCTAAAGAAATATTTTGTTGTCGTCTAAGTTTTTATCTGTGTAGGAAGAGTTATGTCCTAAAACACTCATTTCATTTCAGGGGTTTAGTGAGGGGAGTCAGATAAAATTATAAATTACAGCAAGGCAAAAGCCATGTTCTAGCTTCTTGGATGTTGAGGTTGCTAACAGAAAGCACTTCAACTTGTAAAAAATAATCAGTTGTGAGCTCAACATAACTGCAGACAATGGATTATTCATTCCTAAAGTTTGCATACATTTTTAAAAAGTAAATGCATTTTGTAGATGTTGACCTAAAACCCCAACTTTTTTTTTTTCAGATAAACCAGTGGAGGACTAATTAATTCATACTACTAATTTGTGCTATTAACATGTATTTAGATTTTCCACTGTTGAAAATTGTCGCAGATTTTTGTGTCATCTCTTACCAATTTGCACATTAGAGAAATAAGCTTAAAAATATTCTAGAGGGTCAGAGAAATTTGAATTAGACATTCACTGAAAATACACCTTATGTGGAACCTTTATGGGGAAAACTAAGATATCATAGTTTAGTTTAGAAATCATAGTAGGTTTCAGAAGGTATTCATCCTCTCTCTGCACTTCTCAACTTCTGAATCTGTGACAGAACCTAGGAAAATCTACATCTTGTATCTGATATTCCTTATGTACTCACTTAATTTTCTGTGGTCTCTAAAGGTGCATTTCAAACACAATGTGGCTATTTCCCAGTTTCCGATTAGGTAAAGAAGAAATCAGCAGATGAACAGTTTTGAAAACTTGAGGAAAGAGTTGGAGACGAGGAGACAGTAGAAACAGAATGCAGATTGGGAGGAAATACTTCAATGTGCCCTAAAGTTTCCTTAGCTATTGGGTCCACTACACTCTTACCTTTTAATATTTCAGTTTATGTAACAGACTAAAACTTCCTGGATTAATTCTCTCCCAGAATTTTTGGCAACTTTGGCGACACTTAATGGGTAACAATTTCATGAAACATTATTTCTTTGATGTGAACATGTTCAGGTTTTTCATTTTTATATGTAATTTTGATTACACTCTTTACTTGGTAATGAAGAATTACCTTCTTTCTGAATAACTGAGAGCATCCAGGTTTCTCTCTAAACAATGCTTTCCTACCATACTCTCTCAAACCATCATTCTTGTAACATAGACATTGTACTATTGAAACCTGTACTTCTATAATGAAAAGAGATTAGAAAAATCATGTGCATCTTGCTAATGTCTCCTTTTGTGGAGAGTCATTAACCAACTATGGGAGACAAGAAGCGCTCAGTTTTTTATTGTGCCTGAAATTTCAGTATAAATGGGTTTCTTTGGAGCTTGTTTCCCCTTCTGTGTCTTGTTGAAATCAGCAGTCCAGAGGACAAGTCTGTTTCTCTTGCAGTATGGCATCTTCAGCCCAAAACTGCAGGAGAAAGGCTAATACCGATGCCCTCTATAGATAAACAAAGGAAATTCCAGGAACCATTGGGTCTTTTATGCCTCTACTTAAATTGCACCTCTGCACTTAACAGCATCCAAAGGGAAACATACTGTGCAGAATGTTGCAGTGCTCAGAGCAGCTCAGAATCCCAGGAAGAGGAACCAGAAGCCATATGCTAGCCTAAGTAGAAAGTTCAGAAAAGGGCCCTTGTGTTTTATAAAGTAATTACATCAGAAGTAACATTTTGCTTAACTTGAACAGCCATGGAAACTAAAGTACACTTAGGAGAGATAAATTCACATTTCATTGAGAAACATGTGGTTAGGTAGTTCTCTGTGATATCATTAAGTGGTGCATTATTTATTTTTGTTAAAGCCCGTAGAATAGCCTTCTCTCTCAGTTTATGACTGTATTATGCTAACCTCTGGGCCCTAGGAAACAGTATGGAAAGAACAGACTTGCTTGTTTTCAGAGAATCTGGCTCTGTATGTCAATGTGTTTCAGCTGCGTGACCAATGAGTGATATCACACAGGGCCAGTCATTTAATATGTGACTGGTGGTGTACATATTCGAAACCACTCTCAAAACTGGCCTTTGGCAAACAACATTAAAGGTAGGAGGTTGCTGTGTTTCTCTAGTGACGTTTATGGCGCTCGTGTCAATGTGGTGCTTCATTTTTAGTTACGCCCATCAAGAATTCAGTGTTCCACATTCAGTCAAGTTGGATGCTAAAATTCAAATGGTAGTATCAACAACTTGGTCAGAAAAATGGCCACAGAAAGGACTGAAGTAATATATGTCCCTAGAAAAATATCGGTACTAAAGTTCTCCCATTCAGTCTCTGCTGAAGAAGCGAGACCACATAAAACATGCCCTAAATATTGTACTCCCATATATATTTGAAATTTGGAAGATGATTTACTAACAGTGTTCCTCATGGGAATATTTTTATTGTTTCAAGTTAAACCTCATGATTGCTTTTCTTAAAGTTCCACCTACTGGGATGTGTGAGTTAGTCTGTGGCTTCCTTGTCAGTTATACCACAGTGTATGTGAATTGGGCACACAGCTCTCAAGCCTTGAGATCAGGTATAAACAAAAAACCATTTATAAACCTTATACCTGAAGTAAAAATTAGGGGTTGGCTTTCTCTTAGGATATTGTGTTTTTTCCAAGTTAAAAGAAATTGCATGCAATGATACGTGGAAGAGTGAGTATTTCCAATGTCCTTTATCTGTGAACTATTGGAAAAGGATTAAAAGTTGGGTCGGAAATTCTTCCTTGATGAAAAATGTACTGTCTATAGGGTTTTTCTCTTCCTGTCCTTTTTTGTTATCTTTCTCGTAGAAACATGCATTATAAGATTTTTTTTTAAATTGCCATCCAGTTTGACTTGATTAGAATTTATGGCAGTGGAGTCGGTTTCAGTGACAAAAGGATAAGGGACTAAACTGTCTGTCACCCCTTGAGACAGTGGTCTCTGCAGGTCAGAGTGGAGGTCATTGGCAGGACATTCTGGGGATGCCCTTTGTGGGGACACTGCTTCTGGCCTGTGCACAAGTGGAGGCCTTCACTGTGGCAATACTGTCTTCATTACTTTGAACATCTCTCTCAGGTCTCAATGCCTTGGATATTTATAATAGTCTGATAAAAATATGCTGGGGCCAGCAATCAGAAGGATTCAGCTGGGAAGTGATGAGGAAAATTCCCTAGAGAAATATATTTATGTAAAATACGCATCATGCCTTATATTTTTAAAAGTTTTGATATTTTATCTATTGAAAATTCATACTATTTTACTGAAGAAACTGTGTTCTGTTAGGGAAATATAGAAGATGTGTATTTTTAAATCAGTTAAATGATTGAGAAACGATAAACTGTTTCTTTAAATAGTTATTTTAAAGAAACCAGTAGAAACCTGTATTTGTGTAAGTAAATTGGATGTACAATAGCTTTAATAGTCAAATGAGCCCTTGTCATGCCATACTCTGCCTACTGAGGGGAAATGCACATTTGGATGCATTTCTGAATATTTAAGAAAATCTAATGCACCAAGGTATTTCTTTAAAAATCCCAGTGTGTGTTCAAATTTAATTTAATCTCCACCCCACCCAGAAAAACCACTATAAGACTGCATTGATAAATAGCATTAACGTATAAGTTTTGAAATAAAAAGAGATTCCATAGAAAATGGCACTGATGTTCAAACTTTCCCCGTATCCATTCATTGAGCTGTGGCTCATTTCTAAGTGGCACTTTCATGGAGGACAGCGCACAAAACATGGCAGAAGAATCAGTGGGGACTTAGCACCTTTCTCTTCTGTCTGCTATGCCTGGGGTCCTCAGGCCAGACATCTGTTTAAACAAGGACGTTCAGTGTTGCAGTGTCTGAGGACGCTACTACATGGTGACACCTCAGCAAATCACAATGTTGATGTGGTTTTACAGTTTTTCTTTTCTTCATTTAGACAGCTATAATTCTTAAATTTTGTTGTTATGGTTAAATGATCCTATAAACAATTGGAAGTAAGACCATTAATTTGTACCTCCCCTCTCCCTGCCAACTGATCCCGTTTTAGTCTTTTCAAGGTCTTGAATGCTTCTATCTTAAAGGTTGTATGGCATCATTGTATTTTTGTAGTTCGCCTGGCTCAGTTTACATCATAATTAATAAATCGAGGTGCACTCCAAATTCCAGCTCCAGGGCTCAGTGCTTGAGTGGATCACCTTCTTCCTCATCTACTCGAACAAAATTGCCCCCCTCTTAAAAAATGAGACTGAAGTGACTGTTTCAAGTGGATCTTGCCTGTTATTAGACAGTAAACAGCTCATTTGTGAGAGCACTGGGACTTTGTTTGATTGGCACTCTTGCTGGTTTATTTTTGGGGATTAATAATACATCAGACATGCACACATTAAAAAGAAAGTAGCTGTGGAGGAGGAGGGGTGGACGGCGCTGGTCCGCTCTTGGGCTGCTGCTGATTATTCAGACCTTCCCTGGGAACGGAGACCGTCCGAGGAGTGGTCACATTTGGCAGATATGCACCTGGCTCCACTTAACATGTTTCTTGATTTTCTTATGCTAAGGAAAAAGATAGCAAAGTGTTTATACCAAACTGGCACCCTGTCAAGGGGCAATCTGTGTAAAGTTTCCTGCTGTCAGGTTAATAAATTTTTAAAAAATATCCAAAGGCAGAGGTAGCTACAGAAAGCACATAGTAACAGTTGCCATTCTCCAGTAGATGGGTTTTTCTTTAATATCCAATGTGGCTCGGGAATTTTCTGGTTTGCTATCTTCCTAGAGTTTGTACTTCACTGGTGTTTTTGTTCAGTTTTCTTTTTATGAATGCCATTTCAGCTCCTTTAAATGTTTATCCTTTGAAATTTCAGATGTCTTTTCTTTTCGAGGGAAGTAAGTGAGCATAATTTGTTTCAATCTGGTATTTTACTGCTGACCATATACTTTTGCACCAAAAGCCTGAATGAGATTCTTAATCTGTCCACATTGGATCTTTCTTTGGTAATACCTTCAAGTAACATTTATATTAAAATTCCCTTAGAATGGAGTATATGGGCTTTGGGAATACGCGGGCTTCTGATAATGCTGTTTCTTAACCGGGTTGATCTTACTCAGTCTTGTGAATCTAAACTCTCACTTTCTGATTCCTCAAGTCAGATTATAAAAATATGAAACAAGTGTGGACTAGTTTGGTGACATTTCTTACTCTATGCCTTGACATTATTGTGAACTATCAAAAAATGGATTAAACCTTTTTAGTGTGAACACAGAGGTTAGAAAGAATAAGAGAGAATCCCTTTTATTTGAAGAAAGTTTGTCATTGTCAGAGAAAAGGAAATTAACTTTGTAAGCATTCAAAGATCATTTTTTAAAAATGACCTACTACAGATGCACAGCTCCTGACATCTTTTTTAATAGCTGCTACTTTTTTTAAAAACATGGTATGTTATGTGAATGCCTATACTTTCTTTGAGAATTTAAAAGAAAATCCATGCTCCAACTTCTCTTTCAGTCACTCCTTTGAAAGTGCTTCCAAGGTCTTACATGTGGTAAGACTATACTGCTTTTTAGGTTAATTAAAAAAGTAGCCACCTGGAGCAACATAACTAATACAGTCTAAGTCACTTTTATTAGAGTGCTGCACTGCCATCAAAACTGTTTGAAAATATGGGGAGAAAATGATCAGATTACAATTAGAGAAACTAAGTGATATCATTGTATGTAAACTAAATGCTGAAGAGGTTTCCTATAGTGAAGACCATTTATTTAAAAATGGGGTTCTGTAATGAAGCCTGCATTCATTAAGCTGGCTAAAAGTGTTCTTAGTAAATAACTAAAATAAAACCTGTGAATTCAGCCTGAGAATGAGGCAGAACATGGAGGCATTTTAGGACACTAACATACCAGTGACGGCCAGCGTGAAATGCCTCAGCAACTCAGTGACCGTGTCTGCCCTTCCTATCGCTTGGCATTAGCAATTGTCATAGAGTTTCATCTTTTTCTGTAAAATAATCAGTGTTTTCCAGATCGATGTGCTTTCCAAATCCCTTGTTACTTTAATTTCATCTTCTTAACAAAGGAACACCCCCAGCTGTGAGAAAAGTTTGTGAAAGCCAAGAAAACCATAAAGACTAGCATCGGCACAGTGTCTCAAAATAATGTCCATTGCACATTTTCCTTCTTCTTATCACTTCCATTCTTATTTTTGTTCCTTTCTGAGGCCCTGTGGATGCTCATAAACATTCCTGTGTGTCTGTGGTATGTTCTTTTCCTGTGTTCAGATGCCACTTCAAATTTGTCTTACTGAGTTTGTAGTATGTTTATATTTTCCCTATCATAAAATTAATAAAGTCTAGTTTATAATAAAAAGCTTTTTTAAAGTTCATGTTACCTATATGTCATTTAAATATACTTCTCCTATGCCTACGTATATTTCAAAAAATGTTTCCAGATAAATTCATCAAAATTAATAGCTTACCAATAAAGGACAACTAATTATATTACACTCCTGCTTCAGGCAGAGAGTTAGGCTGCAGTCCAAGTTGCAGTGTGTTCTTTGAAGCTGCCATTCACTGAGCAGAGCAGACAAACAGGATTTCTCAGTATTTGTGTGGTTTGATTCAGTAAAGAGATTTGGGGGTTTCTGTGCAGATTTATAAGGAATATATATACTTTTAAAACCTACAAAACTCTCAAGCTGGGGATGAGTTTTGGGATCGAAATATTGGGAACCTAAGTCTTCTCCTATTTGTGGACTATACACACATTACAGTACAAATGTTTATCTTTTCCTTTTTTAAAGTAAAAAGCATTTGTTCCAAAGTTGGGTTCAGTTTTTATTATACATTCCTATAAGGATTCCATGTGCTTAAATATGCATTTGCATGTATACATACCAAGATAGAATGGGTGCTGGATGCACAAAAATATCACAGTTAAAATATTTACTATTAAAATGGTGTGGTGTAATCAGTCTCCTTTTGTAGTTCTCAGTGGTCACATATGTAGTAATTTGTCTTTTAACATTAATATGGCAAGATTTATTTTTATATATTATGGTTTGGGGCTACTTACTGCATGAAGAGAATCATCAACTGTTGAGGCAGAAGAGAAGCTAAGGGATTAATTTGATTTAAAAAAGCAGACATTTGAAGCTGTTCAAAAAGCATGAAAATTATTATTACAGGGGGAGTTATTGCCAAAGTAAACTTAAGGTAGAAGAGAATTAAAAATTCAAATGGAAAACACATTTTCCTGCATTCAAAAATGTATAGTTGTGAAATTGATGTGTGTGTGGAGGGGGGCAATGCTCTTTTCCAGACCTGCATTTTTTTCTTAATAGGTCTAATTATATTTAGTAAAATAGTGTAAGATAGAAACATGCTAAAAAGGAGGCATACAATTTGCAGAAGGAGAAGCATGAAAGATATATTGCATAAAGCTAACATTTTAATGGATCCATTTAATTAGATCATACAGTGTATGCATAGGTAAATATTCAGAACAGAGACCATCCGGATTACATAGGGAAACTTTCATCAGCTTTTGGAAGGAAACATATGTGATTGTTTTAGGTGCTGATTGGCTCATCTTTTTCATATTCCTAAGATTAAGGCAGGCTTTATTCTTAAGAGTTCCTAAGAAATAATTCAATTTTCCAGGTACACCAGTCTATTTCTTTGCTTTGGTTTGGAATCTTTGCTTCTCCTGTCAGATTTTCCCATCATATTTATAGTAATTTCCTAGCAATCCAATCCAAGTCTGCAGGTGGTCAGAAAAGTGTTAAAAATTACGCTCACTTACAAACAACAAACAAGCAAAGCCAGAGCTGGTCGGACTGGAGACTGCTGATGGCATTGAGATGGTTGTGCTAGCCTAGAAGGGTAGCTACCCGTCTTGTCATTGGTAGTGTATCAATATGTTTTCATAATGATGCAATAACCTGAACCCTGTAACGGTTTATGGTCCTTTTGAGAATTCTTATGGATTCTTAGAGTGACGGAGGTCTGAGAAAAGATCTTGAAAGCTTTCACAAAATCTGGCTGGGTGACAGAAAACTAGCATGACTGTGATTTAGCTGCTCAGGAATCCTATTGACTGGGAACATCATGAAGCTTTTAACTTAAAACCAAACCCACACAATAAATGGTGGATATAAAGGGTGAGGGGTACCCAAAAGGACAGCAGAAATTAAGAAGTGCTTAAGGGTCTGAGATGAGAGGCAGAATTCAGGGAGCCCAATGTCAATCTTGATAGCCTACCTAGAAATAAGATTCTGTTTGTAAACTGTTCTGAATACTGCAACATGCTGTGGAAATCTGTACTAGTGCTTTTTCCTTCATGGAATCTATTGGACTTATTTGTTGCCTTTTCATTTTCCCTGGCTGTGTTTAGTAAATGATAAATCAAAAACTTGAATTTTGAATCTAGCACCAGTGATATATAAAACCAGAAAGAGCAGGAAATAACCATGACAAGTAACTTCCCATCTGCATGTAGAGTTCAGTCTTCTTAACATTTGTAATACTGCTAATTTCAATGGACTTTTAAAAATCCACTTCCACATGAGCTTGCAAAGCCCATAAAAGTGTGGCATGTAAAGTAAATTGTTTGTCACTTGCCAGCAACCTGCCATATTTATTGTCAGGAGAAATGGACATTAGTTGGAAAAGCAGTTGTTAAAGGCCAAACAATTTTTAAAGATGGCAAAGATGCGCGAGGGTTTTCCTTTTTCTAACAATGAGCCACCCCTTCAGACATCAAAAGACAAGATAATAAGACACTTCAAGCGCAATTCAAGATTATATTCAACATCTAAAGGCTCATCTCTTGTCAGTTTGCATTTACTCTCCCAGGGATGTGAGGTTTCTATCATCTTTCTGTCAAGAGGAGTCTGGCAGAAGAGGCGAGGGCTCTTATTTCACACACTTAGGGTTTTTTATCAAATAGCCCACACTCATTCTGATTCAGCCAAAATGGGGGGATAATTTGAAGAAGGTCATGCACAGGCACAAAAATCTCATATTGATTTGTGTGATTAGAAGGCATTAAAATTGCACGTTTATGTGAGTTGCTGAGATGTTTTGTCAGTTTATTTGGTAATACACTTTTGCAGCCTAGAAAAAAAAGATGACTTAACATTTAAAAATGGATGGCTGAAAGCTGAAATGGTTTCCCTTAATGTGATGATATTTGAACATTTAACAAGTGAACATAAAAATAATTTAATGCTTTTAGCTTAACAATATTTGAAATTAGGTTATATAATAAAATACTCCAGGCAATGTAAAAAAGGCAAAACAGTACAATTGTGCCCATCAGAGGAAAGAAATACATATGTGAATTTATTTTTTAAATACTTTTAAAATTGATTTTCATATATTTAATATATAGATAAAAAGTGATGACATTTTCAATATAAATGTAATTATAAGGCTATTTTGTAAGGGTTATCAAATTCTTAACATTTTGTACTCTTTGAAATTACAATGTCACCATATCCATCACTTTGTGCCGTTGCTAATATATATGCCCTTTCCCAGAGAGGATACTAAAGAAAAAATAAGGGAGTTTAAAAATTATTATTATTATTATCTGTCAAAATTCATCACATTCCTCCTTTGCTCTCTGACAGTCACAAAGCTGTACAAAGAAACACTTTCTTTGTTTTGGGGTAGAGATGGGGCACATCTATGGAAGTTAGAAGAACCAGCTTTGCCTCTCAAAATAAAACAATTGATGAAAATAGAACCACAGTATCCTGGGATCATTTCTGTATTGAATCTTTGAAATTACTTCTCCTAGGAATTTTCATCAACTCTGTCTCCATTTCTTATTTTTCTCTTCTTGGCTGTGAAGTGTTTTGAAACTTATTTTTGTGCTACTTTCACATATCAAAACAGGTGGTATACAAATATGCAGTGTAGTTACAGTGGTGTTAATGGCCGTATGATAGAGGTGGTGCGGTTATAGCCGTGTAATAGCAGTGCAGTGTAGTTGCAGCCGTGTGATAGAGGTGATGGAGTTACAGTTGTGTAGTAGCAGTGCAGTTACAGCTGTGTAATAGAGGTAGTAGAGTTTCACCCATGTAATAGAAGCACGGTGCAGTTACAGCTGTGTGATAGAGGCAGTGCAGTTACAGCTGTGTGATAGAGGCAGTTGAGTTACATCTGTGTAGTAGAAGTGCAGTACAGTTACAGCCGTGTGATAGAGGTGGTGCAGTGTAGTTACAGCCATGTGATAGAGGCGATGCAGTTACAGCTGTGTAATAGAAGTGCAGTGCAATTACATCCATAGTAATAGAAGCACAGGGCAGTTAAAGCTGTGTGACAGAAGTGGTGCAGTTACAGCTGTGTGACAGAGGCGGTGTAGTTGCAGCCATGTAATAGAGGCAGTTGAGTTACATCTGTGTAACAGAGGCAGTGCAGTTCAGGAATGTGATAGAAGTGGTGCAGTTACAGCTGTGTAATAGAGGCAGTGTAGTTACAGACGTGTGAAAGAGGCAGTGAAGTTACAGCCATGTGATAGAAGTGGTGCAGTTACAGCCATGTGATAGAGGTGCAGTGCAGTTACAGCTGTGTGACAGAGGCAGTGTAGTTACAACCATGTAATAGAGGCAGTCAAGTTACATCCGTGTCATAGAAATGCAGTGTAGTTACAGCCATGTGATAGAGGCGATGCAGTTACAGCTGTGTAACAGAAGCACAGTGCAGTTACCTCCATGTAATAGAAGCATGGTGGAGTTACAGCTGTGTGATGGAGGTCGTACATTACAGCTATGTAATAGAAGTGGTAAAGGTACAGCTGTGTAATAGAGGCAGTGCAGTTACAGCCATGTGATAGAGGTGGTGCAGTTACAGTGGTGTAATAGAAGTGAAACCTGTTATTTGTCCTATTTATTATATAGGTCTTTTCTATAGTATACAGTTTATGCATTCCACATTCAGTAGTGATTTCATCTGGTCTAGAAATATTTGGGAGCACTTGCTCTGTAGTAGGAGCAATGCTATGCCTTGTGGATTCAGTGGAGAATACCCCAGACCAAATCAGTCACCCAGTCCAGCTCACCCACTGGATGCTGAGGTTGCATGAAAAACAAGATACGGTCACCCACAAACAGCCCACCACCAACATTACATATTGACATTCTGCTTCATCATTTCCTGAGATTCTTCAGCCACTCTTAATCATCAAAGTCATGCATTTCAGAAGTTCATTGGTCAGAAGCCTTTGAGACAAACTATTTGAGAAAAACCATTATTCCTGAAAATGGCAGAGAAAGGATTATTAATTGACCCAGGACAAATTACACTCATAGTAACTTCATAGAGTTTTATGTTTGTGCTGTAAAAATACAAATGCAATTCTTTGGGAACTGTTTCTTAGACATGTCCAAATTAGATTTATTCTTTCCTCTCCATCTCTTCTGCCTGCATTCTCCTTCCAAGGTTCCTGTTTGTTTATCATATAATACAAGGTAGTGGGTCAAAGCTCTGGAGTCAGGCTGTTTTTTGTTGGTTGTTTGGGTAAAGTACATAACATGCTTAAGCCTCAGCTTCTCCAATTCCAAATGGAGATGAGGATGGTGCTCCATAGGGTAGTCTTGAGATCGAAATGAAATGACATGTGGCAAGACCTATTGAGTGTCTGGAATGTAACCAGCACTCAACGAATACCAGTTCCTACTACACTTTACTTAGAGTTGAAAATGAGTGCCGTTTTTAGAAGGAATCTGATTAATTTGTAGCCACGGATACCAAAAAACTAACAACAATAATTCCTAGGCTATCCTCGGAATTAGCCATCCTTTTGCCTAAGGAAGCATCAGCCCCCAGGGCTCCCTTGGCCAAAGTAAAGTTCTGGGGATCTTTTTCCCCTGATGACAACAACCCTTCCTTCTTCAGCTACATTAGACACTGCTTTCTCCTGACATCCATTCAGGAAAGGATTCAGACGCACAAGCAGATGACAGGCGGGTTCCAGAGGGAACTATAATTCACCAACTTCGTCTTGGAGAGTATGTGGACAAGGCGGTGAGCAAGGATGGAAGGGGGCAGTTACGTACCTCAGTCATCTCTAAATTTAAAATATCGCGATGTATGATTCTTTCAAATCATAGAGATTTAAAAACTAATTTTGGCAATGAGAGTGACATGAAACCAGAAGTCTGGGGGTGACAACACGTGCCTCTCTCACCTGTGGCCCGCTGGGTACTCTGGCAGCACCCGCCTTTGGGAGATGCTTCTCTGAGGTGTGTTAGCTGTCTCTCTGGGGGCGGGTGCCAGCTCTCAGACCAAGCACGTACTGCTTTCTACCTCGACCAAAGTTAGAAACGTGGCATTTCCCTTCAACTAAAGGCTCAGAGCTCTTTCAGAAGGTGCCTTTGTGACCATATCAAGATGAACTACACAAAACCCCCGAGAGAGAGGAACAGCCCATCAGAGTCACATGACGACGGAGGGCGAAGGGCGCAGTGGAAGCACGGTGACGGGTTCCAGTCACAGGTCCTGATCCACGCAGAGGGGGTGACCTCGTGAGCCTACGTTTCCTCTTCCATGACATCAGAATTCAGATAACAACCTGAGAGAGTGTTGAAGATAATGTAAAGGAAGGCAAGTGAGGTGACTGCACATGGGAGCGTTTAATAAATCTGAGTTCCTTCCCTCCCCTTCTGTTGCTTCTCAGATCTGTCTGAGAAGCAACCCTGTAGGGAGTGTGGGTCAGATATTAACGATTGGACGAGGCAGAGGTTTTGAATGCAAACATCTGCTCTCCTATAATCTAATGTTCTCCATAAAAGCCAAAACTCAAGCTAGATATATAGACAATGATCTCTGCTCTAGAGGGAAAGAGGATTCAGTTAGGTTGTAGGAGCTCTTTTCTGCCTTCAGGGTGAAGCACTTCTCTCAAATGTGAGTTATGTATTAGGGACTGGAATATCCAAGTAAAAGTCCACGTTGTCTTCCTTCTTTTGGGGGATTGCCACTGTTTAATTGGGATTTTCTCAACTTCAAGAATGAACCCTTTTTTTTAAACGAATAAACCAAAAATAAGGTGACAACCTCAAAACATCTTTCAGTGCAACACTTCTAAGAATTGAACGTGCTATGACTATTTAAGTAGGTTAAACTGACATTTACAGCCATATTTGGGGGAAAATATGTTATGACCATTAGTAAGGATATTTAGAGATTGTGGTTAAGATTACTAAAACCTACTTCTTTTTATAGACACCAAAGTGCTTGGATCACTAAGGGAGCATCTTTCTGTTGTTGTTAGCATGGCAACCTCACACATTTTTAATTACATTATTTATCCATGCCCCATGCACATTTATCAAAAAGTATTGACACTTTCAAACCGCTTATTTAACGTGTGTCAATTAATGTCAATAAATAGATGGTGATATTGAAAAATATTAAATCATGCTTTCAGATTGAATTAAATGTACATATTTGTGTTAATATTAAATGGAAGAGACAAATTATCCTTGAAGCCAGTGGCAATGACCATCCCTTCATTCGCTGTCTGTGTGATGTTGGCAGGCAAAGGATAATGATGGGAAGGCTCTTACCAGGTTGGGCTCTATTAAGGGTTATTTTGAACAGAGGAAAGAAAACCCACATCTTCAGACCAGCTATAGATTGGATACAGGTTGATTTACTGAACGTCTCATCCAGCTCTGATGTGTCTTTCCTGTACCATTCCCTTCTAGCCACCTGCTTTGATCAAGCTTTGCACTCTACAGATGAGCCTTCCAATTTTCATATTTCTATATAAGTTAAATTATATTCTCTATCAGTACTGACTAAAACTGCTTAGGAGAATTGCTTCTCCTAAGTTGGATTTCTTTTTAATGGGTTCTCCGCTTTTACATTTCATGGTGGTTCAAAAATTCTCCTTAAAATCCTTGAGAATGTAACAGTCTTAGACACCCTAGTATTTGACACTAACTTTCTTAAATATTAAAATAAGCTTGCTTTCTATTAGGTGTTCTTTAAGGTAATTTGCCCCATGAGAGTGGCAATACTTTTATACTTTTGGGAGGACACCTTTGTTCTTAGTCTTCTAATTCTTTGGAGATGCATTTTTTTTCTTACCAGATATCAGCCTTTTAGAGGCAAATCTATAGAATCTGTATAGCAGTACAGTGTTAGCTAATATCACTTCATTTCAATTAGGTGAAAGGGACCAGGTGCAGATAACCATTTAATATTTTGATGTGTTCTCTAAGTTGTTTATAATGAACTTATTGAGAGGTTAATTTATTCAAAAACAATTACTGTGTCCCAGTGTGCTGCCCCATCTTTTTTTGTGGTTCAAAATATTTTGGCTCAGCTTCTTGGTTTCTCACATCACAGTGAATCTTGCCTTCCCTCGCTTTGCAACTATTCTCTCATTCTTTAGCCTCTTTTGCAGCCATTTCCAGTGTTTGCCTAGTATTATAATGACTTGTGCATTTGTCTGCCTCCCTTGCTGGGTAGCAAGCCCCTAGAGGACATATAATAGATCTTGCATATATTAAGTACCAGATAAATGTTTTTTGAATTGAACTGCTTCTGAATTGGATGTTTCTGGACATCATCCACACTTGGTAAATACTCACTGAATATTAAGGGGAAATAGACTCTACCCACAGGAGTCTACTATTCAACTAAGTCAAAATATGTGTGTGTGTGTGTGTGAGCAAAAAATGAATAACAAAACAAAGGTAAAGACACATTTGTTCACATGGTCAGCAAATATTTATTGAGCCCCTTTGTGCTGAGTATTATACTAGGTGCTGAGAATCTGGTAATGAATTAGACAGAATTGGTCCTTTTTTTATGGAGTTTACCAATGATAAGAAACTCAGATATGAAGCAATGATTCTTCACAAATTTAATAATTTACCATTGTGAGAAGTGCTTTGCAAGAGAAGTCCTGGATGCTGTAGGAGTGAATAATAGGGGATGTGACTTAGTTTGAAGGATCATGTGTCATGGTGGATATTGAGTGGAAAATATGTGGGTATTGCTTTGGCAAATGACTCCTCCCCAGTGGGATAATCTTGGTAAAACTATCAAACAAGATGTTACACCTTCAACTAGACAAAGGGATTGTATTTGCCATGAAGTAAAATATCAGCTTCTTTTGCCTTGGAAGACAGCTCTTGAAGACAATCAGTGACCCAAGGACTGAAAAACAGCTAGAGTGTATCTACATCGTGGTGAACTTGGAGACTGTCACTAGTTTTTGCCACGTTGAATCCTGGAAGAGTTTTGATTACTCTCTTTTCACAGGTCTAGCTCTTCAGCTTTTGCCTTTGACTCTGTGAGCTACCCTGACCCCTCCCAACAAATTCTTTTCTCTCCCTTTCTCTTTTTTTGCTGAAGTAAGCCAGGTTAGGTCCATTTTACCTGCAACTGAGTAACTCTTGCACTGGTATGTTCATGATCTCCAGAGCTGCATTTAGACGAGACATTTTTCTCAAATTGATAGCTCAAAGTTAAAGCAGAGAAGGTATTGCAGGTTGGACAAACAGCATGGGCAAAGGAACAGAGTGAGAGACTTACATTCACCTACAACTTTCTCTGATGGGAAATAAAGAAGTAGGGCTTTCTGGTAGAAAAAGGGGTAGGGCCAGGTGGAGTATTAGTAACAAATACTGAAATTTACGTCTGAATTAGCAAACCCAAGAAAGCTTGAGAGAAACTACATAGGCTAAAATTCTACAGCTTCCCCCCATGCCTCCTATTTAGCCTCGGACCCAGCCAGAGTGCCTGCCACCAGCCCAAAGGGTCTTCTACTAGTGTCATTTAAAATACCACTGATTCTTAAAGTACAAACACTTTAGTTACAATTATATGATTGTTTGCATTATCTCTTGCTGCCTTATAATCCATCTCAAAACTTAGTGGCTTAAACAATGGCAACTTTTATGCGGCTCAGAAATCTTCAGTTTGGGGAGGGGTTGGTAGAGTCAGTGCCTTTCTCTTCCAGTTGGTTTCATCTGAGGCAGTTCAAAGGCTGCGGGTTGGAATCATCTGAAGGCTCGTTTCTTCACGTGTCTGGTGGTTGATGCTGACTGCTGTCTAGGACCTTACCTGGGTCTGTTGACCAGAATACCTACATGTACTTCTCCATGTGACTTGGGCTTCCTCACGGTAGGATGACTGGGTTCCAAGGGCAATCACTATGAGAGAAAGAGCTAGCGAATAAAAGAAAGATTGATAGGGGGTTGGGGAGGGAGAAATCTAGGCAGAATCTGGCTTTCAGAAATTAGACTTTTCTAGGCTGTTCTTGGAAGTCAACAGCACCCCTCCCCCCACTTTCTATTCATTAGAATGAAGTCATTAAGGTTGTCTCAGATTCAAAAAGAGAGGAATTAATCTCTACTTTTTTGATGAGAAGACTGTCAGCAAATTTGTGGAAAGTTATAAAACCACGACAAAGGCGGTATTACTACTACACATCTATTCCTTGTCTCTTTCATACATTAAAATAAGTAAATGCATTTTGAAGGCAGTGTTATCTCATTAATGACTAGATGTTCCTAAGGAATCAGAAGGTCTTGTTTGAGGCAAGGTTAAATGGGGGATAATTTCGACACTACTTAGTGAGCATAGATCCATAGCTTCTAGGTGTTTGTTTTAACTGAAAGTTACCTTTCTGTATCACTTTCATTTTTCTCATAGAAATTAAGAGGTTTAGTTTAGATTTTGGAAACTGGGATTTTATTCCACAAACATGAAAAAAATAAAGGAAGTCTCATCTTAGGGTGTCAAGGGCAGATGGAAGATAGAATCTGGAATTCCACTATGTCCATGCTTATGACAGACCATTTGTTATAGCAAATGAAAATAGATTTCCCAAACCTAACATATTAAGTTCAATACATTTCTCTTTGGTAATAACAGACAGAAATTTCAGCTATAATAAACCATTTCTGAGCCTTTATGTCTACCACTAGACATTCTAAAGAAGGACGAGCTGGTAAAAGAAAGTTGGTGTGTTTGAAGACATTTTATGTAATTTCGTTGTTTATAAGAAAGTTACCTATACTGCAATTTTCTAAAAATATTTTAAAATTGAATCAACCCTACATTTGAGAGTTCTTTACCTCAAATACTTTTCTGGTTATATCTAGGATATTCCCTCTCCAAGCATCTTTAATTCTTATAAAGTTGATTTCACATTGCCAAGTGTGTGATGGTTTCTAGGAAGAGGATCATCAGAAGCAGGGATGGATATTCGTGTTGTTTTAGACACATGCATATATAAAGGAAGTATGATGTTCTATCTTGTTCTGTTGAGGAAAGTGAGGAAACAAAAGACCCCATTAAAACTCAGAATTAGCCATGACTATTTTAAGTATGGACTCAGCAAATTAAAGTGTGTTCAATTGCAACGTGTTCAAATAGTGGTCAGACTAAGCAGTTTTTATTAACGGAAAAGGTCATGACCTCAATTCTGAATTCATTTCACTGTGATAAGAATTCTATCCTAGAATCTTAGTTTCCTTGACCAATATGCTCCAGCCTTCCTTTCCCCCAGGAAACACATGAGAAGCTAGGATGGAGCTTTGTCAGTAGATAAGAGAAGCAGCGTACTGTGGGAAAATGGGCTTGGTGCTTGTCACCATTAGCTGTAGGTCATGGGATATGCCACAAATCCACAATATGACCTGCCAGTCTACAGAGCCCTTCACAAAAGCATATCCTTTAAATACAGTTAGAAGAACTCTTAATAAAGTGGGTTTCCAAGTGTGTCTACAAGTTAAACTTCTACTAGTTTCTGGCTTTCTTTTAATAATGATGATGGTGATTGCATAGATTAGCATTTTCAAAGTATTTTTTTTTTTGCTTGCAGAAACATGATGAGATAGATTTTTGCCAGGATTTGATTGCTAGACTTCAGGTCATACAGAATTTATAGACTTGTGAGCATTGTTTTTTTTTTCCCTCCCACTACTTAAAACCTTATAACAGCTTCTCATTGATCTTATGAATAAATGTCAAACTCCCATAACATAGCTCCTGTGTTCTAGATCATGTGCTGCTTGCTTACCTGAAGGTAATCCATAACCCTGGTGTAAAAAAAAAAATGCTTTTGTAGCTCGTTTTTTCCTCATTTAGCTTGTTCATGTGGAAACTGGATATGGCAAATATTTTCTGTGCAAACATATTTTTATAACAACAGCTTTTAAAAGACTATGAAGTATTTTAGCATATGGGTATGTTATCATTTATTTAATTTACTGCCTATAGTTGGACACTAAGATTGTTTCCAAGTTTTAAACACTAAACTTTTAAATTTAAATGTAAACTTTGTTTATATCTTTGATCATTTCCTTAAGATAAATTAATATCATTTACTAAGCAGAATTACTAGATTCCTAGATATGCACATTTTAAGGCTTCTGAAAAGGATTTGCAAAAGTATACATACATCCGTGAACAGTATGGAAGCTAGCCACTTTCTGATTCCTTCACTAAACCTGAGTTGTATCATTATTTTTGTTGGATAATTTGACAGGTGAGAAATAGTATCTCTTTTACTTGGCACTTTTTGACTACTAACCACGCTTAAATGGTCTTTTTGTGGTTTGGGTGATTGGTAATGTCTCTGTAAATTGCCTGTGCTTGACTTCTTCTATTAGGAAATTGCTTTATGTTCACTCTTCATATAAGAAGCTACAAGTATTAAATTTTCCCATACTTACAAAATCCTAAACTTAAAAAGTTTGTGAAATTTATAAACATCCATAGACTTTCCTATATAAGAACAAATAAAACACATTAGCAGAAGTATGATGGAAAAACATTTTATTTTGAATTGACTCATTATCCAAAGCCTGACAATGGTTCATAAGTGGCAGAATATTATAGTAGCTGTTTTAGTCGGGATCCTGGCAGGAAAGAGATGGCACACTCAAACTGAGTAAATTGAGAGCTTTCAATAATGGTACTATTTACAGAAGTTTGGATAGAATTCAGGGGAATACAAGAGATAGTGGAAACCTCCTCTCCAGAGATTAGTAACACAGTGTCCTCAGCACCCTTTGGCCTATGGACACTTGAACCTGATCCCCCTTGGACCCATACTCTCTCCCTTTACCTGGAAGGGAAGGTCACGCTGGAGGTGTAGAGGGGAGAAGGCAGACACCAAAACCCAGAAGGAGAGTGTCGTTCGGAAAGGGCCTCCTCCGTTGGGGGATGCAGCCGTTACAAGACCCCACAGGAAGGGAGGCAAGGGAATAAATGTCCAATTTTATTGTCTTCCCTCCCTCTGTTAACAAAACCCAGTTGGAAACCAGACAAAAAGAAAGGTTTTGATGTTGTTCTCATAGGTCAGCCTCCGAGGCACTGAGCGAGATGGAAAAGACTGAAGTGTAATTGTAGGGACAGATGGTTCCGGCATGATGGAATGTGAGTGCGATTGTGGAATTGGTCTCCACTGTTATTTCACATCTATGCCCCTCATCTCTAATATGAGGATAATATAACCCCCTTACATGATAGCTGAAGGAGTTAAAGCACTTGATATACCAGGCATATATGCTGTTGAGGGTTTAAGAAAGCTTGGATGTTTCCTTTTGTTGATATTTTCTTTCTCTTTGCTTCTCCCCATCTTTCCTTTAATAATCCCCACTTCTGTCTAGCCTGGTTGTTGGTTGAGTTGGTGGGGACACCCGAGTGCCCATCACAAGGGACCAACCCAGTTCCTTTCCTTAGGACTCAGCTGGAGAGTCCAAGGCAGTGGCTCCCACTCAGCATGCGGATGGATGTGTGCATCTGCCCATGGATCCCCTGACCGCTAACCTAGGGATCATATCCCTCCAGCCTCTGTACTTTCCAGTCATGGCTCATGCGTACACTCAGGGTGTCTTTCCCAGAGATACTTTCTCTTGCTCAGAGAAGTTATGAAATAAAATAAATACGTCCTCCACAAGGAACTTTTTTTCCAGTTCTCACAATAACCACATGAGATAGGTCTTAAATATCTATCTACAGTCTTTTGTTTCAGGATTTGCTTTCTAGATAAAAAATAAATCATCGATCCAACAAAATAAATATGTGGAGGGGTTTGTGTATTGAGTATGCATTAACACATAGAGTTAAATGTAGTCTTCAGGTTTTCTAAGTAATAATGTGCAAAAAAAAAAAGTATATCTTTTTTGAAACATTAGGAGAAGAATTTCCTAATTGAAGCTAGTAGGAAATGTCAAGTATATAATCATAGGCAAAAATTGCTTCATGGGAGTCTTTAGTTGTCTGTGTGTTGGGTTTCCTAAGTTTATTTTGATTATTACTTTCTGAATAAAGGATAATTCTATATACAGTTGTTACAATTTTAATACTCACTAACAGGAATGAAATTGCCACATTTGTGCTTGTTGGTATTAATCCCAGGCATTGCTATCTAGTCTGAGTTGGTATTCAGACAGGAATGAAGTCTGCCTGGTGAATATTAGCAAAAGGTGACTGTACATATGATGAGACATTCTCTCCGTCTGCTGGATGGGGATTTTATGTTATTCTAAGAGGCAACCTTAGTTCTTATGTGTGAGCTTATGATATTTTCATAGGATTGTTAAAAAGAATTGTTTAGTTTGACAGTAATTTCTATTGCATTTTAACGATTTAAAATAAATATTAGAGATGCAGTTCTGGTATATATATTTACACAGCAGGAAATGTAAATCACATGTGTGGCATTATTGATGAAGTTATTTTGGCTTTAAATTTTGAGTAATATTTCCAACTTGAATCAATGATTCCAGAGCTCAGAAAGGAGTCTAGTAGATGAAGGCAGATTTTGAAAATTGAATATCTATTCAGGGCTATCACCTGTAGTTCAGGCTGGCTCATGAGAGATAGTATTATAGTCAGGAATTTTATGATCTGGTTGTTAAACATAGTCACTATTAAGAATTAAATTATATAAACTTATAATTATGTACATTATATTTAAGAAAGCAAAGGTAATAAGTACTCAGAACTTTTCACTTCCTAAATATTTTACTATACTTTACTATCTATGCTAATGGGATTATTTCCATCTTTGTATTTGCATGGTGGAAATACTATGTAATGATATTGTGTACCTTTACACAACCCTGTACTCAGTGATCGTGTTGGAAGCTTGAAATTGGCCATGGAGAGAGTACGTACACCATGAAAAGTGGCAAATACTGAAAATCAGAACTTAATTTATTTTCTTGTCTAGACTTGAGAGAGTGATGGAGAAAATGCTAATAATATAGATTAAACTTAAATGTATATTGTCTCTGTGGTAGTATATTGTGAATAGTGCAAAGAAATGAGTAAATATTCTAATATTCAAAAGATATTATTTGATTCTACAAGGAAATCACTTATGGCATTGATGAATGACTGAAGTTCCCACATATATCTTCAGTATTTCACTTTCATCTTGTTAATGTAAATGAAAATATCAACTAACATTCAGTCAGGATGCTTTTCAATGACATGAGTGACTTTTTGCTGAATGAGATAGCAAGCAAACATTTATTTGTAGTCTGGTTTTGTAACACTATTGTTGGTGATAGAAACTTACATTGGATGTTGTAAGAAAGTAAATCAGAATTACAGGTGAACAATTTTAAATAAATACTATGATATATTTTGCTAACATTTGTAAGCTGTATGTTACAATTCTTTGTATCAGTTTATAATAAATGTATGTACAGATATGTATGCACACTTCCTCCAGAGAGCAGTTACCAGCACACGCTTGATTGGATGTTATGAGTCCTAGAAACAATTCTGGGAAACTATGTAACTTAATTCCAACATATCAGCTTTAGGTTTGTAGGGGCCCACAAAAAGATTGAGAAATTTTACCAAGAATTATTTGACCCCAGAAACATCATGAGAACTTTTAGGAAGTGTTATTATAGTATCATTTTGGCTCCATTTCCAATTAATTTTTTTTCTTAAGAGAAGAACCTATTTATGAATTATTCTTAGTATTTAGATTTCTATGGATGGTAAAATTTAAGTGAAATTCTAGCAAATTTAGGTGACTAAGTCTTTCTGCCCAATCATTTGGTTTTTTGGTTAGTGTTTTCTGCAAAGGATTTCAAGAAGTACTAAAATCATGGATATTACCTATTATATTCCATAGCTGCATTATAGTAATATATATACCTTAATGAATAGATATAGGTACAGATATAAATATAAATGTATAGACATATATAGATAGACCAAAATAACATGATATGCTCTTAAAAATGAAAAATATTCAGTTCTTGATGCTGCCCTGTCCAGAAAGTGATGTATTGAAGCTTGTTCAAATGAGAATGCCCTAGAAAATACAAGGATTCACAGCCATATCACAGACAGTATAATCAAAACAGTCAGCCCACAGTGATGAACACTTAGGAGGCCATGAGAGAGGTCTGCAAATATTGGGAGATTTTTAAAGAAATATTGGAGAAAGACTAGATTTATTCTGGATGGTCTCAGAGGGCTTAGCAAACCCCAGTGGATAAAATTGTAGAAGGGTGGATTTGGCACAAAATAAGAATTATCTAGTAGCTAGAAGCATCCAAAATTAAAATGTGCCTCCTAAGAAGGCAGTGGTTTCTTCATCATTATAAGTCCTGAAGCAGAGCTGAGAGTTGGTATGCATGGGATTTAGATCACCTTTGTGGTCACCCTTCCAATCTGTAATTCTGAGTCACCTGACTTCCCACTTGTACAGTAAACCCAAAGCAGGAGCCAGCCTTGTAAATGTGTCTGCTAATTTTAAAATTGACTATGTTGATTCAGAGAGTTAAAAATTGAAATTTGTCTTTCAGATGTGATAACTGAATTTGCACATGATCATATACTACTTGTAAATAAATGCAGTTGGGTAAAATGTCATTGGAACAAATCCCTCTACAAAGAAGTGTTCTCTATAACAAAAATGTTTCTGTATACTGGAGGTAGCATATAGCCCACAAGCCCTGTGATCTATTAAGAGTAGATGATACGTTATTGTATGCTTTTTCTGTTGGTACTCTGCTTGGTCAAAATTCCCTCTTTGTCCACTCTTTTTGCAATACAGTTCTTTTATAGCTTAAAAAAGGGGGGCAGGATAAGAGGAAACATTCAAAATTACTGTTTAAGCTGAGTTGCCACTGGCAAGTTATTTCAATAGGTATCCACATGGAATGCTTAGAGCATAAGATTTGAATAGATTTTTTTCTCTACTTTTAAAATACATTATAGCCTCTAGGGGCCAATTATATCCCCCAAATCAGTGTTTTGCTTGAAAAAGTTCATAGATCAAATAAACAAAAATGAATCTTGACTGGAACTCTAGAATATTAATTAGACTTGGCATGCAGCTATATGATAACTATGTACGGAAAGGTTCTGTGTTGATTAGCAATGCTAAACCAATTTCTAAAGTTTCTGTTCCCCAGATAAAAGATACTGCCATCTTAAGCTATTATGGATTAGATGTTTATATTTTTAAACCTCTAATTAACTATCCTTGACTTTTATAGCACAGCTGAAATTTTTAAATTTTAATTTTATTCTTACAGGAAAAAAACTATTTCCAGAAATCAGAAAACTCACATGAACATCCTAGTTTCATCCTTGAGTCAATTTGGAATATAAAATATAAAGAAACACAAGATACAAAAAGAAACATGGGAGAGACTTTCAAAGTATGTCTCTATCTTGAATTTAAATTCAGGAAAATGCTTCTTGGTTCCCACTTTATGAAACTATATCACCATTGTTTGCAAAACAATGAAAACAGGGAGAAGTTACTCTAAGTTTAGGTTAGATTAGATTAAATTAAATTAAAAATTTTAAGCATCAGGAATAGAAAAGAAAAACACCCTAAGTGAAATGAATGGGTAGATTTTGCTAGAATTTTAAAACACCACCACCAATCTTTTCCTGGGATATGGGTTGCTGTCTCAGGTTTACAGGTGTGGAGGACCATAATACTGCTTGGGGCAGCCCAGTAAGGGAAAAATAATCCTCACGTTGTCTCCTCAAGTCAGACTAAAAAGGGAGGTGAATATTCAAGGAGAGAAAATAATCGATGGAATAGAGCATTTTATTTCTTATATAGAGGACCCAAGAGCTGAAATGAGCCAGGGCGGAATCAGGGCTCCTCCAGATCTAGCATCCACCCCAGTCAACTCACAAAACTGGCTGAAGTTGGAAGGAGAACTGGGTGCGAGCCTATTGCAGCTCTTATCCCAGACCTGTTTCTTTTCATTGCAAGTTGGTTATTCAGGGACTGGGCCCCAGAAATAGTGCATCTCTGTTTTCCATAAGCTAAGAAAGTGCCTCATGTCAATAAAATCCACCCTAGATCAAATAATCTTTGAACCATGCATACCTTGGAGATTCAAGGTGAGCAAGTGTGGAGAATGCAGCACAAGTACCCACCAGCAGGAAGATGTCCCTCAGGCTAGATCCAGCACATACTTCTCATATCAGGAGGCCAGCGGGTTGTATCTTTTTAGGCACAGTTTAATAGGACACTAATTTGGGCCCACCAAAATCCTAGACCATAAGGTTTACAAAAGAATGCATAAATACATCAGGATATAGGGAAACATACTGAATATGGGCATGGAATTGCATCGCAAAGTGCCTAGATCATACATACAAATACAAACAGACATTACAAAGGACATTATTGGGGGAGCCAAATCTTCTTGTCATTTTTGTCATCATTAACAGTCAAGTGATGGTGATGGTGGTCATGATTATTGCCTTTCATCTGACAGTAAAAATCTTATCCATCTTAGGATAATTTAAATAAAAAGCAAGCTCATTCATCTATTCTGAAGGGTTAGAATGAATATTTGACTGTAGGAATTTAGCATTTACCCTTCATGGGTCAATGGTTAGGTGAGTCTTAAAACCTCTTTAGGTGGAGATTATTCTAATAGAAACTTCCTCCAACCCCCTGCCTTTCAAAAGCCCAAAGCAATATTCCATATTTTCTTAGAAGAAATAAGGTCAGATGTGGGGAAAGTGCAGATAAACAATATCATTCACATGGAAATTGTCACCTCAAATTAATGAAAAGGTGATTTTTTGGGGGAAAAATGATGAAACTTATTTTTCATGGTATTAAGGCAAGGTATTTTATTTAAAAAATTGTTGGTAGGGGGCCAAATTATGGTTTTTATTCCATAAAAATGAAGTTGTTAAACCTCACCACAAAGGAAGATTATCTTTTAATGTTTAATAATAATTTTCCATGCTGTAAACACTGTGCTGCAAGTTATAGAAATTACCAGGATATCTTAGTTAATAAAGAGGAATTTTAAATTTTATAAAAAAATGAATAACAAATTAATTGCTCTCATGTGAGTAGATAGATAGATATGTGTGTTTTTGCATGTTTGTGTTATATGTCTGTATTCCTTTAATTTGCACAGGTATTATAGTGATTTTAAGCTAAAATACGTATTAGCCGTTAAAATATATGTAATTAGCAGTATATGTTCCCAGTTGTGAGTGCCACGAATCCAGGCAGGTGTGGAAAGCCAGCCTCTGAGATGATGGCCTTACTTTTCATTTAATAGTCAAGAACTGAGATCTACGTTGGAGCCAATGATCATGGGGCGGCCCAGGTCTCCTGACTCTGTACAGCATTCCTCAGACCGCGATTAGTTATTGTGAGGGAAGGGGTCAGGAAGCGTGATATGCAAACATACCTTTCTTCTTAACAAACTTCAACTTCCTTTTGTCCTCCTAGTACCTCTCATATAAACCTTCAAAGTTTTTTAAATGTACTTCAGGTTTACATTTCTCGTCACCCCTCCGCTGCCCCTTGTTTCCAGTACATGGGACTCTCAGGGGCTCCAAAGAGGTGACTTCGGTTGGGTGTCCCTCCTTGCTCCACTGCCTTGTTGCCAGGGCTTAGTAGAGCCTGCCACTGCACCACTGATGGAGATTCCACATCTTTAAAAGCCAAACCAGGACTTGCCTAACTCTTCAAGACTTCTTCAATACATGGAAATCTTGGAAGTGAGAGCAGAAAAGCTTCTGTGTTTACTGGGAGAGAAACCAGGGGAAACCAAGTCAGGCTGGCATGTTGTTTGAGTAAAGGTGGAAGCTGATCAAGTCAACACTCCTGGAGCTCAGGCTTCAGGCCAGGTATGTTTGTTTTCTGGAAGCCACCATTTTTAACAAGGAGAAGAATTAGCATTTGGCAAAAATGAAGTACTCTCTCTTTTTTTATAAAGATGGCTGCTCTTTGTATGACATAGATATGTCACTCTGAAGCAGCAATCCTTACCTGGATTATGGTTGTATTTATTTGATTATAGACCAGATTCAGCTTTGAGTACTTGTCCTCATTTACAAATGAGAAAGAAAGAACTTGCTCTGAGGTTAAGTAACTCGTTTACTGTCTTACCATGGATTTGGGCAGATTAACTCAGCAGAACCGCCCCTCCGTCTGGGTACGATCTTTTGTCACCAAGACATCCAGAGCCAGTTCTAGTTAAAATTGTGAGTCAAGTTATCATTATCATTATCACTACCATTATTAATGACCGTTTACCCAGCATTTACGAAGTGCCAGGCACTTTATGCTAAGCACTTTACATAAATAAACTCATTTAATCCTCAGGACTCTTTGACATAGATATCATCCCTATTTTATGATGTGAAATGAGAAAATGAAGAGAGGCTAACTGTTTAATATTACATAACCCTTAAATGAGAAAAGTCAGGGCTCCCTGGCTCCCAAAGCCCCTCTCTCAGCCACTACACAGCTGCTCTGCATAACCACTGTGCTTGGGTGCTCGGTGCCTCCCGCTCTCCTTCTGCTCTGTGACCTTCTTTTTCTCCAAAACATCTTTCTCTCTTCCCTCCAATGTTGGGTACTCTAATAACCTCCCTCCCTCTAAATAAAAATCATCAGGTTTTTCATTTACACCAAGATTTTTATGTGTTAACACCTCCTAAGAGTACATGCACATTAAGGAGAGAAAATTTAAAGCAAAAATATTTAAAAACTGAAAATGGAATTTCAGGCCATGAGTCAAACAGGGATTACAGTGGTGCAGGGGTGAATTAGGAGCCTATCCCAGTTTCTCTCAAATGGCATTATGAAGTGGGTACCTTCTTATCTGTGTGTTTAGCTTGAGAAAGCTCCTTTTTTGAACTAAATTACAGCCAGGAGGCCCACGAATTCAGTTGCATATCAAATCTGGGCATTTTGAAAGATAGGGATGTTTCAGGAGAATTCAGCAGTGTGTATCCAGAAAATTACTTAATAGCGAGTGAATTATTGCTACACTTGTTATATCATAAATCACTATGATAATAAATCTGTGTGGTTGCTGAAAGCTTGGGCTCAGGGGTGTGAGGCAGCAGAGAAGTAAACAAAAATGCCTCACAAGGAAGGACAAACTTATCACATTATCTTCCCCAAGAAACCAAATCCCATATTGATACAACCAGGGGAGAGATCAAACAAACAGACAAAAACACTGCAATGGACTTTTAATTAAACAGGGAAGGTTGAATACATGCATTTCTCCCACTCACTATTGAAACACAGTAAACATAACCACAAAGGAATTTTAAAAGGTATGTAACTACAAAGACAAAGAGGAACAGGGAGATGATCCCACACAGGATATGTCCACAAGCTTTCAGAAGAGAGGAAGTGGATGAGTGAACCTGACAGAGCTGAGTGGAGAAAGGTGAGCCCTTACTGCTTGCAAAAGCCAGTGAGAGGGGAGCCATCCACACGCCAGAGTGTCTGGTCTTTTCTGGAACTGGGGATACCTCATACCTCTTCTCAGGTCACACCAGGGTTCAGTTCCAAGCAAGAGGATTGGTGGAAAGTTGCCCTGAAAAAGAGCAACTAAGGGTTCCAAGACCTTTTCTGCTACCCCCTTAGAAGGTGAGTGATTCTCTCCTGCTGGGTGGAGGTAAGAGTCATACTCTCTGGGGCAACTGAAACAGAGATGCTCCGGTCTCAGGGACAACCAGACCAGCAAAGGGGAATCCCACAGGACTGAAAACCAAGGTGTCGACTGAGATTTGAACATACAGAAATTAGGTCCTCAGTTCCCTTTCCTTATTCACCTTCTGTAATGCCGACAGTTGGTCTTGCCGTGTCACTCTTTGGCAGAAGATTAGAGGAGTCTTCCTGGGAGAAATGGTGTGGTCCAATAGTAAAGACTCACAGATTTGGCAGTGACAATTCTCCAGCAAAATTACTGGTTCTCAGCCTAATAAATCCTAAATCAATAAAACCCACCTATGAATAGAGTCAGCTTCTTGTTGCCATACTTTGAGATAATTACTGATAGCCAAGGATTACCTGATATTTGAGGAAAACCTTCAATAAGAAAGACAAATAATAAAGAAACAGGATTTGGAGGAGGGACTGAAAAATTAGAGGCAATGCATACAGCAAAACAAAATTAGAAGAATAATCTGCTCAGCAACCTAAGACACTACAACTGTGAAGTAAGAATAGGATGCTACAGAAAAGGAACATCCAGTGATCAAAAAGGAGCTCTTAGAAATTAAGAAGAAAATGATAGCAAAAACAAAAAAAATCATTAGAAGGTTTGGAACAGATATTCAAAGTCTATTGGTCATTTTCAGAAAATACAGAGATTGAACATAGAATAGAAAAGACTGAAATCAAAATTAGAGGATAGAATCAGGAAATTCACTATCTTCTTAACTGGTTTCGAAGAATGGAGAAAATGGAAGGAGGAAATTATCAACGAAATAATACAAAAACATTTTCCCATAAATGAAGGACATGAGCTTTCAGATCAAAAGAGTCTTCTAAGTACCCTGCATACAATGAAGGACAAAAAAAATCACATCATTGTGACATTTTAGGACATTTTGAACATTTTCAGAAGAAACAATAGGATACATTTCAGAAATGGAGATATCAGGTTTCCTAATAGAAACTTGAGAAATTATAAGACAACAGAGCCTTGCTTATGATTTTAAATTCAGCCAATCCATGGGGCAAGCAATGGTTTTCATTCACTTATGTCCAACTTCCGAAAAAATGTATCTCATACACCGAAAGCTTCTTGGGAAGCTACTGGAGGATGTTCACCACCAAAATGAGAGGATAAACCAAGAAAGAAGATGTGAGAGCCATAAAGGGGTTGCCACCCAGGAGAGAGATGGAAGGAATTCACAGGGGGATGGTGAAGCAAGGCCTGCCGAGTAGGCAGTCCTGTTTGAAACAGGAGAACACTGGGTGTCCAGGGAGTCTCGAGGACTTAAAAGGGCACCCTTAGTCACCTTAGTCACTCTATGTGTTCAACAATGTTGAGTGTGTTTTACTAAAGAGTTTGGGAGAAGGAGCAATGATTCACAGAGAGTGAATTACTAAATAAACAGATAAGGCAATTATTAATTACCAAAGAAATTTTAAGAAACAGATACAATAATTGCACAGTGAGTGTTTCAGTTGTGAAAAATAAGTATATATAAATAATGAAAATATGAAAAACTGATTTCTTTAAAGGTAGTGATATTATTTGGGGAGGAGGCAAAAAAGAAGGATGGGGAAGGGGGAAGAAAATGGACAGAGATCTAAGTTCTCATCTTCTAAAGAGAAAGCCATCAATAATCCTTCCTAACATAGGAAAATCCAGAAATAGCATGGTGAGCATAGACAGAAACATGTGGCAGGGCCACATGATGCCTGTGATGAAGGATGAAACAGGATAAGCAATTTTTTCTATAAGCTATGTACTACTTGACTTTTTAAAAAGTATGCTGATGTATTACTTTAGTAAAAAATAAAAGTGAATTTAAAAGCCTGAAAACCTGACCTATAGAAAAGTATTCTTATTTAAGGCCTGAAATAAATTAATAAGAGGCTTTGGTCTCTTACACCACAATTTCTCCAGATTGATAAGAATATATGTCATAAACAGTTCCAATACAAGGCAATGTGTTGAAACCAATTCATAAATAAGGAAGAGGTCTATGATGAATTGATGGTCTTAGGATGGGGGGGCATACAGCCCTTATTTGATGCTGTTTGAAATGGCATGAAATAAATCCAAGCAAAGTTAAGGTGCCATGGTAGGAAGAAATTATAAACCCGCCCTTCTCTTTAGAGCTTGACAAACATCACACCAGACATTTACTGACCAGAGCTTATTAACTCCATGAATATGACAATACTTAGCAAACAAATTCAGTACTACATTAAGCCTCATGTATCTGATTTTAATATGTATGCTTAAAATAATTACTTAAGACACTAAGCAATTTAATAGACTATTAGCTCTATTTTTCATGAAAATTCATACTCTTAATAAAAAGCAACACAATATTATATGCCATGTATTTTTGACAATTATGTCAATCTGTTGAGCAATGAAATAAACTGCTTTTTTAATAACTATTCCATGGTAGAAATAGCTAAAAAGAAAACCCAAATTTTCTAATTTATTGACTCAACAAGGGGATCTTTGTGTTGAAAATATTTTGATCCCATTCTTCTCTATTTCATTCTTAAAATGTTTATTTCCATCCAGTGTCATGAAATCAATAGTAGGTTAATAATAGCATTTTTAAATGGAATAAATTAGAATATTGCAAAACATTATGGAAGGTATTAAGTATTTATGACACAATTTGAAAAACACTGTACAATTCCATATTGCTGCCTGAGTAAAAACCATGCCTCTCACTCTACCTCTTAAAGAGCATCCGTCCTCATTGGAACTGGATACTAGAGTGCCAGGCAGTGTGTTGAATCACACGGGATAGAGAAATTCTATGAACCACAAGTTGTGGTGCTCTGACCGACTTTTGAGCCAATTCCAAGATTCTGCCAGGCCACTGAGCTATTTGTTCAATCCCTTAAAAATGTTTGAAGGGAAATGGGTGAAGGTGGTCAAAAAGCACCAACTTCCAGCTATCATTTAGGTCCTGGGAATGTAATATACAGCAACAGGACTTGAAAAAAAATGTTATTTTACCATGACTTACAGTGAAAAAACATCAGCATGCAAAGAATGTTTGGAGTATTTACTATTCTGTAAAACTTCTTTTTCAGTGGTGTATATCTAGATATGATAAATGTTATATATATCATATATATTAGATATATGTTCAGTGAGGGATATATCTATATAAAGTACTTTATATAAATTACTTTATCTATATAAAGTAATTTCTATAAATTACTTTATCTATATAAAGTAATTCAGGCAAATTAGTCATCCTTTGGGAAATGCAATTTCTTCACCTGTTAAGTGGGAATGATGTCTGCCTCATGATTCTTTCCAGGACTAAGTGCAACAATCCCTGTCACACTTTCCCAGTTCATGGCGAAGGAAAACCCTCAGTAGTTGCTGGCTTCCATTACCAAATCTTTCCTCCCACCAGGACTTGTCTCTCACCAGAATTTTTTGCCAAGTGGCCTAGTTAAGACAGGCAATTTAGAAATGATTTTCTCCAACCAGTTAGAAAAGATCAGTCATCATTTCTCTGTTAAAACCTGTGCTTCTCATCATTATTCTTCATTACCTCATAATAGGCACATGATATGTTTGCTTTTTTAAATTTAATTCATGCATTTGGCCAGTGTATCTTTGTTAAAAAGTTTGTATGTCCACCCAGGAGGGAAAGATTCTTGTGCATTAACTTAGTCTATATGGTGCCACCTACAGATAAGTACCTAATAATCAGGTTTCAGTAGAGGTAGTGACCACTGATAATACACTGACAGTAAGAGACTGATTCTGTTCCCATTTTTATACATGATTTGTAATATAATCTGAAGCCTATCATTTGAGCCTTTTGGCAAATATCTGGCTTATGAAATTGTGTACATACATACGTACTTTGTAGGGTTCTACACTCCCTGAAAGTTGTACTGCAACCTATCTTTAAGTCAAGAACTTCCCCCATGTGTTTAGAACACAGCTAATTTATAAAATTCACAGGATTCGTATGCACTGGGATCAGGCACAGCACAAGGAGCCCATGAACTCGTGGGAAGAGTATGTGCTCTGCCACAGCCAGACCACCACTCGAAAGCTAGTTCCACTGCCTCACGTGGGACCTGGTGCCAGCTGACTTCTAGTGACACTCAGCTCCTCCATCAGCTTAATGGGCATGTTCACAGGCCACTGTGTGAAATGAAGTTGTGAAGTGTTTACTACAGGGCCTCATTCAGAAAAAGCAGTCAAAATATCTTTATAAAGGAGCTTGAAGGGTGCATGTCACTGGGAGACAGGAGGGAGCTAAGGAAGCAGGAATATTGCCTTTTCCTGGTGCTCTATTTTCTTTTTTTCTTTATCTTAAACTGACCACTTCTAGCTCAACTGGCTTGCTGATTGGGGTCCAGCTAGGAGCCTGAACTGATGCATCTGAACATTCCACCAGTTATGAGCTGTGTGCTCTGGGCCTGGTACTTAGAAGTTCTGTGAGCCTCAGTTTGCTCATATGTGAACCATGTGTAGTTACTGTGCAGACTGGAGCTGATGTGACAAACCAGCTCTATCATAATGACTGTCAAAGATGGTGGGTTCTCAATAAATGCTAAGGTTATGAAAATGAATGATCCGGACAATAGAAGCCGTTGTTTGGTTGTGCTTTATGTAAGGTGCACTTATACCTTCAGCAGCCCCTGGGGACAATCACTGGAAGGTTAGTTTCGTCATCAGAGAAATATGAAAATCCCAAACACAGACCGAAGTGAATAACTGAGCAATCATTCAGAGAGTTAGTAGGAAATAGAACATTTGTTTGATTACATACTTGTGAAAAAAATGTCTTCAAGTTTTTGTGGTTTGGATCTGAATTAAAACATCCACACTCTAAATTGTAGTTCCTTATAGTTAAGCATGATTTTCTCAAATATTAGAGAATGAATTGCTTGGAAATTCAGGGGCATTTTCAAACTTTTGCAGGGCTTCATTCATTGCCATATTTTATTTTTGGCTTGGTAAGGATTTAACACACAATCACATTTCTATTATCTCTTGCTCATTTTTAAAATGTCTTGGGTTTTTGAAAGCATCTATTTTGATTGTACTGCCTCATACCCATGACTCCTTAGCTTCCTGGAGAGGGAGTTTGAGCTTTTCTTGATTCTGTTTTTCATTTTTTTTAATTTACAGTATACTGACATTTCAAACAACTTCACCTATGTCATGAAGAAAAGAAATCAAGTAACTAGTTTGGGACTCTATACATTAAGAATAATAAAAGTATTTGTATGCATATATAAGACATAGATTAAATTGAATATGTGCATGCCTGTGTGACTATACATGACTAAGCAACCAGAAATGTTCTTCAGCCCTGCATAACCTCGCTCTGCCTTCACTTTCTCATCTATGCAATGGGCTTTTCCTGGCTTATGCTGGTGCAGATCTGGTACAGATGAATGACTTAATGTCTGTGGAACATTTTATCTGAACCCTTGAGGAAACAAAGGCAGTAGAAAAGAAGAGCACTTCAATTCCTGGCTGGTTTGCTACAAAACTTCCAGTGATAGGGAAATCTCATTTATCTCTGTACATTTTCAGAAGTGAAATTGCACCATGCAGATGTAGTGTTTGGTGATTAACCACTATACTTTTTATGAAATGGCCAGTTGTATTTTGAAATACATAAAAATAACTTCCCAGACAGAGTGAAGACTCTTGCTCTTGTCGTGATAGCTGTCATCACTCTGGCAATAGCAGTAGTGGCTTCTGAGATGTTGGAGGGTTATAATTCTTCAGTGTTCTCTTATGCAGACCTAGGGCTAATTTCATAGAAGCAGATCAAAAATAAATGACAGCAACAGCCATAACAACCGAAAGCCCAGGGGTAAAGACTGAGTCTTGTGGCAAAACCACCACATTTGGTGGACACAAATCATGTGACTCACAGCGCTACGCAGTGGCTGAGGTTCATCTGAGAGGCTTCCCTATCTCTGTAAAGCCAGATATATTTTCAAGAGTTGAATTTATCTACCGTTTGGTTGAGACAATTAGCTTTCTATTTTCTCTGTATGTGTGTTTGTGGATGGAGGGAGGCAAAGTTGATGTTGCTTGTGGAAGCATGGATAAACTTACCAAAATAAGCCAATTGTATGTGGGGCCCCTAATGTTGGCTGGCTAATAAAATGTCTATGTCTCATATAGTTTTATATAAAATGACAGATTCTGGGCCTTTGTATGAAAATACTTACCACAATCCTCTTTATTCTTCCTTTCCTTCTTTTTAATTGCCCTTGAACTTCCATAGAAAATACTATTATTCACTTTACAAAGAAAAAAAGATACCATGCCATTAGACAAAAGTTGTGTACTAGCCCAGCACTTATGTTGTAACTTGGGAAGCACATATACATGAGATGGACATTTATGTATCTGTGGCAGTGTGTCAGCAGAAAGATTCCTGTGTAGTTGGAATTCAATGTTAGATGGTATTTTTAAAGCTGAAATTAGATTCTCTGCTTTGATTATTCCATTGTGGGTCCCCAGTTATATTTTAGTGTCCTTCACCCTTTCCTCCTTTATTATTTATAACCTGTACTCTTTGAGCAATGACCAGTACTAATCTGTAACCTTCTCTCCTTCTGCCTGATTTGCTACCTTTTTTGAAATTCCAAGATTGAAGCATATATTCTGAGACTTTCTGTAAAAAACATATTACATTTTTTTTTCATATTTCTGAGCCTGAAATAAGAGTCAGTCCTGGGTTTGTTTGTCTCATTCATTTTTTGCAGGCCAGCTTCAAAAAAAAAGATAAGAGAAAGAAAGCAGGTGGGGATAGGAGAGAGAAGTATGAAGAGCTCATACTGTTATATTCATTAGGTTATAATCTCTCCTGTGAACACACAAATAAACTTTTGCATATACATTTGTGAGAAAATTTGTTTTGCTATCTTGATTGCTAGATTAATGCATTAGGTCTTTCTCACTTCCCTTATCTTGCCTTTTCTTTTCTCCATCTACACTAGCTGGACCTAAATAATAATAAAAACAAAGAATAGCAATTTATTTATACTTGGTCTGCATTAAAAAGAAGTGGGGCATGAAGCAGCATTAGTGGCAAATTCCCCGAGGACCAAAGGCTCCCACTGGTCCCAGTTTCCTGAATGGGTGCCTGACCCTCCACGCAGCTACTGACTGAAATGGGATCCATTGCCAGTGGGAGCTTTTAATTTCTTTACATTGTTCAGGTCACTCTGATGCAATGCAAAGTGACAGCTTCCATTTCAGTGTGGCTCATTATCAGCTTTTACACCAGATACCAGGGACACACATCTTTATCTGAACATTGGACCTAATAACCCTCTTTGCCATGTAAACTAAATTCGGCCTTGGCTAAGATGTAAAATGTAAAGTAATGTGGGCATGTGTGCAAACCACGTCATATCCAAAGGGCTCAGGAAAAAGAAAAGGAAAGCAGAGGCAAGGCATGGATTCCTCAGGATGCACAAACTGAAAATCTTCAGTTTGGTTAAAATTCACCACTTAGAAGGCAGGAAAATTTCCAAGGAAGGTCCAGGTATGAGATGGTGACGGCAAGTTTAAGATGTGGACCTGGAAATGGATGGAAGGCTCCCTGGTGCTCTTTGATGTCTACTGCTGACTGGCATATTTGGCCACAGGTACTTGGTCATTCAGCAGGGTATGGGGTCCATCCATGCCAGTTAAGTATGTGTTGTGAGTTTCTTTTTCTTCTAGGAATGGCTGCATGAACTATGACATGGTTGATGGGTTTCTGCCATGCTCCATCTTTATTTAGAAATGAAAGTTATCAAATCTGCTCTAAGTTTTTCCTAAGCAGGCCTCACCCAACAACTCCAAGGTGGTCCAAATCCTCAGTATCTTGGTGATCTGTTCCCATTCCTCTCAAAGCTCATACTCTCCAAGGTTGCATATAAGAAAGCTGAAACCAATTGTGTGTATACTGTTTTCCTTAAATGTACACAGAGATACACATAGAAAATTACAATCTGTACCAACATATACTTATCTGCATGGTGCTTATTGACATTGAGTATAGGTAGGGTGACTTACAGGGACTAAAGAAATAGATGAGTGATTAAAAGGCAGGTGAAGTATGTTTTAGATATGCTTTACCTGCACTGTCCAGTAGAAATTAAATGTGAGCCACAGATGTAATTTTATGAATTTTCTGGTAATCACATTTAAAAAGTAAAAGAAACAAATGAAATAAATTTTAGTAAGATGTTATTTAATCTGATCTATAAAAATACTGCCATTTTAATGCAAATTAAAATCATGAGATAAAATAAAAATTATTGAGATATTTTACATTTTCCTTTTTTGTATTTTGTCTTTGAAATCCAGGATGTAGTTCATACTTACAGCACATTTCATTTAGACATGACACATTTTAATTGCTCAATAGTTACATGTGGCTCCTGGCTGCTGTAATAACATTACTTTAAACAGACATAGTGACTCATAAGAAGCTCTGCTTCCTTACCCAAATGTGGCTGTTTGAGAAATAATGAAGAGGGATTATCTTAGTCTGTTCAGGCTGCTGTAACAAAATACCAAAGACTGGGTGGCTTACAAAAAGCAAGAGAAATTTCTTTCTCACAGTTCTTGGAAGTTCAAGATCAGGGAGCCAGCATGGTTAGATTCTGGTGAAGGCCTCTTCCAGGTTGCACACTGACAAATATTCACTCTATCCTCACATGGCAGAAGGGGTGAGGCATCTCTGGGAAGTCTCTTTCATAAGAACATTAACTCATTAGTGAAGACTCCACCCTCATGCCCTAAACACCTCCCCCCAATGCCCTACCTCCTAATACCATCTCACTGAGCATTAGTATTTCAACATATAAATCTTGGGGGGACATAGATATTCAGACATTAGCAGGCATCTTGATAGTATCCTGCCTTAGGCAAACAACATTCAATCATTTATTTATTCATTCAACTAATATCCTATCATGTAGTAAGCATGCATAGAATGCAAAGCACATATCATGGAAGGAAAGGGGACAGTGTGTAGAAATAAAAAAGACAAACAAGGTGTCTTCTTTCATGGAGCTGACATTCCAGTGGGGAACATAGGAAGAGGGAAAGGCAAATGAATATGGAACCCATCAGATGGCAACAAGGGCTATGAAAAAATAATAAAGCAGGGTAAAGAGTTAAAGAAAGAGTGATGGGGGTGCCATGCTAGATTGGAGGGGGCTTTAAACGTGTCTGATCAGGGACATTTGAACAGAGACCTCAATGAAAGTATACATTGAGTCCTGATACATGGATATCCATGTATCCAGATACATGGATATCTGAAGAGAGATTGTTCCAGGGAGCAGCAGCAAAGGCCCTGAGGCAGGAAGATAAATATCATATGGTCCTTCAGGCCACTATCAGGACTTTGGCTATAATTTAAAATTTTGAGCCAAAGCATGACAAGATGTATTTGGATTCTCCATGGAGACTAGACAGTCTCATTATGTATATGCTGATCCATATATTTCCCTTTTAAGCATATCATTTCTCCAAGATTAAATTCAAATATGAGGAAAAATGGTATTTCTGAATCCTACTCAAAGAATGCTGTAAGTAAATTTGCACCTAATGGTGAGATCTACCTCCCAAATATTGAAGAGCTGAATCCTAGACATAAGTTGCATGTTAGAGCTGGTGCAGAGATTAGATGGCCAATATGAACATTAGAAAAAATTGGGACATGTGGATTTTTACATATAAATGGGTTACAGTAAATGTGTATCTTAATTCGGTTATTATTAATAGGAGGTATTCCTGCATGGGCTGTATGTTTGGACTTTTTGGTGAGTAAATGTAGAATTCTAGTCTATGTCAGTCTTTACACAAAATTCTGATTATCATTAGTGATGAATATGTGCAGGATGAAATTGGTGGTATTTTATTCTTATTCAATGTATCCAGTTGCTTGGATCTATGATCAACATGTGTTCTCAGGCAGCCTGGCAGCCAGATATAAGCCATTTCTTATCTTCTATTAGAATCTTAAGTTATTCCTGCTCTTTGATAGAAGTTTTCTGCAGAGGGGAAAAAGTACACTTAACCCTGAAAAGGAATTCAACTGAAATTCGGTGGGACTATATTGGACTCTAAGAACAATTCTCTTGCCAGCATTCTTGTTTAGTAAAAGACTCTCTAAATGCAGTTAGGATGAAATCCAGGATCAGGATAAGAGTGTATATTGCTTTTAGAATATCATCGAGAAAATAAACTTACCTACAAGACATGAATATCCCTCAGGAGTTCAGACTGAAGAAAAAGCCAGTGGAGGATTCAAACCAGAGACTATCTTGGTAATTGCTCATTTCTTAGTTTGATCACAAAAATTGTTTTTACATTGTACCTGGTCATGATATCTGTGGTTTCTGGGGGAGAATACCTTTCTCCATGGCAATCTCTAGATTTAGTAACACCAAAGAACTCAGTTAGGACCCAAGGCTCTCTGAGAGCAGAAATTGAGCGTATCTTGCACACCTTTGACTTCTGATCGCCCAGAAGGGTGCTTAGCATATAGCAGATGCTCCATAAGTACCAGTGAGAGGAAATTTCACCTGAACTGACTTAAATACAAAATATTCTTTGGGAAAAACTTTAGAACTACGAATGAGTCCCCTGCCCTAGTTCCCTTCACAATGTAACTGACAGTTACTATAAACTGACAGATTACTAGATCATTTGATTTGTAAAGTAATGGACTGTCTGACATTTAACTCTAATGGCTGTTTTTCAATTGTAATATCACACTCAAACTAGTAGCAAAATGTTTTTCATGTGTCTGATAGATAAATAGTCAAACTTCTGGTTCTTTACCTGTTATTTTTAACAAAATTTTTTTTCATCGAGTAACAATTCAAACTTCAGCATTGCTTAAAATTTTTTTTCATAGCATAGACTCAAGTAACTATCATTTCTTTAAAAACTACAGAAAGGTGAATGTGTGTGTTTTAATGGCTTTTCCATTCTGAAGGACGTTCTTTATTGACTGGGAAAAATTATATTTCATTTCAGAGAAAACAAAATGAATAAGATAATCAGATTGAAATAACTCCCCACTTCCTGAAAGGTGGGGAACCACTTCACCTACAGAATGAGAGAGTAGCATTTTTCCTTAAGAATTTACTCTTTAAAAAATAAAATAGCCGATTTAGACATCCATAAGCCATCCTATTTGACTATTGACAATGCATCATAGCAAAATATTCACTTGAAAGAAGTTATATAGGTACAACCAATGTGCTGAGCTCAGCAAGCTGTGGCTTGAAATTTTCCTATTTAAAGCATTTCCTTATCTCCCTACACAAAAGTAAAATGAAACTACATACAATAAATGAGAGAATCCTTCACAAATTGTTTGGCAGAAAAGTTACGCAAATATATGTGGCAAAGGCACTTACTCACAATGACATTTATTACTCACAATAATGACAAAAAGATTGTTTTCGAAGAGGAAGAAAGTACGTTTAAAAAATAATCCAGCTGGACCACAACCTAAAATGTTTCTGAATTTTTAGATGCTGAGTAGGGCTCCAGTGGGATTGACAGGCACCCAAAATGAACAAGTAGTATCTTCGAAGACATTGTTTAATTAAAAGGGCACACTTGGGATTTCACTTCTGGCTTCGGGAGGAATGTGGACTTCCGCGCTCCCACCTGCTGCCCAGCGCACCGCGAGCCTTGTCGCTGTGGCTCCCGAATGCAGGCGAACCCGGTACTGAGCCACTTTCACAGTCCAGAAAGCATGACATTCCCTGTTACCAGTGGGAGGAAAGGCTAATTGAGAAGTGTGTATAAAGGCTGTAATGAGTAGCATTTACATGTATTGATTAGAAGTAGGGCCACCGTTTTCTCATTTATCACCACCAGCAGCTGTGAAATTCTCCCCACGTCGATTGGCACGGCTCATATTCCCGCTCCTCTAGTTCGTTATTGCTTTTCTCCCCCCTTCCCCTCCTGAACCACAGTGCTGATCCACCAGCTGGAATGGCCTGGTAATTACTCCAGCTCCTCCACCAGCTGCCACAATTGCCAAACCGCTGGAGTGAAAAATTCCATCCCGCATTTCCGATTTTTTACATTACCATTGCATAATCATATTTGACGAATAATTAACCTGGGTTAATACTTCAGGGAGCCATTTGCAAGTAAATTGATAAGCTGAGTGCTGTAACAGCACACAAGCGCTGGGGACTTTGGCAGTGGCTTGATGCTGCCAGGCCCTGGCTGCATTTCCCAGGAGCCAGTGTTCTTTCTGACCACCTAAGCTGACCAAGGCCGCCAGCTTTTAAAAAGAGCCCTTGACCGTGACTCTGTTGGGTCAGAGGAGCACAGACACTGAATCTAAGGTCACCCTGAATGACTGGGACCTCATTGTCCATATCCTGGATGTGGAATGGGTGTTTTAAGGGTCATAATTAGCCCATTTTGAGAAATGTGCAAGCTCAGGAGATTGTGGATTGGTGTTTAGGAAATTACTGTTTTGCTTTATCTGCTGATCTTTCACCCAAATTGTGGAGGCACTCCTTCAGCTGGCTGGAGTGAGATGCTTCACTCCTTGTGAGTTGCAGCCACTTGGGAAATAAAGGAGAGATCTCATGTGTGAATGCGTGACAGAGAGGATCAGTGGAAGCAGTGAAGAATAACTATACCTCCAGATCAAAAGATATTTGGCTGGAAAACTGTCTATAAGTCTAAAGTAACAGGAGCACCAAAATCTAACCATATGAATTCAGTTGTTCATAGCTCTATTTTTTGTGACCAACCAGGACACTGATCTTTTTTTTTCAGTTGCTTAATTCTGATACCTCTTGATTTCTTATCTCTTCACTTTGTTCACTTTGTTCATGCTCTCTTTCCGTGCTGATCAAGGGGGCAAGTGATGACCTGTGATTTTTAGGAGTAATAATTGCTGTCTTGTGGTTGGGCTTTGGTATGTGAGCTGACTGTTCTTAAAGTGGAATTGGTACGTAGGAGCCAGACAGAAAGTCAGCACTCAGCATTTGTCACTGTGTGAGGCAGCGAGGAAAAGCAGTTCTTTTCAGACTCAACTGTAGCACTAAGTGAAATCAATGGCCAAACAATCTAACACAATTGGTCACATATTGATAGAATTAAACACCGCTGTTAACGTGACTTGTCATTGATCTGACAAAAATGGTGTTCGGGGCAAAAGTAGCCTGAAGCTGTGTTTGTGGGGTTAAGGGAGAGAGAAGTGAGAATTATCTTGTCCCACCTACTTAGAACATGCTTTTTGTTTTCTCTAGTCAGTGTACTTCACTCTGGAGCACACTTTCAGGATCTGGACATTTTTTCCATCCGTGGCATGGAGAAGGGAAGTAAAGGAAATAAAAGTAGCTCATTTAAAGTGCCGATATGACATTATGCTCAAGGAACATCTTCTCAATGGTGTGTGAGATTACGTCTTTGACAGAAGTCCCACAGATTTCTGTGGACAATGAAACATGTCAACCCAATTTACAAAATACCACATTCTACTATATCCCATATCTCTGCCTATGAACAGGGATGTGATACAATGTGTTGTAAGAAATACATATTTGGTCATTCTTAGGACTAAATATATACTTCCCAGGTATATTTGGTCTTCATCCACATTTCCTGAAACCACTGCAGAGTATTAAAGGTGAAATGGGTGTTTAGTCCTATTAATGATAGACTTTTGGACCCCCAGTGGCCATTCTTGGAGGTTGGATCAGTCAATGGCCAGTAATTTAGTGAGTCATGACTATGCAATGAAGCCCTCACAAAAACCCGCGGAAGAGGTCTGCTCTCTCTGCGTTGCTCTGTGCTCTGCTTTGCCTGCTTTGCCTGCTTTGCTCAGTTAGATCCTGCTTCTTGTTCAGAGAGATCTTTTATGCTTGGGGCCCCAAGCTCCATGAGGATAGAAGATCCTTTATTTGGGACCTTGCCCTCTGTCTCTCTTCATCTGGCTGTTAACTTGTATCCTTTATTAAACTGGTAAACACGGTGTTTTCCTGAGTTCTGTGAGCCTATCTAGCAAATTAAACCTAAATGAGAGGTCGTGGGAACTGCCAATCTGTATCCAGCAGGTCAGAAGCACAGGGAACTGCCTGGGGCTTGCGACCAGCCTCTGGAGTGGGGGTTGGAGGGAAGTCTTGTAGGACAGAGTCCTTAACCTGGGAATCCTGTGCTGTCTCTGGGCAGATACCATCAGAATTGAGTTGAGTTCTCCAACACCCTGTTGGTGTTTGAGAATTGCTTGATGTAAGTATATGTGGGAAGACCCCTTCCCATATATTTATGCACATTGGAATTGAGTCTGGGTAACCAAATGGAGTTATATGACTATTACTGCTGGGTATAATATTGTTACTGTTATACATATATGAAGGGAAGAAATACACCATCTCATCTGGTGTCAGAGATGTTGCAAGGGATATGCTTATCAAATATGAATTCTGAAAGTATTTTCCATCATTTATATTCAAATAATATTGCAAACGACTGTGGCTACGATAGCTGGGCCATGCCCTTCCTCCTGGTACCTCTGAACTAATATTATGGTCAGCTATCCCTGAGGCTCCATCTGCCACAAGCACAAGTATGACTTAAAAGAGAATGCTCATGTCATAGAAAGTCATCTTCTGCGTGTGTGGCTTGGCTCTGGAGTACCCACATCAATTGCTGTTATTCCTGAAATGTTGTATATGAGGGAGCAGGGCTATGGCCATGCCACATCTCTACAATAAGTCAAGAGATGGGATATGTTTGAAAGGAGGATCTGTTGTCTTACTATGTTTCAAAATAATTATGTGTGCATCAGTAAATATACTCAAGGATTTGAATATGAAATTATTTTCTCTAATACATAGCCTATGTAGTTTCTTCAAAGCACTTGCAGAGTTTGTTTATCTGAATGCATTTGTTTACCAATTAAATGTGTCTCCCCTAGTAGAATATATGCTCCACGAGTACAATAACATTGTCTTGTTCTCCATAATCTCACTCTGATGCAAAGCTGGGGACAGACAAATAGCCTGTGGTTTGGCAGACTGTGCTGTGCACTGCACAATTCTGGGGGTGCTACAATGACTACATAGACAATGTCCAAGCTGTGTAAGCACTACATGGTAGCTCTAAAAGGCTGGAACACAGCAGATAATAGATATTTTTGGAATGAACAAATGAACTTTTTCTTATGTTTCTGTGGATAGATAGAATAGCCTTTCTTTTAGTGCTGAATAATGAATAACTGTAAGGGAGTAGTTCTTTAACATGCATGACAATCATCTCAAAGGCTTTTAAAAATGCCAATGGCTGAGCCTCACCCTCAGGGTTCCTGATTTAGTGGATTTGGAATGAGGCCCAAGAAACTTACACTTTAACTTTCCCAGGTGATACGAATGCTGTTGGTCCAGGACCACAGTTTGAGAACTGATATAAAGACCACAGATAATGATGCCAGTGACAATTCCTCTTCCTCTTTCTTCCTTCTGTCTCTCACATTGGAACTCCACCATTATTATCCTAAAAAATTAATCTAAGCTAAATTTAAACCCTGCTACACTCTTTTGAAGACCCTTTGTATCTGTCCATGACACAAAGTCCAAATCCTTTGACACAGTGCTTAAAGCCATCTGCCATCTTTGAGTCACTAGCCATTCTTCTCTACCCACCTCAAACCCTGTGTGAGCTCCAGGCATAATAGAGCTATATATCTCAACACTGGCTGTGAATCACCCATGGGGTTCTCAAAAAATACACACACCTGGGCCCCGTTCCAGAGATGCTAATTTGATAGGTCCTGGGTGGGTCCTGACTGTTCAAAATGCTTCACAGATGATTCTGATGTACAATTGCACCAAACTACCAACTTATGGAATGTAGGCAAGAATATAGTCAAAGGCAAGTTCGTAGCTTCATAATCTTTCCTGGTAAAAGAATAAAAAATAGGCAATAATTTTAAGAAGTTATGAAAAGAGCAATGAAAGAAAATGTATAGACTGACATAGAAATGAAGACAAGGAATTTCAGTAAATTAGTAAACTAAAAACAAATAGAAAGGGAAATAAAATCCAGCCCACATAACTTGAAGAAACTAATAAAACACAAGCCTCTGATGAATACACAAACAAGAAATTTAAAAAATTGATGACATAGACAATGTTATGAGAACACAATTATGAACATTGACTCAAGAACTTCAAAAATGTCAAATATATTCTATTAACAAATATTTATCAAGCACTTACTATGTACCAGGCACTGTTCTAGGCAGAGGGATCCCAATAGTGACAAAACAGACAAAAATCCAAGCCTTGTGGAGTTTACTTCTTATGAACCCATGTGCCAAACCCTAATAACCCCCACATGTGGAGTAATAAACCAATTGCATATATAAATACACATAGGAAAATGTAAATAAAAGATCAGATAGTTGCACATTAAAAGAATACTTATCTATACTAATCCAGGATTATAATGATAATTCAATATCAGCAAATACAGTAATGTTATGCATCAAATCAGTAAGTCCAGTAACTTTAAGAATGTTAATCTCAGTAGATGCAGAAAAGGTATTCAATAAAATTAAATACTTACTCCTGATTAAAAAATCTCTTGGAACACTAAGAAGAGGATGATACTTGTTTAACCTGGTAAGGATATCTGAAGCCAAGAGCTAACATCATACTTCATGGTGAGACAGAGGAGGCATTTCCATTTAAACCAGAGACAAGAGATGAATTCTTACCGTCACTATTGTTATTTAGCATTGTCTGAGTGTTCAGGCAAATACAGTAAAGAATGAAAATATGAAAAATAACTATAGAAAATGGAGATAAAGTTATGGTTATATGATGACAATATGATTAGACACATCTAGGAAATCTGGGGCAACAACTGAATAATGTTTTGAATTAATAAGGAAGTTCATCAAAAGTGAATGGATGCAGGATAAATATATAAGAATCAATGAAATTTCTATATAACAATAAACATGTTAGAAGATATAATGGCAACTAAAACTGAATTATCAAGGAATGTGTGACACCTGTATGTAGAAAACCACACAATTCTACTGAGCAATATGAAAGAAGATTTGAATAAGTAGAAGTGCATGCATTCTTAGATGGAAATATTGTAAAATACAATGATCTTACTTTAACCTAATTAACAGTTTTCATATAACCCTAAAATAGTGTATTCTTAGGTGGAAATATTATAAAATAAAATTATCTTACTTAAACCTAATTAACAGTTTTCATATAATTCCAGAAATTTCATATTATTTCATATAATTCCAGATAGTTTTCATATAAATCCAGACTATCTGGCTGGATTGACAAAACCTAAATATAAAAGAATAAAAAAATTGTCAAGAAAAATTTGAAAAATAAACAAGAGGGAGAGAAGAATAAAACTTGCCTTACTAGATGCTAAAATGTATAATAATAATATAAACACCTTAGTCACAAGGTACTGTCCTCATAATTAAAGGTAAAATCAAAGAACAGTTACAGATACTTCTGGGACAGATCCTAGGATATGTGAATGTTCCAGGCAATGAAACTAGAAAAGCATATGCCAAAGTCCTGTGGTAGAAAGGGATCGATATGTTGAAGAACTGAAGTTCAATGCAGCTGGAGTACAAATAAGTTTAATACATATTGGAATACATGTTTTAATAAAGCAATTTCATATGCTTTTAAAATATGCACTTTTAAATAAAAGAATAAGAAATCTTTGACCCAATGATTTCTCTTCAAAGAATCCCAGAAGAGAGTAAGTAGAGGCACAGATCAGTTATTAAGACTAGAAGTGTTCCTTGCAACACTGTTAATAGTAACATTGAAACTGAAACCAACTTCAAAGACCTGCAACATATCAAATAAATTATGGCACTCCCATAAAATGGAATATTCTGAAGCTGTTAACAAATGTGATTTGAGTGACCCAAGTATATTAAGTGAAAGAGCAGGATTCAAAACTATATTCACTGTACAACCCCACCTTTAATCAATATGCATATGTGCAAAATACCATAGAGAGAAAATGCTGAATTGTTAGCTGTGGGATTTTTGTTATTTCTAGGGTGGTATGATTTTAGATTTCTTTATAGTGAAAAGACTTACAATTTTTCATGTTTTCAAGATAATTATCACAAAAATAAACATTAATAAACATAACAAATATAGAACAAACATTAAAAGCTAATGTCATTTTATGCCCAGCTCATCACCCCTTCTGTGAATTCTTTCCCAATCAGAATTAATCTCTGACCTTACATAAACTCTACATGTCTCATAGGGTGGGTCCTGACTTTCCAAAATGCTTCACAGATGATTCTGATGTACAATTGCACCAAACTACCAACTTACGGAATGTAGGCAAGAATATAGTCAAAGGCAAGTTCATAGCTTCATAATCTTTCCTGGTAAAAGAATAAAAAATAGGCAATAATTTTAAGAAATTATGAAAAGAGCAATGAAAGAAAATGTATAGACTGACATACAAATGAAGACAAAGAAATTCAGTAAATTAGATAAAATTTATCTAATTTAGATAAATTTAGATAATTTCAGTAAATTAGATAAAAACAAATAGAAGAGAAATAAAATCCAGCCCACATAACTTGAAGAAACTAATAAAACACAAGCCTCTGATCAATAAACAAACAAGAAATTTGAAAAATTGATGACATAGAAAATTCTGAAGCTGTTAACAAATGTGATTTGAGTGACCCAAGTATATTAAGTGAAAGAGTAGGATTCAAAACTATATTCACTGTACATGTGCAAAGTACCATATGCACATGTGCAAAATACCATAGAGATAAAATGTTGTATTGTTAGCTGTGGGATTTTTGTTACTTCTAGGGTGGTATGATTTTAGCTCCTCTGTATTTAACACTCCTGAATATGGTTCAGTTAAATGTATGCATGCTGATCTCCTCTGTTTAATTCTAAACTTCTTAGTATACCTTAACTAAGGACTTCCTGTGAGGAACACTATAAAACCCCAGGGAGATGTCTGCAAGCAAATGGTTATGTAAAGCATATTGTCATGCAACATGAAGACTGAGGAACAAGAGTACAATATCTGTTTCAAGAAGCAAATGGTTGTCTTCATGTGTATTACAGAAATTGGGGTTCTGTGATATTTTGCTATTAATTTAGGTAGTAGTACTTTTCTAGGCAGTTGTCGGATGTAATGTAGTAATGAGACATTTAGACAAGACCTTAGAAAAATTAACCCCTATGAATCACAGTTTCCTCATATATAAAAGGAGGAGAGCAATATTAATTTTTCATGGGTGGTGGTAAGAATTAAATAATATGATATAAGTTTATAGGCAAAATGCCTGGCCCACAGTGAGACTACTATATAATAAATGTATCACTAGGAGAATTCTGTATTTACAATAGTCTGACTGGAACAACCCTACTTTTTCTTTCATATCGTGAAGTCATAGTGTGAGGATCTCCCTTCCCCAGCTCCTCTTGCTTCAGCCCTGTGACTATCATTTATCACTTGCCTGGAGAGGGAGCTACCATTCATTGCAGGGTCTGCTTCATGGACATGAGACCTGTGCACTCACACAAGGCCCCAGGCACAGAAGGACCTGCACTTGGTTTAATGCTATATTGGCACCATCTTGAAACTTTTAATAATTTTGAACAAGGAGCTTAACATTTTCATTTTGCACTGGGCACTACAAATTATGTAGCCAGACCTGTTCAGTAAGCTCTTCCATCTTCCTAATACCACAGTGGTTGCTGAAAGGCTAGGCTAGACTAGGGGTGTATGACTTATCTAACTTCCCTCATATGTAATAAGAGAACCAAACTGTGCCCTAGAGAGGCAGCAGTGTGGGAAGCCAGGCTTGGAGGATTATTGCTGATGTTTCACTTTAATCTTATGAGTCCAAATTTAGATTTCATCTGCTCTTGTGCTCACCATCTGAGTTATTTGTGAGAGGACCACTACTCTTTTGCCATAAATGCTAACTGCTATTTGTTCGTTCTTAGTTTTTATACATTACTGAAAGCCACATTGTTCCTGCTTTTGGTGTCATTCAGATCCTAGTGCACTGGATGATGTTCTACCATCATTTGCACTCAGATTCCCCTTCTCCTTTCATATCTGTCTCAGAAGCTAGGCAGGGAAGGGGTTTGCTGGAGTGCTTTCAGATGCAGGTGGAAAGGGTTTCTTTGCATCAGGGTAGATTGCACAGTGGTTCTGAAATTCACTGCTTCTGAATCTGGGTGAGGGGTGTACAGGAGGGATGTGGCACAAGTTCCTGGCTTGCTCTGCAAGTTGTCACTTTTTGATTTGCAGATTGATCCAGGCTGTCCCTCCTGGAAAGATACTTGGGTCTGGTTTGTGCTCCATGGTGTCCTATATCTGGGAAAACCTCAAGAACAACCAGAAACTAGACTATTTGAACTCGGGTTGAAGGTCAGATGCCAATGCTATATTTATGGTATACTGAATAATGATAATAGATTCAGACCAGAAAAAACACTGCAGAGAGTTGGGAACCTGATATTGTCATTAACCAGCTGCCATGTGACCTACTCACTGAGTCTCAGTTTTCTTATATGTAGAGGGTGATATTACTATTTACCCTCCCCTATATTGCAGGGCTGTTGTAAGAACCAAATGGGATGGTGAAAAGACCTCTAAACTGTAGAGCCCTGTAAATGTGTAAGAGCCTCACCCGGGAACTCCTTTACCAATCTAGACAAAAAGAATCAGTTTATTTCTACTTTCCATACTGGCATTCCTCTGCTTCCTGATTTTGAGTTGACAGGAACTTCTTGGCAGAGGGAATAGCATTTGCTAAGGGCCAGAGACTAAATGAAACCATTAGTTTGGGCATCTGCAAAACGTCCCAGAATGGCTGGGGCACAGAGGAGGTGGAAGGGCAAGACATGGGGTGGGGGTGGGGGTGGACAGGCGGAGAGGAAGAAGAGGGAGTGTGTGTTGGTTTCCTGCTCTAAACAACAACACAAACTGGGTGGCTTACAAGCAACAGAAATGTATTGTCTCACAGTTCCAGAAACCACAAGTCTGAAATCACGGTGTCGGCAGGGCCGCACTCCCTTTGGGGCCTTGGGGAGAATTCACTTCTTGCCTCTTCCTGCTTTAGTAGCTGCTGGCATTCCTTGGCTTGTTGCCACATCACTTTAATATCTGCTTTGGGGACCATATTTCCTCCTCCTCTGGGTGGTTAAATCTCCCCTTGTGCCCCTTTAAGGACACAGTGACCTCTATTAGGGCCCATCCAGATAATTCAGGATAGTCTCCCCAAACTCAAGAACCTTAACCCCAGCACATCTGCAAAGACCCTTTTTTTGCCATGTAAGGAACATTCTTTGCTTCCAGGAATTAGGAAGTTGACACATTTGAGGTGCTGTTATTCTGCCTACTATGGAGAGGGAGATGGAAGGGTCTTCAAAGATTGTTTCAGCCTAGCTCAGGAGCTTGGAATTTATCCTGAGTGCAGTGAAGAGCCATTTTAAGCATCTGTGGGATGGGCAGAAGGGTCCAGTACAGAAGTCAGAAGCCCAGCTGTAGTATGCTGCCACCCAGGGGTGCATGCCTAGGCACTGGAGCGAGCCCCTACACCTTCCCTAGACTCTGGAGAATGTGTATCTTTTGGCCAGTTTTAAAGTCATGAGTTATTCTGAGGGCTTCCTGGGTCCCCAGGTGCTCTGACCTAATCCACAACAGAGCCTCTGAACCTTAGGTCAAAATCCAGGGACTATGTTCTTCCATGAGGTGCACCTATTCATTCTCATGTTCTCTTTCTTCCACTAGGAAAGCTGAACTGATCATTGCTGCAGAATCTCATCTTTCTCAGGAATATTTCTAATTTATTGAGCAATGAAGTCTTCATAAAACAACCTGGTTGGGATTTCAGGTCTTAGGAAGCAGGTGGCAGGGTTGGGGGAAATGGATTTACCCTGCCTGTACGGGCAAAGTCTACCCTGTTTTTAAGAGTTTCCCAAATCCCACTCACACCCAGACACCTGGAGCTTTCTTACAGTTTGGGGTGTAGGATAAGGAAAAGCAGGAAGAAACAAACCTAAAGTTCTGTGATTTATTTAGTCTTCAAGATACAAGAGGCCTCATTTTATGAAAGTTATATCATAGTCTTTATATGTCTTAAGCATAATTCCAGAGATCTTTAGTGCTACAGAGTTCTATCCTTAAGGTTTATCCCTGAAAGAATTTAGCCTAATACTGTAAGTAAGAATGAAATATTATGGTCTCCAGTTCTCTGTCTCAGCCTCACCATGAATTATCAGTAATAATCATAATGAATATTTGTATTGTTAAAAAACAGGCTTACAGATGGCCCTTTGAGAATGCCATGAAAGAAGAAAAGTATTAAATTATGTCAGACCACACCAAATCTCGCGGTATCCATAAAATCCCGAAGTATCTGCTAAGAGTTGGCTCAGTTCTTTATCCTCTCTTTGGAAAAGTAAGTGGCATGAGCTGAATGGTGAGGGCCGCCCTAGCTGCTGGCAGCTTGAACTTTGCCTTTGAAGGGAGCAAGCAGTCTGCTCGTCATTCTCAGAACATTCTATGATGAGCCAGGAGAAGAGAACGTTCACATCATTTTGTCTTGTTGTATTTATACCTTCTACAGGGCAGGCGAGGTGGGGAATGAACTGCTGAAAATGTTTACAAGCACGTAGATGTCCCTTTGCATTTAGCTACAAGTCTCTTAAATAAAAAGAAAGAATTCCCTCTGGTAACTAATAAAAAAATGAAAAGGACTACTTTTTAGAAACAGGCAAAGTATTTTTTAATAAAGTTCACACAATGAAGTTACATTTTCCACGAAACTTCACATACCCTTGATTTTGCTTCCTTATTGATGTTTCTTGTTGTATCACAAAACTCTTGGCCATCAGAAATACATTGAGTCATCTAGTCCTGGCCCTGGAAGAACTTTTCATTTTTAGTTCAAGTCCCCTACTTGATCATTCCTTTCTCCCTGAATAGAATAAAAATGTATAGCCACCCCCACCTCCTTTCCTCAAATTCAGCCCCATGAGCTAAGGAATGTTAGCAAGTGGGTATACAGTATTCTATATGTCATATACTTTTGTGCACATTTAAAAACATGATAATATATAAATATATTTAGATTTACAAAAGTATATTTACATTTATATATTTAATATACATTTAATCTTAAAATAATTTATTGATTAAACATATTTTTATTGAATTGTTATATGTATCTAGCACCATTCTAGATACTGGGCATATAGCACTGAACAAAACAAATAAAAACTCCTGTCTTCACTTACATTCTACTGATTTTTGCTTGTTTGTCTGAAAAAAGTCTCAAGATCTGAGATCTTGGGCATAGAGGAGTACATGAGATGAGGGTATAATGCATGCAAACCACTTTGGGGAGCTCTCCTACCTCTGGGGTCTCTGAGCTGGTCTTCACTGTGGTAAAGTTTGGAATCAGCAGGGAGCTGCCAAAGGCAACATGTGGGCCAATGAAGTGGGCAGCTCAGTGGGCCAAACACGATCCTCTTTGGGAAGGGTGGGAAGGCAGGAGTCTGAGGTCACCTGCAAGGGCTTTGGGCTAATTGAGGAGAGGAAATGCCTACATACTGCTTCCAGAGAGCAGCTGAGGGGCATACAGGGAATGCTGGCTGAAGTCAGATGGCATTCATCTCTGAATGATTCTGCAAAGCTCTGTTTGTTACCAACTTTTAAGAAAATGAAGAATTTAAAAAATAGTATAAAGGAATATATATGCAAAAGAAATAGCAATATTATTACCCAGACTGTGTCTGCTTTATAAACAAGGTGCCTCGACTGAGCAGAAGTGGGCATTTGGGGGAGTAAGAGCAAGTGAAAGGATGGGGGAGTTGGAGTCTCTGTAGGACTGAGGGGTTTGTATTGGCCGTGGAATCCCCAGGACCTAACTTGACTTTAGGCACATTCTAGGCACTCAGATCATTGTTGAAATAGAGAAATGGGTTAGAAGTAGGGGTGAAGAGAGAAACCTTAATGAGGGCTGGAACTCCAATTGAGGGGTTTGAACTTGAATTAGTCCATTCTATGTGGAAGGGTTGCTGAATGATGACATCTGTTGTGGTCTTCTTTAAGTTCACTGACAGGTGGAAGAAGCTAAGCTCCTGAGAAATCTTGAAGAGATTTCAAAAGTTGTTGAATTGAGGGGCTTTGGACAAGCAGGCAAAAGAGGTGGACATATTTGGGAAGTCTAAAATATGAGGCATACCACCAAAAGCCAAACAACTCATAACATCAAAGTAGTCCTTCGTTTTTATTTCCCTTCCTCCTTTCTTCAAATACTTATTAAGTAGCTAGTAGGTGCCAGGCACTGAGAACATGAAATTGAACACAACTTGGCTTCTGCCTTTGAAGAATTCACCCTTTAAGAAGAAAATTACTCTACTCCCTTTGCTTCTGAATGAAGTTGTTGGATAAGTATATTAAAAAGTTCATTTCAATAGAAAGTATCTATACCTTATACCTTATATACCATCATATATCAGAAATAAAAGTATTAGCCTGCAAAAAGTTTCTTCTATGGCATAATTAATTATTTCTGAAAAACTGCAGGCAAATCTAATAATTTCAAAAATAAAGTAGCATTTACTTTGATAGGCATTTTAATTTCAGAGCACTATCTTAATTGCTGATGGTCTTTGAGTTAGCTCTGGGTTCTATCAGTTTCCTTTAGGTTTCTTCTATCACCATTTGCATCCTCTGTCTATCCCTCACTGTCATTGTAAGTAGATAGATTATTTGCAAGTTGCTGTTTAAAGAGGTAACTATAGGGCAAAGTGGCATTTGGAGTGTGAATAATTGCCTGAGGTGGTCTGGCAGCACCTTTGTGAGTTTCTCTCATGACTTGGATGGTCTTATTGCTCTCAAACACTCCAATTTAGAATAGTTGGATATTACCACCTATCTCTAATGCTTACTTTTTACATGGAAGATGTCAGGCAAACCTCTCATTTAGTGCAATTTTATGACAAATCCCTTTCAAACTGCCCAAGACCATGTTCTTTTCCTAGGGTGTTAGACACATGGTCAGGGCACACCTAGGACATTCTGGAGCATTCCCCTGGCTTCTACTTCCAAAGACATTTTTGGCCTGTTTTGGCATCCTTTCTCTAATGGAGGCCAGAAAACTGGGCCATTATTCACTTACAGGCAAGAAAGAGTTAAATGGCTTTATGGAGTCAAGGCTTTGGTTCTCTCACATTGCAGCACACTTGGCCCTTCACAGTGGACATTCCAGGCCAGTTTCCCAGATACACCTTCTTCAGCATTCTCTCTCCACCTTATCTGATATTTCAGGAGAAAAGAAATAAAAAGGGAATGAATTTTTGCCACTGTATAATGTCTTTTGAAAAATGTACCGAATTTCAAAACAATTTATTCCCTCTACAAGTTGATGATCGATATGTTCACTGGGAAATCTGCAGTGAGACAAAGTATTATACTTACATAAAAATAGTCTCTCTGAATAATTATATGGCTATTTTAGATTATACTTGGAATTAGGGAGTGAAAGACATGTATGTGAGAGGGAGCCGTAGTACACAGTTTTGACCAGCATATGTCATGTATTATAAGCAGTCAAGCACAACCTGCCTGAGCAGTGAGAAGTAACCTTGGTGTGTTTGTCGGGCCTATTTGCAAATGTGTAGAGTGGGCATACCTGAATTCCGACCTTTCTGCTTCTTTCTGGCAATGGTTTCAACAGGCCCTAGTGAAAGTGGAATGACTTTGAAAAGTTTTTTCAGACGTCTCTTTAGCTCAAAAAGATTCTCCCACTTTGGCTGCAGTTTAGGTCGTTGGGTCGGGAGCATTTTAATCTCATTGGTCAGTTTGTAGAGGAAGCAGAGGAGAAAGAGCTCTCATAGCACAGCCATTACCCAGCACACAGCTGTATATTTTTTTAAAGGGATGCAGTTGTGGATGATTCTTACTTTATTTTTGTGTTTTCTTTAAGAGAGAAGAAGAATAATATAACTCACCCTGCATTTGTTTTTATTTATTTAATTTTCTCAGTCTGGATCCAAAAAGGATGTGGAAAAGCTTGCTGTAACAGAGATAAGTCAAGGAAAATGTAATTAAAAATATTTGGAGGAGGAAGTAGGTAAAGATAAAAGTAATTCATTTTTTGTTATTGAAGTATAGTTGATATACAATCTTATATTGGTTTCAAGTATACAACACAGTGGTTCATCAGTTACCCACATTATTACATCCTCACCCCAACTACTGCAGTTACTATCTGTCAACACAGAAGATGTTACAGAATCATTGACTATATTCCCTATGCTGTACTACCATCCCCATGACCAACTTATAGTATGATTGAGAAGTTTTGTGCTCCTTTATTCCCCTCACTTTCCCCACCCACCCATCCCAAACCTTCCCCTATGGTAACCACCAGTAACTTCTCAGCATCTATGAGTCTACTGCTGTTTTGCTTATTTTGTTTTCTTTTGTTTTAAATTCCACAAATAAGTGAAGTCATATGGTATTAGTCTTTGTCCACCTGGCTTATTTCACTTAGCATAATACCCTCTATCCATCCATCTATAGTCCATTCATGTAGTCACAAATGGCAGGATTTCTTTCTTTTTGATGGCTGAATAATATTCCAATATGTTTATGTATCACATCTTCTTTATCCATTCATCTATTGATAGAATTTATGGTTGCTTTGTTATCTTGGCTATTGTAAATAATGTAGCAATAAATATAGGGGTGCATATATCTTTTCAAATCAGGGATTTTATTTTCTTCAGGTAAGTTCCTAGAAGTGGAATTACTGGGTTATATGGTATTTCTATTTTTAGTTTTTTGAAGAAACTCCATATTGCTTTCCACAGTGGCTGCAACAATTTACATTCCCACCAACAGTGTAGGAGGGTTCCCTTTTCTCCATATCCTTGCCAATACTTGTTAGGTCTTATCTGTTTGATAGTGGCTATCCTTACCGGTGTGAGGTGATATCTCATTGCGGTTTTGATTTGCATTTCCCTGATAATCAGTGATGTGGAGCATCTTCTCATGTGTCTGTTGGCCATCTAGATGTCTTCTTTGGAAAAATGTCTGTTCAAGTCCTCTGCCCATTTTTTAATTGGGTTATTTATTTTTTTGGTGTTGAGGTATATGAGTCCCTTATATATTTTGGATGTTAACTCCTTATTGGAAACATCATTTATGACTATATTCTCCTATACTGTAGGTTGCTTTGTTCTGATGGTGTCCTTTGCTGTATAGAAGCTTTTTAGTCTGATGTAGTTCCACTTGTTCATTTTTTATTTTGTTTCCCTTGCCCAGGGAGATGTATCCAGGAAAAATTGCTCATGCTTATCTTCAAGAGATTTTGCCTATGTTTTCTTCTAAGAGTTTTATGGTTTCATGTCTTACATTTAGATATTAATTTATTTCAACTTTACTTTTATGTATGGAGTTAGGCAGCAATCCAGTTTCATTCTCTTGCATGTAGCTGTCCAGTTTTTCCAACACCAGTTATTAAAGAGACTGTCTTTTCCCCATTGTATATTCATGGCTCCTTTATCATGTATAAATTGACCAGATATGCAAAGGTTTATTTTGGGGCTTTCTGTTCTTTTCCATTGATCTTGTGCCAATGCCATACTATTTTGATTACTGGAGATTTATAGTATAGCTTAATGTCAAGGAGCATAATACCTCCAGCTTTGTTCTTCTTTCTCAAGACTGCTTTGTCTATTTAGGGTCTTTTGTGGGTTCTAAATAAATTTTAGGATTATTTGATCTAATTCATTGAGAAATGCTTTTGATAGGGATTGCATTGAATCTGTAAATTGCTTTGGGCAGGATGACCATTTTGACAATATTAATTCTTCCTATCCCTGAGCATGGGATAGACTTCCATTTATTTGTGTCTTTTTTATTTCTCTCATGAGTGTCTTATAGTTCTTAGAGTACAGGTCTTTTACTTCTTTGGTTTGGTTTATTCCTAGGTATTTTATTCTTTTTCATATAATTGTAAATGGAATATTTTCCTGATTTTTCTTTCTGCTAGTTCATTATTAGTATATAGGAATGCAACAGATTTCCATGTATTAATTTTGTGCCCTGCAACTTTGCTGAATCCAGTTATTTTTCTAATAGTTTTTTGATGGATTCTTTAAGGTTTTCTACATATATATCATGTCATCTGCAAATAGTGACAGTTTTATTTCTTCCTTATGAATTTGGATGACTTTTATCTCTTTATCTTGACAGATTGCCTTGTCTGGGACTTCCAGGACTATGTTGAATAAAAGTAACAAGAGTGGACATCCTTGTTTTGTTCCTGATCTTACAAGAAAATCTTTTAGCTTTTTTCAGTTGAGTATGATGTTAGCTTCGGTTTGTCATATATGGCCTTTATTATGTTGAGGTAGGTCCCTCTATCCCTCTATACTCATTTTGTTGAGAATTTTTATCATGAATGGATGTTAAATTTTGTCAAATGCTTTCCAGCATCTATGAGATGATCATATAGTTTTTATCCTTTTTTTTTAATGTGGGGTGTCACTGTCTTGCCAATGGGTTTCAGCCCCGGGCAAGTTCACTATGGATTCAATGTGACCAAAGAAATTGACAGCAGAACGTTCTTTGGGTTGAAAGGGTTTATTACCTGGCTTGTTCTCTGGCAGTAGGTCGAGCACTAGGTCTCTGCCTCCACTCAGAGCACTGGGCCGAGCTCTGTATGTAACACAATAATGGCTTATTGCCTAAAGGTGTGGAAGTAGTAGCCTAGCAACAGCCCAGTTACATCATCAGGTGATTAAAGTTCAGTGAGGATCCTGGCCATAGGAACTCCAACTTCCCCACAATCACATTGATTAATTTATGAATATTGTACCATCTTTGCATCCCTGGAATAAATATCACATGGTCAATGGAAGATCTTTTGGATGTATTTTTTAATTCAGTTTGCTAATATTTTGTTGAGGATTTTTGCATCTACATTCATCGGGGATATTGGTCTATAATTTCCTTTTTTTTTGTAGTTCTTTGTCTGGTTTTGGTATTAGAGTGATGCTAGCCTCATTGAATGAGTTTGGAAGTATTCTCTCCTCTACTACTTTTTGAAATACTTTAAAAAGGATGGGTATTAGCTCCTCTTTAAATGTTTGATAGAATTCAGCTGTGAAGTCCTGGAGTTTTGTTTGTTAGTAGTTTTTTGATTAACAATTCAATTTTTGTTACTGGTAATTGGTCTATTCAGATTTTCTGCTTCCTATTGGGTCAGTCTGGCTGCACTTTTCTAGGAATTTGTCCATTTCTTCTAGGTTGTTCAATTTATTGACATATAATTCTTCATAGAAGTCTCTAATAATTCTCTGTATTTCTGTGGTGTCAGTTGTAACTATTCCTTTTTCATTTCTGATTTTGTTTATTTGTGTCCTCTCTCTTTTTTTCCTGGTAAGTCTGGCTGGGGTCTGTCCATTTTGTTTATCTTCTCAAAGAACCAGCTCTTAGTTTCATTTATTTTTTTAAATTTTTTTATTCTCTATTTTATTTATTTCTTTTCTGATCTTTATTATATCCCTCCTACTACTAATTTTGGGTTACATTTGTTCTTCTTTTTCTAGTTTCTTTAGTTGTGAGTTGAGACTGTTTATTTAGGATTGTTCTTGTTTCTTGAGGTAGGCTTGTATTGCTATGTGCTTCTGTCTTAGGGACTGCTTTTGCAGCATCACACATATTTTAAACTGTTGCATTTTTATTTTCATTTTGTTTTAATTTGTCTCCATGCATTGTTTGATGTCTCCTTTCATTTGTTCATTGCTCCACTATTTATTTAGAAGCATGTTGTTGGCCTCCATGTGCTTGTGAGGGTTTTTTGTTTTCTTCATGTTCTTGATTTCTAGTTCCATACCATTGTAATCTGAAAAAATGCTTGATACAACTTCAATTTTTTGAGCTTATTGAGGCCCTTTTTGTGGCCTAGTATGTGATCTATCCTAGAGAGTGTTTCATGTGCACTTGAGAAAAATGTGTATCCTGCTTCTTTTGGGAGGAATGTTCTGTATACATCTGTTAAATCCATCTGATCTGTTGTTCAGGGCCTCTGTTTCCTTATTTATTTTCTGTCTAGATTATCATTGATCTTAGTAGGGTGTTAAAGTCTCCTAATATGAGTGACCTACAGTCTTTTTCTACCTCTAGTTCTGTTAGTATTTGCTTTTACATATTTAGGTGCTCCTATATTGGTTGCATATTTATAATGGTTATATCCTCTTGTTGGACTGATCCTTTTGTCTTTATGTAATATCCTTCTTTCTCTCTTGTTACTTTCTTGGTTTTGAAGTCTATTTTGTCTGATATAAGTACTGCTACTCCTGCTTTTTTCCCTATTATTTGCATGAAATATCTTTTTCCATCCCTTCACTTTAAGTCTGTGTATGTCTTTAGGTCTGAAATCAGTCTCTTGTAGGCAGCATATAGATGGGTCTTGTTTTTTTATCCATTCTGCCACCCTGTCCTTTGATTGGTACATTCAGTCCACTCACATTTAAGTAGTTATTGATAGGTACTGACATTTTGTTAATCATTTTCTAGTTGTTTTTGTAGTTCTTTTCTGTTCTCTTCTTTGTCTCTTACACTCGTCGTTTGATGGTTTTCTTCAGTGTTGGATTGGATTTCTTTAATTTTTGTGTATCTATTTAAACACTTTATGTTTGTGGTTAATATAATGTTCATGCTTAGCTTCATAACTATGTAATACTCTATATTTAGTTGATGGATGCTCTATTTCAAACACAATCTAGAAGTACTTCTTTTTTATTCTTCTTCCTCCTTCACACTTTATGTATTAGATGTCATAATCTGCTTTTTCTGTGCATCCCTTGACTGATTTTTTTGTGAAGTTAGTTTTACTACTTTTGTTTTTTTACTTCAGACTTTCTTGGTAAGTCATTGGTCTACTACCTTTATTGTGGGTCTATTACCTTCATTTGCACTGGCAAAAACTATTTAGGCTTAAGAACATTTCCATCTACAGAAGTCCCTTTCATATATCCTGTAAGATTGGTTTAGTCATAGTGAATTTCTTTAACTTTTATTTATCTGGGAAATTTTTAATCTCTCATTTCTGAATGATAACTTTGCTGTGTAGAGTTATTTTGGCTGAAGCTCCTTTTGTTTCAATACATTAAATATTTCATGCCACTCCCTTCTGACCTGTAAAGTTTCTGCTAAGAAGTCTGCTGATAGCCTGCTGGGGTTTCCTTTATAAGTACTTTTTTGCCTCTCTCTAGCTGCTTTCAATCCTATATCTTTATCCTTAATTTTTGTCATTTCAGTGATATATCTTAGTGTTGTCTTCCTGGGGTTCCTTTTATTAGGGGCTCTCTCCCCTTCCAGGAACTGGAAGTCTATTTCCTTCCCCAAATTGGGGACATTTTTGACAATTATTTCTTCAATGAGACTTTCTATCCCTTTGTCTCCCTCTTCTCTTTCTGGTACCTCTATTATGTGCATATTGTTTCATTTGGAGTTGTCACACAGTTCTCAGCATCCTCTCATTTCTAGTGATTCTTTTGTCTCTCTGTTCCTCAGCTTCACTGTGTTCCTCTTCTCTAATTTCCATCTCATTGTCTCCTCTACTTACAGCAATCTATTATTCATCCTGTCCATTGTACTTTTCACTTCAGTTACTGTATTTTCAGCTCCAAATGATTCCTTTTAACTGTCCTATCTCTTTGTTGAAGTCCTCCCTGAGATCGTCAATATTTTCCACACATTAGTGAGCATATTTATGACTGTTACTTTGAAATCTTTATCAAGAAATTTGGTGGTCTCTGTTTCATTTAGCCCTCTTTCTGATGTCTTACCCTGTAGTTTTCTTTGGAATATATTCCTCTGCCTCCTCATTTTATGTGAGTTTCTATGTTTCTTCCCTTGTATTAGATAGATCCACTATGCCACTTGGTCTAGAGAGTAATGGCTTTATGAAGAAGGCATCCTGTGGTGCCCAGAAGCTCAAGACTCTTTACTCACCAATGCCTGCTTCTCCTTTATGGTGGAGCACCAGTTGTTGTTGGGTTATGGGTGGGACCACCTTTCTGGCTCTCTGCTGCCAGGGGCTGATCTCTGTAAGAAGAGGCCCTTTGAGAGCCATGTATCTGGTACTTGTACTGGATCATTGTGGGTAGGGCCAACCTCTGCCTTCCCTGCAGTGATGGTGGCTCTGTTGGGCTGTCTGGGAATATGGGTCAGGTGCACAAGGAAGCACCTATGGGCTGAGCCACCAGAGAGGGGGATGGAACGCTTGGGGCTGGCTTCCATAGGCATCTGACCAGTTGGGCTGAGGGGGGATGGACAAGCATCATCCACCTGCCCTCTCTCTTCTGAAGAGAACCCCATCCAACCCTTGCCCTTCTGGCAGCCTTCCAGCTGCTGGTAAATAAATCTTTCACACTGCTGCCTCTGTTGAGTGTCAGCAAGACCGGTGGAGCATGCCTGTCCTACACAAGTTGCAGGAGTCCCAGCCTCCCAGAGTGCTCCATCTCTTCCTGATGTCCAGCCCTGTTAATCACCAAGCCCAGTACAATGTGGACTCATGTCGCCAGAGTAACTCTCCAGGGACCAATGCACAGAGTTCCTGGGGGCCTATCCCCTCCCTGTCCTGTTCTTCTCCCTCCTGCAGGCTGGGATGAGGGAAGGGTTTGGATCTCAATCAGTTGTGGCTCTGCCACTTTACCCTTCTCTGTGCAGTCTTCTCTTCTTCAGGTGTAGGTGGTCTGTTCTGAAGTCTTCATTTCATTTTCTGGGTTAGTTATTTTTGCTGTAGTTGCATTCTTGGTGTGTGTGTGGTGGTGGGGGGAGAGGTTACCACCTTACCTTCCTACTCCACCCTCTTTTTTCCCATCCTCATTCATTCATTTTTTAAATAACTATTTATTGAGTGTCTACTTTGTGCAAGGACTGGGCTAGGCAGTAGAGATATGATGAACCAAACGGTTCTCCTTGCATGGAGCTTATAGTCTAAAGAGGAAGACAGATATTTTATTAAATAACCATGCACACAGTGATGTTATAGGAGGCAGAACACAAGAAATTTTGATCTACTTAACTTAAGGGGGGGTGAACGGATATTATTCACTTTCCCTGGAGGCTATGAAAGGATGAACTACTTTGGGAGGGAAGGGACCAGTGGTAATGGGAGAGTGGTGAATGTAGCTGTAACAGGCTGGTGGAACAGTGGGTGTCAAGGCCCACAGGCCTCAGGACTTGATGCCTTTTAGGAACTGAAAGGTGCAGGAGGGCAGGAAGGCCAGGATGTGGCTGGCTGGTGGGGTGGGACCCAACTCAGGCAAAGGCTTGATAAGAGCAATCATGGGTCATTGAGGGGTGTTATCTGGAGAATAATGTGCTAGATTTGTTTTCACAGTGACAGCAGGAGAGATCAAATGAAGCTAGTGTAGTGAGTGCACAAAATCCAAACTGCGAAGTTATATACATTTGATAGCAGGGGTCCCAACTTAGAGGGTGAAAAGAAGGGATGTGCCTCACTCAAAGGAGGCCAGAGGAAAGTAACACAGCCTGGGAAAGGAAGCATTCCCCAGAGCTCCCCAGGGGCTGCAGATGGCTGGAAATTCAAGTCTTGAATTCCTCCATGCAGGTGGTGATGGTGGATTATTAGAAATTATTTTATTCATAACTCACAATCAAAGCTTGGGAAACTGAGATCCAGAGAAGTACAATGACTTGCCCAAGGTCAGCATCATGTTAGTGGCAGAGCAGATCATCCCCAGGCAAGGATCTTTTCACCAGGCTCTTTTCTATGCCCCAAATGATCAGTTCACATCACTTAAAATAATTTCATAAAGATTTTAACAGTTTGAATATTTTTAAAATATGCATTATGTGAAAGAAAATGAAGTTACAAACCACTAGATACAATAATGCTTTATCTAAATATATTTCCATATATTTCTACTTATGTTTGCATATGTATACATGGAAAAATACATAAAAGAATGTATATTAAAACATTATTTTATCTGAATGGTGGATTATGGATAGATTTTATTAACTTATTTCCATTCATTTATATTTTCCGAATTTTCTACAATGAGAATGCATTTCTTTTTAAATTATTAAAAATAATTTTAAGTTATATATATTTTCTTGTCTGATAAAATTTTCAGGAAAACTAAATAGAGCATAACCAAGTAAATCCTACTGCTAAGACAGCATACATTTGTATGTACTCAGTTGTAGGAGATTGTGTGTGAGCTGTTTGGACCTGAGTGTATAGAACACAAGCATTCTGAAAATATACGAATTTAACCCATGTATGAGCTAAGGTTGCTTGTAAACTGATAAAGAATGAAGAATGAAACACATTTTCATTTGTAAAGATTGTTTTTATTAAATATACTTTGAAATGAATGGGAAAGAGCCCCAGACTCATATAGATGTGTCTCCACACCATTCCATTCTCCCCAGTCTCTTCCCTCTTCTCTTCCTATTGAAAATATGCTCCAGTGTTTCTGCACATCTATTTTCCTTCCCTCTCTTCACATAGCAATTGCAAGAAATGGAAGGACTCTGTTTTGGGAGAATTTGGGGAGATAATTATAGAAGGAAATAAACTCTCAATACTGAGAACAACCTGATAACGTAAGGCTATAGCTTGACTACTATCACCTCATTTCTACCCCATAATTTATTTCAGGATGACCACCTTACCCACATCTAGAAGAGAGAGGAATCTGAGCTCATCTTACTCTGTGAAGTAAATCACACACACACACACACACACACACACACACACACACACAAACACCCCAATCCTCTAAGAGCAATTTTTAAATATTTCAGATGTTTTCTAAAGAGGGTATCCCCCAACCATATCCTTTTTTATTACATTCATGGTACAATGAACTTGGCAGAAGCTCTCTCAGGGACACAGTCATTTTGCAACTGGGACAAGTCCATCTGCTCATTGACAGAAAGGTTGGCACAGAGCAGGAAAGAGTTTCCTTCTTGACCAGGCTGTGGTCAGCCCCTCTGCCAATGGGCACTTTCCTTCAGACAGTTGGCTTCAAGGTCAGATTGGACCTCCTGAGGAATGGAGAGGATGGGAGCAGGGCCCAAGCCGAGGCACTTAGATTCAGAGGCTCATTCACCTCCTGACTCACGTCTGGTCTTTGGCATCCCCCGTTCCACGCTGACTTCCTGGGTTCAGGGTCACACATTCCTCCTTCCAATTTTGTTACCTCTGCATAATGATCATTTGCTTGTCCCAGCTTCATTCCTTTGATTAACACTGGTCTTGTATATTCTCCCCGGGAATGGTGTCAGCTTCAGTGATGATGCTCATTATCACTTCGTGAGTGCGTCTATGGATGATACATCATGAACTCTCAGGGAACACTGTTGTCATCCCATTCATTGACAGAAAAGAAAGAGAGGCGGAGGTTAAGTGACTCACTAACTTTAACGGCCCTGTCATGCATTCCAGTCATGCATCTGACCCCACACTCATGCTCTTCCAAAATGGTTATTGTAACCCTGAATGGTGGAGTTGAATAGTGATGGGAGATGACGAGGAGACTGAAAATGCTTAGTCAGCTTAGTGGGAAGAGTGGGAGGGATGCCTTAAGAAGGATGGAGGGCTTGTTTTTTGATAGCAGAGACTCAAGTCTATTTATTTGCTGAGGAGAGATCACTAGGAGGGGATAAGTCGAGGGTCTAGAGAGCGAGGGGTTGTTGAAGTGGAGCCATGAGGAAGCAGGGGAGGACTGTAGGAGGAATAACACTCTGACCGAGACATTCTGGAGTCGGCATTCCATGGATACATTTGCTCTGTTCCGTGCATTACTGTTTCTGTCTTTCAAGCAAGTCATCACCCCTGTGGAAAAGACGAGGGCTTGCCATGTATTAATAACTATGCAGCCTCCATTAATTAGCCCACGTGAGAGTTGAGTCTACACCCAGCCACACACTTATTTGCAGGGAGTTTTGTAGTGAATCTCATCAAATATCTTTAGAAAAAATATATGAGGTAATTTATAGAATTGAGGGAAGATTCCTCATTCAGAAAAAAAAAAGCTATTTCTGATAATACAACTTATTCCTTGGAGACTATGTGAAATTGATTCTTCCTACTCATTATTTGCATAGAAATCTTTCATCCTATGGGAAGTGAGGAACTCTCCCCTGAGGTCTCATGATCTCAAATACAGTGCTGAAGTGGCGTTGTTTCTTTGCTCTTAAACACAGGTTTGGGGTTTTGGGGGGTTTTTTGTTGTTGTTGTTGTTTTTGCCTGTTCTAGAAGGTTCTTTCCCTGATGGAGGTGAGCAAGCTGCAAGGTCTAGGTATGATTGATCCTAGCCGCACATGGCATTTTGCAAAGCTGAGTGACAACAGTCTGAACCACTGCACTGTAAAAGTGGTTTGATGTTTCCAGTGCCTGTCCCAAAGTAGTTTTAGAGGTCAGCATTAATCAATAAATCATTCTGATCACACGTCTCCTCCCTGGGGGCCCATTAGCTGGTGGTGGTGACTTAGTCATCTCACCATCAGCTTCCTTAGACCAGAGGTCCTTGGGACCACAGGTTCAAATCCCTGTTGAGCTGATGTAGCTCTTGGCTCTTCTGAGGTAGATAAATTGAGTTTCACATAGCTTGTTGTACAGAGATTTCTATGAAGCACCATCTGCTACCCAGTGGCAGCATGATATCTATGACCCTTTTTTTAAAAAAAGGAGACAATGGCTGATCCTTTCCTTGTACCTTCTCTTTTCATTTAACTGTCAAATAAGGCAGTTTTATAGCTTCTGAAATGGCAGGATTCATTTGATTCTTTAAAACAGAATGTCATGACAGTAAAGCCTGTTGTTGATAATCCCACACCCTTAACTGTGCACAGCTGCTGTGAGGGTTTAGGAAAGAGGGTTTCAAGTCCAGTGGTTCCCAAACTACAGCAGAGGATTGAAGTCAGGAGTTAATAAAGAGTGGAACTGCTGCAAACCCTCTTGAAAGACAGGAAACTGGCTTTCTACCACATCCTGCTGGTTATAATCCCAGGGCAGTGCCATAAAGGATGGTGCAGAGGCCCTACCCTGGACACTCCCTGTCACGCTCTGGCAGATTCCTATAAGTGTGTTTCCCCTATGCACCTGTGACTGGTGAGAATATCAGAATGAGGATAGCAGTCAGGGTGTCTATCTTCCTACTGTAGCCAGGAGGGCACATGATACAGAAATGACCTGCAGGCCCGGGGACATTGTGCACACTGGGTATTTATATATATATATATATGTGTGTGTGTGTGTGTGTGTGTGTGCACTCATGTAGTATTAGGAAATGAGTCTTAGTTGGGTATAGTTCTAACTAAATCTGTAGTCCAAAAGTATCAAGACTATTCCTGCAATTGAGATGCTCAGCATCCTTTAAAAACAAGTCCCGAACAGTCAATACCTGATTAATCCACCTCAGAGAATCCCTGGGAAGTCAACCAGGGCCAATCGTATCTTCTGTGCTTGGGGATGGATAAGTGGCCCTTAGCTGGTCATCAGAGACTGGGCTGGAAATGGCACAAGAACTGTTCTGTCCCCAAAGGCTCTGCCTGTCATCATGGCTGCTGGAGAGCAATGTGAGGAAGTGTGGAGCGGCAGTTCTCTGTGGGACCCAAACGTCTCCTCTCTTGTCCCTGTGCCAAGAAGGCTCCCATTTCTGTGGGCAGGGCCCCCAACCCCAAGAAGTGGTGGGTGAGCAAGTGAGCCCTAGAGCTCCAGTCTGTCCATGGCTGGGCTGGCTGAGGATCCTAAGGTCTCTCAGTGATTTGCTGCCGACGTGGAAATCAGTTCCTAGGTCCCCCCACTCTGTGTCCTGCCTTGCGTCCTTTAGACCATGCAGCCTCTCACCTCCAGTGAGACACATTTAGGACACTTTAATTTCAGAGTCTGATTCTATGTCTATTTTTCAGCTATTTGCTACAACACTCTGGGAAAGTAAGGTTTAAATTTCCTACAATCCAAATCATTTTCTAGTTTACTTATAAGTGATTCTGAAACAGTTGGCCCTGGAAAGCTGACAACTTGATAAAATGTATCTTTCAAATCAACCTAGCACTGCCTTTATATATAGTTAAATCATCCAAATCCAGGGTGCCGAGTTAAGAAACAGAGATCTTCTGTTCTCAGGCTGCCTGTCACTTTGGGTAAGAAAACACGCAGAGTTATGCTCACTTATGCTTACTTAAGTGTGGTCTTTTGGGAAAGAAATAAGCACTGGCTTTTGGCAGGTGTCTCTGCTTTTAGCCAATAAGAAATGGCTTCTGCAGTGATGTGCATTGGACAAAGGTGGTTTGGGAGAGACAGTGTCAAAACCAGCGGACAATATAATATTGATGGAGAAAAGATTTCATACATATATATATATTATTATTAAGGTTACAGGGTTGAAGAGTAATCCGGAGCATTCAACACCCATGATGGCATTTTCTATTGCTTTAAAAAATAGATTGATCTCTGTATTTGATATGATGTGGCATCTATTTGTGACACCAAGCTGAGATGGATGTGACACACCTAGCACCTTCCCTGCGCCAATTAAAGCTCCCAGACATGGTGGCCTTCCTTATTTTGCTACAATATGTTTGCATCCCATCCTTTGGGGGAAAAAACTGATGCTAAGAGTGTTCAAAATTTTCAAAACATCTAAATTTGTATGTAGAGATTCTCAATTTCAGTAAGTGTCTGATGTATTTCTACTTCAGGGCCAGTGAAATGAAATCAGTGAGTTTTCATACCACCACTGTATGTGACAATTAATTTTAAAATTAAGTAAAAGAAGAAGGGAACAGTTACAGTGATTTAGCTCATGGTCTTTAGATTTAAACAGTCCCCATAAAATCGTGGTGCTACATGTTCAGGTTTTCTTGCCTACATCTTTGTGTGATGTTTGTTTTCCTAAAGAATAAGAATGTAAAAATTGGTAGTTCAGTGCCTGGACATCCCGCTGAGAGACTGCAGTACCACGACTGGCCTCTGGGACAAAGAGGCTATACTTGGACATGCATTTTATTGAAATACGTTTAGCCAGGTTGCTGGAAAGGCAACAGGTCAAATAGGTACCCTTGCCACTGGTAGTGAGGATAAGTGAAAGTGAATTTAATATTCTCTGCCACATATTATATTTGCATGTAAGTGGTAAATACACATAAACATTATTTATTAATCCAGCTCTTCCATGGTGATAATTGGCTTTAAAAAATAAAAACAAATTATTTAGATTTTGTGGAATAGTGTTTGTTTGGGAACACAGGAATATAACACATTATTTGCAGGTTCTTTACCCAAAGATTTCAACCATTAGCCCAGTGAAGCTGTTTAAAATCAACTTACAAAGCTTATGCCCCAGCTCCCCATTTCTCTGCTTTCTGACCCTGCTGCTGTGCAAGGTATGTAGGATTATGGTTAGAGCATGGGCTCTGGAGGAAGGTAGACCTGAGTTTGCATCTTGCTTTTACTGTCCTTTATGGCCTTGGTATATAAGCTCATCTGGCCCGGAAATAACAATGGCCATAAAAGGTTTCTCAAGAATTGAATGCACTAAAATGCATTTAGCTCTTTGCTTAGTCCCTGGCACAGTGAGTGCTACCTAACAGCACCTATTACTCTTATGTGCTCAATGTGTCTGATTATTATGTCTAAGTTCATTAATATACGATCGTAAGGACAAGTCTTAGGTCATGTCTCCTCTGAAGAGCTTTGCATGTTGATAGTAATTAATAAACCTTATTGAAACTAATTGGATTAGAATTGCCACCATGGGTAGAGCCATTTCCAAGTGTTGATGGACCCTGAGCAAAATGGGAATTCACGCCCTTCTTTTGCATGGAGGTTCTGTGGGTGAAGGTGGGGCCTCCTGGCTGAGTAGAAATCAAGATGACAATAGGGAAGAGCTGCAGTAGATGTACTGAGGGGCATCCTGCTTCCAGGCATGGTATCTATCTGTTTGCTGCAAAGCTAGGGATCCAAACAGTGGAGCAGCTGGCTGTGGTTGTATAGGGATCTCAGGCACAGAAATAGAAAAACAGTTCAATATACCCCATCCAAACTGATACTATGTTCTGATTCATGCTTCCAGGTTGTAGGACAGTTGGAATTTGTGCCACAGAGGTAGACCTGTTGGATAAAGTGACTCTAGCACACAAATCCAAAAAAGAAAAAAGCCCATACCTAAATGGTCTTTTTTATGAAGTCAGCAGATTCAGCAGGGACTCTCCTAGATGACCGGCCAATGCAGGGCAGAGAGAGGAATACAAGGATGTCATAGCAGAAAAAGCAAGATCAGATGGGAGAGACAATTTGGGATTTGAAAAGAACTGAGCAATTTTGGAAAGGAATGATAACTTCCAAATCAAAATTTTTCTTGGATTTATTGATTTTATTTTAGGAGTTCAGTACAAAAGATTTTTTTTTATTTTTAATAGTGAGACAGAGCAGCATTTTGTGAGAGGAAGGGAGTGAGGAGGATGACTTGGAAAGAATTAAGTATCTATTTTGCTATAGCCAGATGTTTTGTTTTCCACAGGTCTGTGAAAATGGTCAGAAGTGGTTTTCATGTTTCGGAAAAGAAAGAAGAGAAAAAAGGGTGATTTTTTTTTAAGGCCTTTTTGTAAGAGTGTAATGTCCATTTAGAAAAAAATTAAACTTGCAAACTAAGCTCTGAAGTTTCAAATATCTTTGAAAAACTTTGCTGGTATAGTAAAATGAAATGTATTCTGTAGTATTTATCTGACACTGGTTACATGTTGGCTGTTATGTTTTAAATTTGAGGTAGCTCCCTGGAGTATCAGAAAATTAATTAAATAAAAGACAAACATCCAATTGTATAATTTGCATTATAATTCAGTGGTCTTAATCTTTGTCTCCTAAGCTTTCTGAAAGGAAGACAGGTTGAGAGAATAATGTTGATTTTAAAGGTTAACTTATTATTTAAGTTTTAGTATGAAATTTTAATTTATATATTGAAGATAAAATGTGTATATAACAATATGGCAAACACTAGCCAACCAATCTCTGATGCTAACACTGTAACACTGCTTACAATTGAAGCCTCTGAGTACCCCTCCTTGAACAAATTCCCCTCCCTACATCTAAAATGCAACACCTATCCTGCATCTGGTAGTCACATTATTTTTCACAATAAACAACTATTACACACTTTTCCAAAATACATATCAAGTGCACATTTTCTTTGATAGGAACACAATGAACCTAAGGAAATGGCCATATCTTGTTCTTAATCACCAAATAAAATCCTGATTGTCAGTTTCTTGCCTAGCATAGCACATAATACAAATAAAGGAGGGGTGTATATATTGTGACTAAGATTACTGGATTATGGTAGGACAGCTAAACATGCATTTTGCAAAAGGCCGTCTTAACCTCAGATCCTTATCAGATCATAGTTAGCTGAATGATCATGGAAGAATTGGCTAGTGTTCATTGACTTTTGATACATTCCCATTATTCCGTAGTTATTTTGCAGTCATGTGATTCTGCCCTTTGAGCCCTGTCTGTCGTCTTCATCATATCCACATAGTTGATGTCCAATATTTTGCTTTAGATTAATTGGTATGATATATAAAAATGCTTTAAGAAACTGTACAGCATGAGACAAACGCCACTGTAATTCGCTTACTGCTGAAGGAGCCAGACATTCCAGAGATCCTAGTGGAAGGTGAAAAGAAACCATCTCAGAGTGGGCTTTGCAAGCTAGTTATTACACGTGGAGGTCTTCGTTCTAGAATTTAGAGCTTTATAGCTGGAAGGAACCTTTAAGACAGTCTAGCTCCTCCTGTTTGTTTAAAGATGAGAAATTTAAGAGAGAAGTTAAATAATGTGCTCAAAATCACTCAGGATCCTTCTGCAAGATTCAGGACTAAAAGCAGCTCTCCTGACTCCTCACCCGGGGCTCTTTTCCCTTCGCTGCCTACCTGTTCAGGAAAGGGAAGCTGGTGGTGGAAGCGTGGTGTAGCTAGATGTTAACCAATGAATATCTTCACCTGATGTGAAAACAGATGCTTTCATATCACTTGGCCCAGACAGAACAGCTTTCTTCATCATTGAACTTTTTAAGGACCTTAGCATTTTTCAAGTAGACATTTCTTTTGTTTCTACTTTTAAAAAGTGGTCTTTCTCATCCTAGTCACAACCAGGTATATCCTAAGAACTTCTTTGTATTTACTGTAATCTGTGAATATTGTGTTTTACAGCTTGTAAATTAGATATGGAATTGGATACCAAGGCTGAGCACAGAGTGTTAAAAATGTTCAATTCCAGTGGGGGAACCGCAAGCGCTTGAGGCCTGCTGCATATAATGTTAATATTACATTAAGTACTATGTGATTGCATAGGATGCTTATTGTTAATGTCTGTGGGGAGGACCTGTTCCAGAGATTTCAATTTCAGTAAACAGATTATGCCGTTCCACCATATACAATCAGGGGGGTGGTAATGAAATGGTTATGAAGTCCCTTGTGGGCCTGTCATCTCTTTTTTAATTTTGTAAATAACATCAGAAGCATTCTAGAGGGAAGTGCTTATGCATTTATTTATTATTGATTTTTTAAAAATACATTTAACAATTCTAGTTATTGCAAATCCAGTCTCAGTGAGTTGAAGAAGATAAGCTGTTTCTACATTATTAAATGCTGAATGTATAGGGAATTGTGAAGTGGTATCCTTCATATAAATATATTAAATATTAATGAACAGTGATTGCAAGAAATTAATTTAGAGCATACATTACTTGGCAAATAAAACCTTTTTAAGGTTTTACCCTTTTGTTGCACATAATGCACATTTTAAACCTCCCTTTGGTGAATGGTATGGATGACTACAAGTGATTCTACCTAAGAGCTGGATCATGCATACCTGCAAAGAATTCAGTAGTAATAATAGCAATAATAATGACAAGGAGTAATAATAATATATTCCTCCTAGAGCGTTATGGAGATTAAAGGAATAGTACACACTAAGCACTCAACAAAGTATGTTGCTCATGATGCTCAATAATTGTTAGCTATTTTTAAAAAGTGTTTTTCATTTACTCATCATTCACCAAGTGATTATGAAATATCCCATTGGGCAGGACTGAGGATACAGTGATAAGTGGCAATCCTCAAGTTTCATGCATTTTTTGCCAGGTTTCATGACCGGGGCTAGCAGGGATTTAAATGTCTTCTGCGGGCGCTCGTATAGGATTATGATCTTACAGGCTTCCTCTTAAATTTCATGGGCACTTTATAATTACCCAAAGATGTAACCACTGATGCTTCTTTCTGTTTCTTCCCCAAGCTAGTCTTCAATGCACATCCAACAAGTGGTATTGGACAAAAAGCTCCCCCAAATCTAAGCACTGTGGAACACTTGAATATAATGAACTCAATTCAGAATTTAGCATCCAAAGACTTACACTTTTATAGCCTTTAATATCATCTTTAACTTCTATATAGTCTTTTTAAAGGGTTGAAATGTACATGCCTTTCTATTTGGTAAATACATAAGCATATTTAGCTCAATTGAGATAATTATTGCATACCTACTCTATGCATGGCACTACAAGAAAAAAATACATGGAACATATATTAAAATGGGTGTTGTATTAGGAACAGTGGTGGGAAGAGATCATGGAAAGATGATAGATTGATAGATGGATTGATAGATCAATTGACAATAGATAAGATAGGAGGAAGGGAGGGAGAAACAAGCCAAAAAGTGCTATTTGTTATTCAAGGTTGAACTGGGAGTTTGGCAATGAGAACAATGAGAGAGAGGGGTTGGGAAGGAGAGAGAGGAGTCTGATCTGAAGGAGAGGGGAACAGAGGAGGAGGGAAGAGGAAAGAATCTACTTGCCAAAAATGAGAGGGTAGACCAATTGTTCTAAACCAGAAAGACATGCCTTCATAGAATCTTTGGATGGTGTGGCAGTTTAATTAAGCCCCCCACCCCATCCTCTCTGCTGAGGTTCTGATATAATATGAGAGAGCTGCCATTCTGACTTAGTGTCTCTGATGGTGTAAACAGAGTAGAATCAGTAAGGAAGACTAGGAAGTAGGAGTCAGGAGCTATCAGAAGACACTGGGGAGGACAATGTCCCAGAGAGAGAATTTCCAAAGAAGGGTGTAGCTAGTGTGAAGTTCGAGTCATAGCTCCTCACACATGTGTAAATCCGGGGAAGGGAAATCCCTGGGCAAAATACGTCTAAAAACCGAAATCAGTCAAAGGGAGAGATAAAGTTCAGAATCCACTTATTGCTCACAAACTGTTTCACTCTTTCCTGCTCCAGCAGAAGTCAAAATTCCATCCTCCTCCTCACCTCCCAGGTACAGATAAGCCCTCCTTGCCTAGGTAATTACCCATTGACATGGAGATGGACTTCTCTCCACCCCTAAGGAATGATGCAAATGTACTAAAGCCATCCTTCTTTCCACCTCTGAATGCCTATTGACTTGCAGATATACTAAAGCCAGGTGAGATATTCTGGAAATGTTAGTTTTACCCACAACATGTTAAACATTTCATAAACACAGGTTATTAAAATCATTCATAAATTCTGTATGGGTCATCCAGTAAGATGAAGAGCAAGAAGAGGCATGTGGATTTTATAATTTCAGTAAACTGATGGTGAGGGCTTATTTTAGAGGGTAGATGAGAAAAGGTTAAGGGCAAAGTCACTCGGTGTCCCTCCCTCACTTTTCTGACCCGTCATTACTCTCCTGCTTCCCTGTATCTTAATATCTCCAAGTGGTCTCTTGGCTTGGAGTCTGTGTTCCAATCCACAGCTCAAAAACCTTCAGCTTTCCCCATGTCCCATTCATTTCCACTAATCCATGACAGACTTCTCAGCTGAGAGAGGGCCAACCCGTGCTCCGCCTCATGGAACATTGCTTCTTTATTTATACATGATATTTGCCTAAAAGTGGACCTCATGTCTTCTTGCTCCTGGATCTATGTCAGTTAAAATCCAGCTTATATCGTAAGCTCTGTTTAAGAATCATCATATTTCACAAAGCCTTTGCTGATAAATTCTTCAGAACTGGTTTCCTCTTCCTTGTCTCAACATTCCTAAAGCACTTATAATATGCTAATGTGTATAATAGTTGTAAACTTGTAAAATTTTCCTTGCCAGACTTAAGCCCCTTGAGGGGAGTGCTTGGAGTATTGTAAGTACCCAGAGGATCACTTTTGTCAGAGAATTGTTAAATAAGAACATTATCCCTTTTGTGTGCTTCCTTTAGTGCCTAATACAGCATGTAATAATGCCTCATTAAACAGATGCTGAACTGAATTCATGACAGTCACTGACATGGTCTGCTTAAGTCTTCACACTTTGTGTACAAAGTAAGAATAAATTATGATGGAAATTCTGGGTCAGATTATCAGACCTGCCAGAGCTTGGTAGAAGCAAATGCTAAAGGAAAAGTACTCGAGAGAAGACTCACCGCATCTTAGTTGTCTATTCCACTCTATCACCTGTACTAACCACCATGTATTCCTAAGTATAATCTCTTAGATTCTTTGCTCTGCTAAGACTTACCACCACAAATCTTGTGATAGGGAGATGGTTTCATGCCTTACCCTGATGTCATACTTCATCTTGTCAAAAGAACATCACCTGCATCTCATTGAAACTGATGTGCTTACATGAGTCACCCTGATCTGCCTTGTGTATATTTCTTTGTGCTAACTTGGTCTTATTTCTGCAAAGGTCGGTAGAATTGTAGTACTAAAATTTAGTGTTTTCCCGGTTTTCAATCTGCCAAAGACAGCTGTATGACAGATACGCTGGTATAGGTATTAGCCCTACCAGACAGATCCATATTGGTATTTTTGTTTCGTAGATGACAAAATAGGAGCCCAGAGAGGTCAAGTGACTTGTTCAAGGTAGCTGGCTTCAGAATGGCCTGTGTAGACTGATGTGGTATCTTTGAAGATCTGAAAGCAAAGCCGTGAAGGTATTGCTTGGCTCCTGGTCCCACTGGTCAGCAACAGGGGCCTTGTCTCCCCACGATTTCATGATACAAAAGCAGTACCTGGAACTCAGGGAATATCAGGCCAGAAGTAATGAAGAATAGAGGGAAAGATAAAAGATTATGCATGACAGGAAGTAGGCTGCCCTGCCCCTGCTTAAGTCCATTTTTCCATGGTATTTAGGACCCAGAATTTGGTGTCTTCTTATATATGAGTATCCTATGTCATCTCTTTCAACATTTCTTTAACTTGCATGGCGTAGTAATGCTGTCCTTTGATCAGAAAATAATGCATCTGACACGCCATTCATCATGACACAGGCTTGGGATGGTTTTTTCCATTTGTGGAGATGCCTTCCTGCTGATTCATCTATACCCTCTCATCCAGTTTCCATGGTGACCAAGATGCATTTTTATAAGACACATGGTTAGGGGCTGTGGGTACAGTCTGTGGCTGCAGAACATGGAGAAGCCAAGTGCATGTGGCAATTGAGAAACTTGGTAAATGCAACCATGTAATATTATGGGAACAGCATAGGGGTAGGGGAGAGATAGAAGTGTGCAAATGAGACTTAGTGCAAA